>NC_079282.1:343237-686475 GCF_947243775.1 Saccharomyces kudriavzevii IFO 1802 | reverse complement strand
CCACACACACACACACACACACCCACACACACTCTCTTCCAACCTCATTTCACTTTACCCGGCTTTCTAACCAAAATTAAAAAATGAAAATGATGATGATGAAAATTCTGTTCTTTAGCCCTATCATACTTTTACATAACCCTAAGTAGCCCTAGTAAACGTTTACATAGCCCTCATTTACTTCTCCTCCAAGCCCTATTCATCTTTACCCGGCCTTTCAGCCAAAACGCGAAACGAAAAAAAAAAAAGCCACTTGGCCAGCTCACCAGACGAAACTACTTCTATTTGGCCTTGTAGCCCTCCTCTCTCTGATGAAAACTGTTATTATCCATTGTTTCGGCTTACCTTCTCTGTCCCGTCATCATGTTCCCTGATAACCTAGCCTCCTGGCCACAGTCTTCCCACGACACACTCTTCCCACGACACAGTCTTCCCACGACTTTGGACCGTAGCCATTGATTTGGCCAACACGAAGACTCTAGGCAACATGTTTGGAAGGATTGAGACTCAATATGGAGACGTTGCCTTGCTACTACTCAGAGGTACTTTGCTCTTCTCCAAGAGGTCATGGCTTTAATTTTTTTTTTTTCTTAATTCTGAGATTTGCTATGACTTTCTTATTCGCTTTTAGATCTTTGCTGAATAATATCATGTCATCAACGAATAGACATATTGTGACTTGACTATTTTTGAACACACACGACCATCCACGTACTTCGTCCATGCCACATTGCTTTATTAAGTATGATTTAATAGTTTCATACCAGTTTGCACCACTTTGTTTTAAACCATAAAGTGATTTCTTTAAACTTAGTAATTTATTATTCAATCCTAGATGTGGTGGAGGTCTTATGTATAATTCCTCTTTGATGTCGGCATACAAGTAAGCGGAGGATACGTCTAGTTGTGTGACATAGTAGTCATTATCTAATGCAAGTGACAAAGATGTCATCAGTGCATAATGATGTACAGTATTGGATTGCATGCCCGGATCATATGTATCGGGATGCTGTATGTCACCTCTTGCAACAAATCTAGCCTTATGTGTTCCGTCACGCTTCTTGTTGAATACAAGCACTGAGCTTATCATATTCTTGGAACCCATCGAGTTTCTATCATAATACTTGTCTGTTTCCCAAGCATTCATTTTTAATAGTTGGTTAACTTCTTTATGATATGCTTCAGTATATTTCTCCTTTTCTTCATTACTCTTATTATATGTGATTGCTTCATCATATCTTAAGGTCGTTCGGAATGGTTTGATTGACTTTACCGCCTTTACAGCTGCAATTAAATGAATACGTTTTTTTGACCTTGGTGGTTCTAGACTATGCATGCTCTTTTCTTACCTTTGGTATTTGTAAAGACATTAGAATCATCCATACCACCCAAACTGGAATTAGTTTGACGAGAGTGGATAGGTGGAGGTTCTTTCAAAGATTGACGAAGCTTAATAGATAAGGAGCGGTTAAGCGATTGATATCAGCATCAAAGGTAAGTGCATCATAATTGCATTGGTCCAATCTGGATTGTTCATCATGCCAAATAACGTAATCAGTAGTGTCTATTGTTTTCTTCAAAGATGGAACATAGATAATATAACCATATGAGTTTCGTAATGGATGTAAGGCGCAACCAGGAATACCACGAGGGCAAATTTTTGAACCGGGACTGTGATTGTTGACTACAACAGTTTGACCGAATGGTAATAGAGTACTGATATCAAGTCCTGCTAAACCAGCATGTTGTCGTGGGTAATTCTTGTTTTTTGGCGAAATTAAAGAATTTCTGATAATGGTGGAGAATTCGACTGCTGAAAACCATAGACGATTTAATAAACCGCTGCACCGTAGATGTGTGCGACGGTCGTCTAATAAGGTACGGTTTGATCGTTCAGCAATACCATGTGCTCTGGAATCTGCTGTTGTTGTATAGCATGGAGTTATACCGCGTTCCATAAAGAAATTACGGAGGGTCTTGTTAGTGTACTCGGGTCCTCTGTCCATTTGTACGACTAAAACGTTGGCATTGAATTGATTGCCAATGAAGGCTATTATTTTTGTAAATACGTCTAAAATAGATTGCTCACGACGATCGAGTAATGGATAAACCCATTTGAATCTCGTCTTCTCATCAGTAAATGAGATAAAATAGGAAGGTGCACTCTTTGGCAGATGGTGAACAGGGCCAAATATATCGGTATGTAAGTACTGAAAGGGTTGATAAGATTCTTGGTACTTTAGTCGTGATCCTTTGACATGTCTATGTTTAGTGCTTTTGCCAACTAAACAGTCTGGACATTGATAAGTAGTAGAATCAGACCAGTCTACATCCGATTCTCTCAAGTATGTGATCGAACTATTCTTGAGAGAATGTCTAATTGTTCTAGCGTTTGCATGCCCAAGCATTCGATGAATCAAAGCGTACGGATATTTATGTGTAGATTTGCTGGTGTTAACGTTATTAGCAGTTTGCCTCTGTAAGGTTGACGGAATTAAAAAGTCCTTGGAGAGCCAGTAAAAGTCTCCATGTTTAACAATAGGGGCAAGGATAGTACCGTCGGATAGTTCTAAAGTATTTTTAGTGAGGTAAGCAGTGATATTTTGGTTAGCCAGTTATGTTTCGAGTGTTTAGTGCGGTTATTGACGTCTGAACATTATTCTGAAAATTAAAGTGGAGATTACTAGTAGCGCTGATTGGCATCTCTTGCTTTTGCGCATCATGTAGACTTATCGAATCATTCGGTGATGCGGAGTGCAAGAATTGTGGTGACCGTTATTTGAAATGTTTCGGCGGGGATACTGCCGTTGTATTCAAGTTGAGCAAGTGTCATCTTGATTGTCGGTTTGTCAGAATTTCTGCATAATTGATTTTTAGAATCTTCTTTCACTGGTCTGATAATTCTTGTCATCTTCGTAACACCGTATATGATAATCTTCTAGTTACGTGATTGAATGTATTAATAAGCTGTAGCGGTAATTGATGGATAGTTGACTATTGTTCTAACATTTCCCATACTCATGCCCTTAGTCATGCGATTCTCTTCCTTCATGCCCATACGGCCATACTTTCAGCACATCGAACCATGACGTATCCTTTTCTACCTTCTGCCGCTTCCTCAGCCTAAACTACTCCAGATACCCTTCAACCAAGACTACAAACCTTACATCCTCTTGTGATCTACCATCTTGCTTACTCACTGCTACAAATCATTAATATTCTTGCGAAACTCTTACTCACTCACTACCTCTTTTTTTGTTTACTTTTTCTTGGTTGTCTTGTTAACCTTCCCCTTCGCAGTTGTCTCTCGCTACTACTGTGCAACCAACATTAAATCAAAACAGTGAAATTTAGAAAAAACATATATTCTCCCAAAATTTTCTTATAATATACTACACAATACATAATCAGTGACAGCTATAACAACGTCCATCACTCTCCAACTTCTCTGCTGGAATCTCTACATAATAATATATCAATCTTACCGTCTGGAACATCATCGCTACCTAGCTCTTTGTGAACCGCTACCATCAGCATGTACAGTGGTACTCTCGTGTTATCTGCAGCGAGAACTTCAACGTTTGCCAAATCAAGCCAATGTGGTAATAACCACACCTCCGAAATCTGCTCCAAAAGATACTCCAGTCTCTGCCGGAATATTTTATTGTAGAACAGGCCTATTAGCATCGAGAGGAAAGGCGTCCAATGCGGCAGTTTAGATGGGGTACCTCCCAGCGCAGTCTGATCTCGCAAGTGCATTCCTAAACTTAATTCATACCTGCTCCTCAGCCGTTGATGATGCCTGCCAAACTGCAGCTTGACGTACTGCGGACCCTGCAGTCCAGCGCTTGTCATGGAACGCAAACGCTGAAAAACTCCAAGTTTCTCGAGCGCCTCCACAACGACCGTAGCGTCTTTTGCCTCCCATTCTTCCTGGCACTTTTTCTCGTCCCAGTTCAAAAAGTACTGCAGCACCCCCGTCTTCGATTCGCGCAAGTTGCTCCATGCTTCAAAATACAACTCTTCGATTTGCCTTCCAGACATGCGGAAAACTCGGCTCCCTTGCTTGCCTCTTGTCGAATCCAATACACTAATTGTTTCCCTTCTTCTAGTAATAGCCAGGTACCAAGCATAATTTCTTTGTATCTGAGAGTAGATCTCTCTCTTCTTTACGCTAAAAAATTTCAAATATCCTACAGGGTCCCCATGATATGGCTCGATATTTTCCAAGTATTCCTTGTATTCCTCGTCATTTCGCAGCATTCTCTCCACAGCTAGTGCTTCCCAAGCTATACTCCGATACGATACTTTCTGGCGAGGCCAGCAGACGCAGAGCTCGAACATCTTTTGACAGCCCTTGCATAATCCGTATTGTGTGAACACTCCCTCTGGGCAGAAGTATATATCGATACCATAGAGGAAAAGATGTTTAATTTCGTCAGACCGAAATCCAAGAAACTCTAATACATTCGTATTCTCAGAAGTATTGGGAAACTGTGCTTTCAGTTTCTTTCTCTCTAGAAAAACCATTTGACTCCCTTTCCGCTTATATGGCTCTTTAATAATGTCAGTGACTGGATGGATTCTATTACTCTCAGCATTGCCGCCTGTATTGGCGTCCTCGTTGGCACTAGCATTTGGCACTAGCGTTGGCACTAGCATTGGCACTAGCGTTGGCACTAGCACTAGCTTGGCACTAGCGTTGGCGCTAGCATTGGCACTAGCACACTAGGCACTAGCGTTGGCACTAGCGTTGGCACTAGCGTTGGCACTAGCATTGGCACTAGCATTGGCACTAGCGTTGGCACTAGCGTTGGCACTAGCATTGGCACTATCAGCAGTATCAGCAGTGGTACCATCATGAATGCCCGCGTTGCTGTCCTCATCGCTGCTGCAATACTCTCTGTACCTGTCACTGCTATTTCTCTCCTGGAACTACGGTAACGCGGAGACTGTGGCCTCATTTTCAGCCAATCTGTCCATTCTTTCTATCAGTTCCACTGTGTCTGCCGACAGGTCTGTCCTGGAGCCACAGCATCCAACATGCTGGCCCTTTTTCCCTTTCTTTGATTCAAGTCCATAGAACTCGCGCACCTGTTCGGTTATACAGCCTTCCTTAATTGGTGATAATTCACCCTCCGATTCCTTGCCGCCCAACTGTTTTTTTAGATAATATATAACAGAGGCCTCCATCTCTTAGTCTTCCCATGCCTTGAATGAGCAATAATATTAAGTCTATTATCAAGCGTGATCACCATCATCAATTCCTTAATGTCAATTCCTTCAGTGACTAATTTCGTTCCGATGAGAACTCGCATGCTACCGTCAGTGACAAACTCCTCCGTGCGAGACACCTTTTCTGCAGCACCCAGCTTCCCGTGTATCCACACCACCCGGAAATACTCCCTCCAAGAGCAGGCCAATTCTTCCACTTGTTGGTTGTTGTGCTTGCAACTACAATGGCCTTCGACTCTGGTTCAACTTCGAACAGGGCTAAAAGAAGCTTCAGTGCTTCTTTGGGAGGTGATTCGACTTTCTTCCGGATTTTATGCACATGCCCTAAAGGCACCTCAGATTTCTCCTTAATCAGATTGAACATCTGTGTTGGATAGCTGGATAAACCTCTGCTGAGATCTTCCGACCGTTTGAGCTCGTTGATGTCCATCGATTTTTGTTCAGTCCCGTAAGCCCAATACGCTGCAACGCAGTATCGGCTACAGCCTCAGGTGCTGTGCCGCTCAAAAAGATTGCTTTCTCGAAAGCGTCAAAATCGAGGTTAGCTATGCCCTCAAATTGCGACTGCCGGTAGACCTCCGTTTCGAAGTTGTGAAACTCATCTACAATGAGGTAACCCAACTTTACATTGTTGGTCCTAAAGGTGCACTCAACAATATTATCCCACGCAGCTATCCTGTCTGTGAACTTAGCGCTAGCAAGGTCATCGTAGATCCCCACGTATAAATCAGTAACGCCATAGTAACCTTCTTCAATAAAGTTTCTGACAGGGGCCACATTCAAGCAACCGCCTCGGCTCAACCTGATCATGCAATTAGCAAGCAAACACTGTGTATGGTACAAACAGAAACGACACATATTTCACGTCGCCCTTAGACGCCAGTGCTATTAAGGGGAGATGAAATAACTCCGTCTTACCATAGCCCGGGAGGCCTGTACTGCCACAGAGGGTGTGTCCGCCATGTATATTTCATAACATAAGCGCGACTGATGCAAGTCCCTGAATTCAAAGGAGCTGCCAAAGAGTTTCTGGCCTGCGACGAGGATATCGTTTGTGCTCTTGGGCTCTCGGGGCCTTTTTCGCGTTACTCTCAAAATTTTTCGATGATCTGAACTCGCCTCACCTGCTACGTCTCCCGCATTCGCAGTACTGGAGGAACAATGGTAGTCGCTTTCAAGGCCTAACCATTGAATCCAGCGCTCAGAAGCTCGTTCCTGCAATAAAGTGGCGGTCGTTCCACTGACACTGGTTAACGAAAAGGAATCCACACCGTAGATCTTTCGCCCTGTTTGAACGGAATGATTGGCCATGAGTTCATTCGTCGCCGACTCGTACAAATCCGTTTCAAATCTGCTACCTACGCAGTGGCGCCCTAGGGCAATCAACCCCTGACGCATCTCCCGAAAATTCAGCTTCTGAGGTGCATTCTTCGGAAGTTCCATCATGTACTGCCGAAAAGTTGCATATTCAACGAGACAGCCCTTCGCGGTATTCAGAAACAAGTAGGAATACAAAACTATCCTCGAAGTATCTCGATTTGTTACTTGATCTGGATCCTCAAATCCCACGACATCCATCCAAGGATCATGTTTAAAGGCGTCATAACTGTTACCAAGCGCACATATTTGCATTTGCCTTAGCACAGTGACAAAATAAAACAAGTAATCTGAAGTGAGTCCGTCAAGTGTCTTTAGTCGAGGCTCCGATGAACCGTTCTTGTTATAATCAGTGTACAGTTGGATGCGTCTTGTTGTATCGTCGACGTATACGTTGCGCTGAGGACCGGCAAAAGCGAGTAGCTGAAGCTCTGGATAACGGTAAGGGGTATCCCACGGCAAAATGGATCATCCACATAAGTGGCACCGTGAGCTCGTCAATTGCAACAGCCACTTTATTTTTCAGAGCCGCGGTCATTTTGTTAGCATCTCTTCTCAACTTTGGCAGCACAATTTCACGATATTTAACAGGTATCATTTGAAGAAAAGAATCGTTTTCCAGATACTCGTCAATTCCCCGCTTTGGCTCTCTGAACAAAACGTCTCGATTACGCAAAATGAGACTGGCAATATCAACCACTGTAGGCATATAAAAGCACTTGTTCAATTCGTCCCAAAGGCTGTCAAACTGAGCCTTGCATGCAAAGTAAAAGCCGCGGACATACTCGCGATTAAACAGTTTTCCACATACTGATATACCATCAGAAGAAGGTACCAAAGTTATTCTATAAGAGTCCTTCTGCGCGGTTTCCTGTGCTACTTCGTGGTACAGAATTTTGATCCATTTCCACATCGCAACGCCGTTGTTGTCATCAAATATATCTAAATCCTTTGCGGTGCAAGCACAAGAGGACACCAATAAAGCTTTCACGGCATCTAATGTTTTTCTGAGTCTTCGTGGAGTGTTCGGACTGCGCAACTTACATACTTTTAAGCCATGCTCGTCCACAGAGGGAATAATGGATTGTTCATTCGCAATAGATCGATCCTCTTCCTCTTCGTCACCAGCGCCACCACGGGGACCCGCCCCAAAATTAAGCGCACATGCTCGCAAGATAATATGCAAAATATCACCCAATCCGTCTTTTTTGTTCATCATATCGTTACATATCTGTGAAAAGTACTTTATCTCAGTGGGTTTACGTGGGCATAGATCACGCTTCAGCCGCCCTGTGTCGACTTTCTTACCGCCAGGTAAACTTGCTTGATATGCGGAAAAAATCGAAAGCTCATCTACGTGTAGTAACAAAAACATGTAGGGTGCCAAATTGTATCCATATTTCCTTATGGTGCTTTTCTGAAGACTCCTTACAATAGGCGCGCCAGAAACAAAGTTGGTGAAAGTACGCATCGTAGAGCTGTCGTTCGGCCTGGAACTCGCAGTTTCGTAACAACGTTCCAGGACACGAAAACTCAACTCACTATAGTATCCTCTGTTGAGGTAAAAAAGAGAAAGGGTATCGTAATCTTTCCTATTAAATTTCAAAGTATGTACTTGAAACAACGTGTAGACCATCAAGTTGATTTTCTTGGGAATGAGATACTTTGAAGGGATTGGTCCGCTCTGGAAATCTGGTTCGTCTTCAACAAACGTCAGAAACTTTTGTACATTTTTCTTGACCATGACGGCAATGACAATTTTTTCAAAAGATCTTTTCCTATCCATTGCATCAGTTCTGTATTTTACCACCTTGATTAGACTAGACTTTTCGTCTTCGTAGAATGATCGCACTTCCGTGCGGATCGATTCAAATAAAGTTATTGAGTGACAATGTACCAAGTCGTTTTTGTTATTGAGAGCCGACTCAAACTCCTCAAAGTTTACTTTTTCAAACTTACGCTTATCGGAAATTTTCATTTTATTTTTGTAAGTTTCGAAATTAACAATAGTATGTTGATTGTTATGCTTTTTGACAAGAAATCCATCAATATAAGCAAAAGATTGTCCAGTTTCCACCTTATCATCATCTGAAAATGTATCTATTGAGAAGATGCAGAATTATGCAGCGAGCACCAAAGAAAATTCAGTTAGTAATGACTCCTTCAAGCACAACATAGAAAACAGAGGATGTCTGTTTCTCCCTGGGTATTGTCATTCATCGCTTGATTTCTGGCCTGCAAAAATAAACTGGTCAGTACGTACTTCTTCTTCAATTTCCATGGTGCGCAGTATCTCAACCATCTGCTTAGTCGAGGAGAACCAGGATTCTGTTCATTGCTCAAGCCGCTTCATGGATATTCTCTTTGATACTTTAAACATGGACCTGTTGGTCGCTCCAAGAAATTACGCGCTCAGCCTGCAGCTTCTTCCGCTCTCGAAAAGACCAATATAATAAAAACTTATGAATTACATTTCCTTATTAGGTATATGGCCTTACGCTGCGAAGTAAGGTAGACCTTTTTGGCGCACTTATATATATAACGCGTCAGACAACCTTCTCCGAAAATTTCCCTTAACTTGCCCGACGCTCCACCTCGAAAAAAAAGAAAATATATTACCCTGCTTAATAAGAAAATACGTATCAAGTTACTTCCTTGGTGCAATATCCCACTATAAAAAAAATTCCTTGACGCAAGATCTTCGGCCAAATTTTCCGTCCCAAAGTGCCTAAAGAGGAAATAATGACAGCTTTCGTACAAAGTTACTTCCACGGTGCAATATGTCCCTACGGCCTTGTCTAATACCATCCAGCGTGCAATAAGGTAACATATATATCCCCACCACAACACCCAACCTAACCCACACACCCAACCACACCCACACACACACCCACACACACACACACCCCACACACACACAACCTCACCCACACACCCCACACACCCACACCCACACCCACACACCCACACCACACACCACACCCACACCCACACCCACACCCACACCCACACCCACACCCACACACCCACACCCACACCCACACACCCACACCCACACACCCACACACACACCCACACCCACACCACACCACACCCACACACACACACCCACACACACACACACACCCACACCACACACCCACACACCCACACCCACACACCCACACACACCCACACCCACACACACCACACCCACACACACACACCCACACACCCCACACACACCCACACACACACACACCCACACACACTCTCTTCCAACCTCATTTCACTTTACCCGGCTTTCTAACCAAAATTAAAAAATGAAAATGATGATGATGAAAATTCTGTTCTTTAGCCCTATCATACTTTTACATAACCCTAAGTAGCCCTAGTAAACGTTTACATAGCCCTCATTTACTTCTCCTCCAAGCCCTATTCATCTTTACCCGGCCTTTCAGCCAAAACGCGAAACGAAAAAAAAAAAAGCCACTTGGCCAGCTCACCAGACGAAACTACTTCTATTTGGCCTTGTAGCCCTCCTCTCTCTGATGAAAACTGTTATTATCCATTGTTTCGGCTTACCTTCTCTGTCCCGTCATCATGTTCCCTGATAACCTAGCCTCCTGGCCACAGTCTTCCCACGACACAGTCTTCCCACGACACAGTCTTCCCACGACACAGTCTTCCCACGACTTTGGACCGTAGCCATTGATTTGGCCAACACGAAGACTCTAGGCAACATGTTTGGAAGGATTGAGACTCAATATGGAGACGTTGCCTTGCTACTACTCAGAGGTACTTTGCTCTTCTCCAAGAGGTCATGGCTTTAATTTTTTTTTTTTCTTAATTCTGAGATTTGCTATGACTTTCTTATTCGCTTTTAGATCTTTGCTGAATAATATCATGTCATCAACGAATAGACATATTGTGACTTGACTATTTTTGAACACACACGACCATCCACGTACTTCGTCCATGCCACATTGCTTTATTAAGTATGATTTAATAGTTTCATACCAGTTTGCACCACTTTGTTTTAAACCATAAAGTGATTTCTTTAAACTTAGTAATTTATTATTCAATCCTAGATGTGGTGGAGGTCTTATGTATAATTCCTCTTTGATGTCGGCATACAAGTAAGCGGAGGATACGTCTAGTTGTGTGACATAGTAGTCATTATCTAATGCAAGTGACAAAGATGTCATCAGTGCATAATGATGTACAGTATTGGATTGCATGCCCGGATCATATGTATCGGGATGCTGTATGTCACCTCTTGCAACAAATCTAGCCTTATGTGTTCCGTCACGCTTCTTGTTGAATACAAGCACTGAGCTTATCATATTCTTGGAACCCATCGAGTTTCTATCATAATACTTGTCTGTTTCCCAAGCATTCATTTTTAATAGTTGGTTAACTTCTTTATGATATGCTTCAGTATATTTCTCCTTTTCTTCATTACTCTTATTATATGTGATTGCTTCATCATATCTTAAGGTCGTTCGGAATGGTTTGATTGACTTTACCGCCTTTACAGCTGCAATTAAATGAATACGTTTTTTTGACCTTGGTGGTTCTAGACTATGCATGCTCTTTTCTTACCTTTGGTATTTGTAAAGACATTAGAATCATCCATACCACCCAAACTGGAATTAGTTTGACGAGAGTGGATAGGTGGAGGTTCTTTCAAAGATTGACGAAGCTTAATAGATAAGGAGCGGTTAAGCGATTGATATCAGCATCAAAGGTAAGTGCATCATAATTGCATTGGTCCAATCTGGATTGTTCATCATGCCAAATAACGTAATCAGTAGTGTCTATTGTTTTCTTCAAAGATGGAACATAGATAATATAACCATATGAGTTTCGTAATGGATGTAAGGCGCAACCAGGAATACCACGAGGGCAAATTTTTGAACCGGGACTGTGATTGTTGACTACAACAGTTTGACCGAATGGTAATAGAGTACTGATATCAAGTCCTGCTAAACCAGCATGTTGTCGTGGGTAATTCTTGTTTTTTGGCGAAATTAAAGAATTTCTGATAATGGTGGAGAATTCGACTGCTGAAAACCATAGACGATTTAATAAACCGCTGCACCGTAGATGTGTGCGACGGTCGTCTAATAAGGTACGGTTTGATCGTTCAGCAATACCATGTGCTCTGGAATCTGCTGTTGTTGTATAGCATGGAGTTATACCGCGTTCCATAAAGAAATTACGGAGGCTCTTGTTAGTGTACTCGGGTCCTCTGTCCATTTGTACGACTAAACCGTTGGCATTGAATTGATTGCCAATGAAGGCTATTATTTTTGTAAATACGTCTAAAATAGATTGCTCACGACGATCGAGTAATGGATAAACCCATTTGAATCTCGTCTTCTCATCAGTAAATGAGATAAAATAGGAAGGTGCACTCTTTGGCAGATGGTGAACAGGGCCAAATATATCGGTATGTAAGTACTGAAAGGGTTGATAAGATTCTTGGTACTTTAGTCGTGATCCTTTGACATGTCTATGTTTAGTGCTTTTGCCAACTAAACAGTCTGGACATTGATAAGTAGTAGAATCAGACCAGTCTACATCCGATTCTCTCAAGTATGTGATCGAACTATTCTTGAGAGAATGTCTAATTGTTCTAGCGTTTGCATGCCCAAGCATTCGATGAATCAAAGCGTACGGATATTTATGTGTAGATTTGCTGGTGTTAACGTTATTAGCAGTTTGCCTCTGTAAGGTTGACGGAATTAAAAAGTCCTTGGAGAGCCAGTAAAAGTCTCCATGTTTAACAATAGGGGCAAGGATAGTACCGTCGGATAGTTCTAAAGTATTTTTAGTGAGGTAAGCAGTGATATTTTGGTTAGCCAGTTATGTTTCGAGTGTTTAGTGCGGTTATTGACGTCCGAGCATTATTCTGAAAATTAAAGTGGAGATTACTAGTAGCGCTGATTGGCATCTCTTGCTTTTGCGCATCATGTAGACTTATCGAATCATTCGGTGATGCGGAGTGCAAGAATTGTGGTGACCGTTATTTGAAATGTTTCGGCGGGGATACTGCCGTTGTATTCAAGTTGAGCAAGTGTCATCTTGATTGTCGGTTTGTCAGAATTTCTGCATAATTGATTTTTAGAATCTTCTTTCACTGGTCTGATAATTCTTGTCATCTTCGTAACACCGTATATGATAATCTTCTAGTTACGTGATTGAATGTATTAATAAGCTGTAGCGGTAATTGATGGATAGTTGACTATTGTTCCAACATTTCCCATACTCATGCCCTTAGTCATGCGATTCTCTTCCTTCATGCCCATACGGCCATACTTTCAGCACATCGAACCATGACGTATCCTTTTCTACCTTCTGCCGCTTCCTCAGCCTAAACTACTCCAGATACCCTTCAACCAAGACTACAAACCTTACATCCTCTTGTGATCTACCATCTTGCTTACTCACTGCTACAAATCATTAATATTCTTGCGAAACTCTTACTCACTCACTACCTCTATTTTTTGTTTACTTTTTCTTGGTTGTCTTGTTAACCTTCCCCTTCGCAGTTGTCTCTCGCTACTACTGTGCAACCAACATTAAATCAAAACAGTGAAATTTAGAAAAAAACATATATTCTCCCAAAATGTTCTTATAATATACTACACAATACATAATCAGTGACAGCTATAACAACGTCCATCACTCTCCAACTTCTCTGCTGGAATCTCTACATAATAATATATCAATCTTACCGTCTGGAACATCATCGCTACCTAGCTCTTTGTGAACCGCTACCATCAGCATGTACAGTGGTACTCTCGTGTTATCTGCAGCGAGAACTTCAACGTTTGCCAAATCAAGCCAATGTGGTAATAACCACACCTCCGAAATCTGCTCCAAAAGATACTCCAGTCTCTGCCGGAATATTTTATTGTAGAACAGGCCTATTAGCATCGAGAGGAAAGGCGTCCAATGCGGCAGTTTAGATGGGGTACCTCCCAGCGCAGTCTGATCTCGCAAGTGCATTCCTAAACTTAATTCATACCTGCTCCTCAGCTGTTGATGATGCCTGCCAAACTGCAGCTTGACGTACTGCGGACCCTGCAGTCCAGCGCTTGTCATGGAACGCAAACGCTGAAAAACTCCAAGTTTCTCGAGCGCCTCCACAACGACCGTAGCGTCTTTTGCCTCCCATTCTTCCTGGCACTTTTTCTCGTCCCAGTTCAAAAAGTATTGCAGCACCCCCGTCTTCGATTCGCGCAAGTTGCTCCATGCTTCAAAATACAACTCTTCGATTTGCCTTCCAGACATGCGGAAAACTCGGCTCCCTTGCTTGCCTCTTGTCGAATCCAATACACTAATTGTTTCCCTTCTTCTAGTAATAGCCAGGTACCAAGCATAATTTCTTTGTATCTGAGAGTAGATCTCTCTCTTCTTTACGCTAAAAAATTTCAAATATCCTACAGGGTCCCCATGATATGGCTCGATATTTTCCAAGTATTCCTTGTATTCCTCGTCATTTCGCAGCATTCTCTCCACAGCTAGTGCTTCCCAAGCTATACTCCGATACGATACTTTCTGGCGAGGCCAGCAGACGCAGAGCTCGAACATCTTTTGACAGCCCTTGCATAATCCGTATTGTGTGAACACTCCCTCTGGGCAGAAGTATATATCGATACCATAGAGGAAAAGATGTTTAATTTCGTCAGACCGAAATCCAAGAAACTCTAATACATTCGTATTCTCAGAAGTATTGGGAAACTGTGCTTTCAGTTTCTTTCTCTCTAGAAAAACCATTTGACTCCCTTTCCGCTTATATGGCTCTTTAATAATGTCAGTGACTGGATGGATTCTATTACTCTCAGCATTGCCGCCTGTATTGGCGTCCTCGTTGGCACTAGCATTGGCACTAGCGTTGGCACTAGCATTGGCACTAGCGTTGGCACTAGCGTTGGCACTAGCATTGGCACTAGCATTGGCACTAGCGTTGGCACTAGCATTGGCACTAGCGTTGGCACTAGCGTTGGCACTAGCATTGGCACTAGCGTTGGCACTAGCATTGGCACTAGCGTTGGCACTAGCATTGGCACTAGCGTTGGCACTAGCATTGGCACTAGCGTTGGCACTAGCATTGGCACTAGCGTTGGCACTAGCATTGGCACTATCAGCAGTATCAGCATTGATACTATCAGCAGTATTAGCAGTGGTACCGTCATGAATGCCCGCGTTGCTGTCCTCATCGCTGCTGCAATACTCTCTGTACCTGTCACTGCTATTTCTCTCCTGGGAACTAGACGGTAACGCGGAGACTGTGGCCTCATTTTCAGCCAATCTGTCCATTCTTTCTATCAGTTCCACTGTGTCTGCCGACAGGTCTGTCCTGGAGCCACAGCATCCAACATGCTGGCCCTTTTTCCCTTTCTTTGATTCAAGTCCATAGAACTCGCGCACCTGTTCGGTTATACAGCCTTCCTTAATTGGTGATAATTCACCCCTCCGATTCCTTGCCGCCCAACTGTTTTTTCTAGATAATATATAACAGAGGCCTCCATCTCTTAGTCTTCCCATGCCTTGAATGAGCTCAATAATATTAAGTCTATTATCAAGCGTGATCACCATCATCAATTCCTTAATGTCAATTCCTTCAGTGACTAATTTCGTTCCGATGAGAACTCGCATGCTACCGTCAGTGACAAACTCCTCCGTGCGAGACACCTTTTCTGCAGCACCCAGCTTCCCGTGTATCCACACCACCCGGAAATACTCCCTCCAAGAGCAGGCCAATTCTTCCACTTGGTTGGTTGTGCTTGCAACTACAATGGCCTTCGACTCTGGTTCAACTTCAAACAGGGCTAAAAGAAGCTTCAGTGCTTCTTTGGGAGGTGATTCGACTTTCTTCCGGATTTTATGCACATGCCCTAAAGGCACCTCAGATTTCTCCTTAATCAGATTGAACATCTGTGTTGGATAGCTGGATAAACCTCTGCTGAGATCTTCCGACCGTTTGAGCTCGTTGATGTCCATCGATTTTTTGTTCAGTCCCGTAAGCCCAATACGCTGCAACGCAGTATCGGCTACAGCCTCAGGTGCTGTGCCGCTCAAAAAGATTGCTTTCTCGAAAGCGTCAAAATCGAGGTTAGCTATGCCCTCAAATTGCGACTGCCGGTAGACCTCCGTTTCGAAGTTGTGAAACTCATCTACAATGAGGTAACCCAACTTTACATTGTTGGTCCTAAAGGTGCACTCAACAATATTATCCCACGCAGCTATCCTGTCTGTGAACTTAGCGCTAGCAAGGTCATCGTAGATCCCCACGTATAAATCAGTAACGCCATAGTAACCTTCTTCAATAAAGTTTCTGACAGGGGCCACATTCAAGCAACCGCCTCGGCTCAACCTGATCATGCAATTAGCAAGCAACACTGTGTATGGTACAAACAGAAACGACACATATTTCACGTCGCCCTTAGACGCCAGTGCTATTAAGGGGAGATGAAATAACTCCGTCTTACCATAGCCCGGGGAGGCCTGTACTGCCACAGAGGGTGTGTCCGCCATGTATATTTCATAACATAAGCGCGACTGATGCAAGTCCCTGAATTCAAAGGAGCTGCCAAAGAGTTTCTGGCCTGCGACGAGGATATCGTTTGTGCTCTTGGGCTCTCGGGGCCTTTTTCGCGTTACTCTCAAAATTTTTCGATGATCTGAACTCGCCTCACCTGCTACGTCTCCCGCATTCGCAGTACTGGAGGAACAATGGTAGTCGCTTTCAAGGCCTAACCATTGAATCCAGCGCTCAGAAGCTCGTTCCTGCAATAAAGTGGCGGTCGTTCCACTGACACTGGTTAACGAAAAGGAATCCACACCGTAGATCTTTCGCCCTGTTTGAACGGAATGATTGGCCATGAGTTCATTCGTCGCCGACTCGTACAAATCCGTTTCAAATCTGCTACCTACGCAGTGGCGCCCTAGGGCAATCAACCCCTGACGCATCTCCCGAAAATTCAGCTTCTGAGGTGCATTCTTCGGAAGTTCCATCATGTACTGCCGAAAAGTTGCATATTCAACGAGACAGCCCTTCGCGGTATTCAGAAACAAGTAGGAATACAAAACTATCCTCGAAGTATCTCGATTTGTTACTTGATCTGGATCCTCAAATCCCACGACATCCATCCAAGGATCATGTTTAAAGGCGTCATAACTGTTACCAAGCGCACATATTTGCATTTGCCTTAGCACAGTGACAAAATAAAACAAGTAATCTGAAGTGAGTCCGTCAAGTGTCTTTAGTCGAGGCTCCGATGAACCGTTCTTGTTATAATCAGTGTACAGTTGGATGCGTCTTGTTGTATCGTCGACGTATACGTTGCGCTGAGGACCGGCAAAAGCGAGTAGCTGAAGCTCTGGATAACGGTAAGGGTATCCCACGGCAAAATGGATCATCCACATAAGTGGCACCGTGAGCTCGTCAATTGCAACAGCCACTTTATTTTTCAGAGCCGCGGTCATTTTGTTAGCATCTCTTCTCAACTTTGGCAGCACAATTTCACGATATTTAACAGGTATCATTTGAAGAAAAGAATCGTTTTCCAGATACTCGTCAATTCCCCGCTTTGGCTCTCTGAACAAAACGTCTCGATTACGCAAAATGAGACTGGCAATATCAACCACTGTAGGCATATAAAAGCACTTGTTCAATTCGTCCCAAAGGCTGTCAAACTGAGCCTTGCATGCAAAGTAAAAGCCGCGGACATACTCGCGATTAAACAGTTTTCCACATACTGATATACCATCAGAAGAAGGTACCAAAGTTATTCTATAAGAGTCCTTCTGCGCGGTTTCCTGTGCTACTTCGTGGTACAGAATTTTGATCCATTTCCACATCGCAACGCCGTTGTTGTCATCAAATATATCTAAATCCTTTGCGGTGCAAGCACAAGAGGACACCAATAAAGCTTTCACGGCATCTAATGTTTTTCTGAGTCTTCGTGGAGTGTTCGGACTGCGCAACTTACATACTTTTAAGCCATGCTCGTCCACAGAGGGAATAATGGATTGTTCATTCGCAATAGATCGATCCTCTTCCTCTTCGTCACCAGCGCCACCACGGGGACCCGCCCCAAAATTAAGCGCACATGCTCGCAAGATAATATGCAAAATATCACCCAATCCGTCTTTTTTGTTCATCATATCGTTACATATCTGTGAAAAGTACTTTATCTCAGTGGGTTTACGTGGGCATAGATCACGCTTCAGCCGCCCTGTGCCGACTTTCTTACCGCCAGGTAAACTTGCTTGATATGCGGAAAAAATCGAAAGCTCATCTACGTGTAGTAACAAAAACATGTAGGGTGCCAAATTGTATCCATATTTCCTTATGGTGCTTTTCTGAAGACTCCTTACAATAGGCGCGCCAGAAACAAAGTTGGTGAAAGTACGCATCGTAGAGCTGTCGTTCGGCCTGGAACTCGCAGTTTCGTAACAACGTTCCAGGACACGAAAACTCAACTCACTATAGTATCCTCTGTTGAGGTAAAAAAGAGAAAGGGTATCGTAATCTTTCCTATTAAATTTCAAAGTATGTACTTGAAACAACGTGTAGACCATCAAGTTGATTTTCTTGGGAATGAGATACTTTGAAGGGATTGGTCCGCTCTGGAAATCTGGTTCGTCTTCAACAAACGTCAGAAACTTTTGTACATTTTTCTTGACCATGACGGCAATGACAATTTTTTCAAAAGATCTTTTCCTATCCATTGCATCAGTTCTGTATTTTACCACCTTGATTAGACTAGACTTTTCGTCTTCGTAGAATGATCGCACTTCCGTGCGGATCGATTCAAATAAAGTTATTGAGTGACAATGTACCAAGTCGTTTTTGTTATTGAGAGCCGACTCAAACTCCTCAAAGTTTACTTTTTCAAACTTACGCTTATCGGAAATTTTCATTTTATTTTTGTAAGTTTCGAAATTAACAATAGTATGTTGATTGTTATGCTTTTTGACAAGAAATCCATCAATATAAGCAAAAGATTGTCCAGTTTCCACCTTATCATCATCTGAAAATGTATCTATTGAGAAGATGCAGAATTATGCAGCGAGCACCAAAGAAAATTCAGTTAGTAATGACTCCTTCAAGCACAACATAGAAAACAGAGGATGTCTGTTTCTCCCTGGGTATTGTCATTCATCGCTTGATTTCTGGCCTGCAAAAATAAACTGGTCAGTACGTACTTTCTTCTTCAATTTCCATGGTGCGCAGTATCTCAACCATCTGCTTAGTCGAGGAGAACCAGGATTCTGTTCATTGCTCAAGCCGCTTCATGGATATTCTCTTTGATACTTTAAACATGGACCTGTTGGTCGCTCCAAGAAATTACGCGCTCAGCCTGCAGCTTCTTCCGCTCTCGAAAAGACCAATATAATAAAAACTTATGAATTACATTTCCTTATTAGGTATATGGCCTTACGCTGCGAAGTAAGGTAGACCTTTTTGGCGCACTTATATATATAACGCGTCAGACAACCTTCTCCGAAAATTTCCCTTAACTTGCCCGACGCTCCACCTCGAAAAAAAAGAAAATATATTACCCTGCTTAATAAGAAAATACGTATCAAGTTACTTCCTTGGTGCAATATCCCACTATAAAAAAATTCCTTGACGCAAGATCTTCGGCCAAATTTTCCGTCCCAAAGTGCCTAAAGAGGAAATAATGACAGCTTTCGTACAAAGTTACTTCCACGGTGCAATATGTCCCTACGGCCTTGTCTAATACCATCCAGCGTGCAATAAGGTAACATATATATACCCACACCCACACCCACACCCACACACCCACACCCACACACACACCCACACACCCACACACACCCACACACACCCACACACACACACACCCACTACTAATGCTAAAGCTAACACCCATCACTATTGCACCATAACCATAACCATCACTACCATCACCATCACTACCATTAACTACCATCATCATCACTACCACCATCACCACCATAACCATATCACCATCGTCATCACTACCACTACCATCACCATCATCATCATCACTACCACCCACCTTGCTATTACCCTACCCACCACTCAAACGGACTGTAAGAACACCCTTTAATGTTACCCTGAATATATAACACCCCACGCTTTCTCACCCCCACCACATGCTTTACCAGCACCATTCCATCACATCACTAAATACGGCCCTTACCTCAGCGGTTCATACCCAGGGCCTTTTCCACACTAAACTCACAATATTGCATATATATATATCCATATCTCATCTCTGCATCCTGAATAGTATATCCCCAACTTATCACCTTCTCATCTCTTCTGTATCATCCAAACACTACCCTCTATTTACCTACCATACATACAATGAACCTAAACAAAGAAATGGAGATAAATAAGGTAAACAAAGAAATGTAAACAAACAGACACTACCCACCTTTCCTACCTGACCCGGCTCTTCCCCATTGAATCATAGTATTATATCCAGCACATAGCCATACGGACGTTACAGAATACTGCCATACCACACCTCATCCTTATAGAACAGCACTCAATACTTCCATACTTCACAGTCTTTACCATATATCAACATTCTATAATATGCACTACCATCATCGTCGTCATCATTATCACCACTACTAACACCCATCACTATTGCACCATAACCATAACCATCACTACCATAACCATATCACCATCACCACCATCACTACCATCACTACCACCCACCTTGCTATTACCCTACCCACCACTCAAACGGACTGTAAGAACACCCTTTAATGTTACCCTGAATATATAACACCCCACGCTTTCTCACCCCCACCACATGCTTTACCAGCACCATTCCATCACATCACTAAATACGGCCTTTACCTCAGCGGTTTATACCCTGGGTCATTTCAACATTAAACCCACTAAATCAAACATTTATCTATCTATATCATGTCCTTGCATCCTGAATAACATAATCCCAAGTTATCACTTCCTCACCTCTTCTGTAGCCCGAAATACAAACACGTGACCAATATAAGCCCTTATTATATAGTACTAAACCACCTCTCATCTATAACATCACTAAGTACGGCCCTTACCTCAGTGGTTTATACCCAGGGCCATTTCCACATTAAACTCACTGTATTCCACATTTATCCATCTATATCTCATATCTGTATCCTGAATAACATATCCCCAACTCACCACCTCCTCATCTCTTCTGTATCCTTCAATTACTATCACCTTACTTTGATACTACCGCGTGGCACACCCAGCCGTTCATACCTAATGTCATTACACCAAACCCATCTCATCTCACATCTAACACTTCATACCCCTTATCTGCATTCTAATCAACATATTCATCCACTCGTCATTACCACACCTCCTTTATATCCTTTGAACACTACACTCCATTTACCTCCCATATATACAATAATCGTAAACAATAAACATACACCAATCACTTTACTCTAGACCATCACCATATCACACTTTATATCCTGCTAACTAACTCGGCTCTCCCCCATTGAATCATAATGTCATATCCAGCACATACTCACACGGACGCTACAGAATACTGCTACACCACACCTCATCACTATATATGGCACTCACCTCAGTAATTCATACCCTGTTTTCTGTCACATCTACTATCCATAATCAATCACACATCCTTGTGGACCATACAACTGCACTCAATACTTCCATACTGTAAGACCTTGACCATATATCAGCTTCTACATAATGCCATTGCTAACATGAACAACATACAATCACCATCGCATCACCACCATCACGTCACCCCCGTGCCCTCTACTTTCCAATATCATGCTACTCATATTGCTCTTTTACATATTCACTGACATTGACTCTACTAGCTGCACTCCACCTGCCATACTACAGCTATAAGTACACTAACATATAAATACTAACGTAAACGCACCAATATATAAATACTTTACCTATCAGCACATTATCGTAAATATAGAATACACAATATCATCATTTCAATAAACCGCCATTACAGTATTCTCAATATCTTCTGAACATAAATACCAGCACATACGCACACGGATGCTACATAAATTAATCCAATCACTTTAACCCCTACTCAAATTCCATTATTCATCATCATACTCTTCCTCTACCATTATCTCCTTTCTTCTTATATATCCTTCGCATACTACTCTCACGTCACATGAACATAAAATATCATCACCTAAATCCAAGTTTTAGGTCCAGTATCTCCATTCCATGCACTACACTATAATACAATTACATACGCACACGGACGCTATAGAATATAACATACTTATATAGCGCTACCATATAATATCATTACTTTCATTTTTCCTATAATAAGTCTCTCCATTTTATATTTTTTAACTATTTTTCACTTTTCATAAAATATTCACCAGTCATTTTTAATCTTCTATAATCTTTACTAATCATTATTTCATTTACATTATCCATCTATACCCCTTTTGTACCTCATAACATATACTATCCCTTTGGTTACTCAGTAAATTGCATTCACGAAATGAACTTTACACAATCTCATTCCGTGATCCATTCCGCCGCCGTTTCAAAAATAACATAATTGATCGAGAGGTTTATAATATTAATATACACATATTCAACTATATACACCGTCAAATCATATTTTTTTATTTTTCATTCCCTCCTAATGTCCGTAGGATTTCATTCGTAAAAGCATGTTACCTATTTAGCAATGGTGTAAATACCATCCTTAGACAAAGCACTAGAGATGGCTGGTCTCAATCTGGTGGAGTACCATGGGACACCAGTGATCATTCTGGTCACTTGGTCTGGAGCAATACCGGTCAACATGGTGGTGAAGTCACCGTAGTTGAAAACAGCTTGAGCAACTTCGACTGGGTAGGTTTCAGTTGGGTGAGCGGCTTGGAACAAGTAGTATTGGGCCAAGTGAGCTCTGATATCAGAGACGTAGACACCCAATTCAACCAAGTTGACTCTTTCGTCGGATTGAGCTAGGGTGGTGGTGGCAGAGGCACCTGCAGCTAGAGCGGCGACACCAGCAGCGATTGAAGTTAATTTGACCATTGTATTTGTTTGTTTTCGATTGTTTCTTTAGTGCTGATATAGGCTTAACTAGAAAGAGAAGAATGAAGGCATATTCTCAAAGATAGATGATCAGAGCTGCTCTATTTATACGATTTCTTTGACCAGTTTGTTGCTACCCAAACGAATTAGTGAACGCTCACGTTTCATCGCGTACTCCTTCTCATCTTACCTCTCAAACCCATATTCATTGTCACTATGGAGGTGCGCCTGTCCTTGAACGACCTCTTCCACAGCTTTCGTATATGAAGGCACGTTTTGCATTTTCCATATTCTCTCGTATGCACCAAAGAAGGATGCCAATTATAGGGGAGCCGGGGTACCTTAAAAAACCCTTTTCCGTGCCTGCGATACTTCCTTTTTCGGCCAGATAGAAGATCCGAGTTTAGTTTGGACCCTCGTTCAGAGGCCCATCGTCTAAGCCCAGATTCATATGAGCTAAACGGTTGCCACGGAAGGTAGCAAGCAGCTTTCACTTCCTCCAAATGGCATGTGTTGTGAATCGTACCTATAGGGTTTGCCATTTTTTGCAATAGCACCAAAACTGCTGATAAGCCAATGTATGGACTCAAATCCCCAGTTTACACGCTGGATTTTTCTGTTTTACGGGATCTTTTGTCCGTATTCCGTGTGATCCAATAGTTTATGAATGCTATTTGTCGTACTTTCTGACTTCCGACTTGACTTCCACATAGCTTCGGTGCTCGGCATAATGCTGCTTGCCGTACTTTCTTCGGCGTCCCAGGAATGTGGGAGCAACTTCTTTTTGCATGGAAGGTCGTCAAATATGCCCCCAGGAAGTAACGATTTTGAATAACCCAGACCAAGTTAAAACGGCAACTCTCCTTTGAAAGCTAAACTTTTGCAGTTTAACAGGAACTCCAAGCCTTCCCAGTGTTGATTAGTTCTGCTGTTTGTCCATTTCCGCAAAGTAAACCCTCAGGCCTTTTTTAATGCACAAAGTATTCGATTCTGAATATGACAGCTACATGACAAAAGACTTCATTGGTTACAAGGAAGCATATTCGACTCTAGACAACAAGATTTCTAGTAGCTTTATAGGTTTGTATCACGCGGTAGTTTTTGTAGAGCAATTTACATAACAGAGGAGCCAAATGAAGTTCTTCGTTGTTTGATACTAGATATGTCGAACGCCCCTTTATCGTGCTCCCACTTACTGATCAAGCATAATCTCAACTAAGCCTTCAACTGTTGCATAATGCGCGCCTTCGGTGTTTTTTTTTCTTGGCAGAAAAAGACAGTCTTCGAACTATATAAGGCAACCACTAGGAGGTTGCGACTCCAAGTAACAGGTCTTCTCAACGACCACCTCAACATCAACATGGAAGATACCAAAGTTGAAGATGAGAAGAATGTAGGTTTATTATCCTCTGGATATCTCGAATCCCAAAAGATTGTTTTACCTAAGGACGTTTTCAGAAATGGCTTTACTTGGTTCTGTTATGAGACTTTCAAGTCCCTAGCCTTCCGTATCTGGTTGCTATCATGGCTACCAGTTACAACATGGTGGAAAATGTCGACTAATTGGATTTATCCATTTTTGGCTACTAATCTTCTGATTTTATGTGTATTTTTTTTGCCTCTTATTCAAATGTTGTGTCGTAAACGTACCTTATCGAAAAATCTCACCCAGTTTTCTAAAGAAATCATTGCAAACTCTCCAGGTACCGACGTCGAAAACTGGGAACCTATTGCAGCAAATCTCAACTCATATATGTATGAAAACAAATTCTGGAAAACCAAGTACTTTTTTTATGGTGCTTGGAACTGCCAAGAGGCATTCAGATTAGCCATTTTAGAGCCATTTTCTGTGAAGAAAGATGACGATTCAAAGCTCAAGTCATTTAAAGATTCAGTTCCTTACATCGAAGAAGCTTTGGAAGTTTATTTTACAGAAGTGGATAAACAGTGGAAGTTATTTGACACTGAGAAGGCGTGGAACCCTGTTAACTTGGATGACATTCAGCTTCCCAAAGAAACCTATCGGTTTAAGCTTACTTGGGTTCTCAAGAGGATTTTCACTCTTCAATGCTTACCATTATTCCTTCATTCTTTGAACTGTATCTACATTTCATGGCATTACGGCCTTCTATTTCGCATCCCATACCTTGGATGCATCTTTCTCATGAATATGCATACTTTCCAAAATTTGCGAGGTGCCTCGATGAAAATCGAACATAAAATGCAATTTTTGTCATCTATCATAAATGAGAGAGAAATCGGTGCTAATGGGTGGGATCACATCGCAAAGAGAATGAACAGATATTTGTTTGAGCAGAATGTTCGGAAGAATGAAGATTTTTTCTTTGATGGGATTGATTGTAAATGGTTTTTTAACTACAGCCTCTGCAGCCATTTATCTTCCAAGAAAACACTTTCGCACGTACCATTGGATGTTGAGCTATGGCCATACATTCGGGAAGCACAATCATCCTGTACCGATGAGTCTTCGGTGCAGATATGAACATTTCCCCTTAGTTTAGAATTTTCGTAGTTCGTTAAATCTATATATACTAGTTATACTCTGGGTTACATCATAAATATAGTACTGCTCATGCAAGTAGTGTTACTTAGCGTTATTGCAACAACCAGTAACAACAACGACTGTTCTGATCTGAATAACCACGGAATGTTTCATCTCTTACCGCTGTAAACATTTTCTAAAAATGAAATCACGGGATCTAGTATAATTATTTGGCGTTAAATTGGTTTCATGTAGTTAAGGGAAGGAGTGTGTACACGTTCTTACTTAGTCCTACTAGTGGCATCATGCTTTCTCTCGGGTACGGAGCCACGTCTTAATTACATGTGGAATAGAGAATTAAGGGTATCGTGAATAATATAAGCACGTATAGTAAGACTGATGAACAGAAATAATCGATTTGGGAATCTATATGAAGCTGTCATGGCCGCAATTGAAGAACGAGAAAATTGATAGAGCATTCTTCGGAAAGAAAACATAAACAGTTATCAATTATAGGCATTCAAACTATTCTGCTCTAAGCCAATTGTGCAGCAGATATGCTTATTCAAATATACCTCTTTTTCCAGTATTCACCTGCACTTACTGTGTTCGTCCAGTTTTTAGGTGTACCGCTAAAAGTATACCAATTTTGTAGGCCATTTTCTAATGTCAAGACCAGTTCGAGAAGGCAATAAATTTCTGCGTGATGGGAACCATTGACGCCTTTGTGCTATGTTCGTTCTTCCAAGATGAGTGAGATGGAAGAGAGATGTCAACAGTCAGGGCGAATTAACGGATATTGCATTCTAAATATTTCCTCCCGGCTCAATCTATTGACAGTAATATGTTTGGTAGAGTAATGCAAAGATACCGCTCAAATTTATAGTGTTTATCCCTAATTGAGAGTCTTCGCGGTTACACTGGTATAGACTGACTGTGTTTTTTTGATATATGACCATATCTCAACATTCAAAGATCTAGGCGACAGAGGTTTTGAGGTTATTGAGCCGCTGAAAATCAGTTCCAATAAAAACAACTTCATCTTTCTCAACTTTTTCATCGAACAAATACTGATACATTCTCTTTGCGACCTGACTCCACCAATTAGCACCAATCTCTTGCTCTTCATAATAGTAATTAAACGCCGCATTTTCTCATGAATGCAATTTTTGTATCATTTTTGGAAACTGCCTCCAAAACATGAAGGGATAGCTCGGTGAAAAGTAGATGTTATGCAAAAATGTAGGAATATTCTCGGAAAGTAACGATTTTGAAGAACCCAGGCAAAGTTAAAACTGTAAGTTTCCCTTGGACGCTGAACTTTTGCAATTGACAGGAATTCCAAGCCTTCCTAGTACTGATTTATTCTAATTGCTCACTTCTGCAAAATGAACTTTTAGTGCTTTTTCAATGCAAGAAAGTAAACCCTTAAATGACCTGATTTTTGCATCGCTGCCCTTCTTCAAATAAAACGGGTTCTAGGGGCGTTATACCGAATGTTTCTTGGCAGTTCGAATGATCAAAGGAAAAGTACCTTGATACATCAATTTGTTGAAACTCATTGCGACGAGTTTTCAGTATTTCGCTTCGATGCCCCGAGAGAGTTTGCAACGATTTCTTTGGAAAACTGAGAAAACCGCTTTGATAAAGCACGTCTACCACATAGTCTTTGAAGATCGGGCAAGATCATTAGCAATATGGTCTACTTGATACCATTATTAAACAATAAGTGAAAGAATTTTCACGTGATAAGGGGGCATCTGCTATCTCTGCAAACACATGTAAAGGTAAGTTCAATTTATCCATTGAGCTCGCTCGTTGCGCAACCAGAGGAATTCAAGTATCAGAATTAACTGTGGATCAGAAGACGCCCACGACTTTGCACAGAAAACAATGCAATCACATTATAAAGATGTCATGCTTTCATACCTATAAATTTACGAGAACTTCTTATTATAGGGCTAAATAAATATCTTTCCGATACCTATCGATATTTTTTTGTCGGGTGCTAGACATTTCTGAATCTCAAATCGAATCTACACTTATTGTTTCCGGTGAGGTTAACTTTACTTTGTTCTCTCCCTTCTTTTCACTATTCATTTCCATTATCTATAGTAGGAGGTTGATTGGATAGTTTAAAAACCAAGATTACATTATGGACCGCGTATTGATTATTAGTAATTATAGTTGTGATCACATATTAGTCATCCTATCAATCATGGCCTCGTATTGGTACAGTTCAGAAAAAAATCAATGCCATATCAACGCATACATAAAGAGGACGTGATTTGTGCCTTGTGAATTGTTCGCCGAAAACCTTAATTATAAAGCTAATGTCCCGCCTTCGTTGGTGGTCTCGAGAAAAAAAGGAACCGAGCGGGCCGACAAGGAACCTAAAAAATGGCAAGGGTCCAGAAAATGCTTCCAATGGAAGATTAAGGTACGCTTCATTAGGCGATATATTTGCTACTGTATATCTTGGTCAAAATCACTTTTTTCTTTGATAAAAACTATAGATCAAGTACTTATCCACCTTTGTTTTTCAATTGAAAATTAGCATTTTTCTTTTCGATTAGCTCGGTTACCTCTGAAGAACACTTTGAGCTGAGGAAGAATGCCTGGTTCATCCTTCGAGAGAGCCAAACCGTCTTCAGTGAATTCTTCATGTGTTGATTTGTCTATTAATTCAGGATCTCTCATGAACAGCGTAAAAGCAAAAAACGGTATTGTACAAACCAAACCGATTGTCATCATTATTCTTTGGACGTACCTGTACGCTTCGACGACAGCAATTCTCTCAGGTGAACCCCATGGATATTCATAAATGAATGTATAAGGTGATTCGTATGCTGCATCAGCTAATGTATCGTTAGAAAATGCTTTGCGTAACTGATTAGGCATGATTTGAGTCCACACTGCGCCTGAAACGGACGCACCGACGGCTGCACCGACTTTCGAGAAAGTAAAGTAAATACTCGTTATCACAGCCATCCTGCCATGTGTAGTCATGGCTTGTAATGAGACTATCACAGAATTGCTGCATAGAAGACCACTCATACCCATAATAACAGATGCGGCGATAGCTCCTCCGTGAGATTCGGACCCCCCACGGTATTGATAAAAAAGTCCCATACTTATCATCCAGGCAGCACAACCTCCAACAACAGAAAATTTCAATCTTCTTGCCTTTGCCACTAAGATACCATAGAAGGGGGACAAAGTGGCACCTACAAAATCTGGTAGGTTCAGGATTCTAGTAGCCGTTGTTGATGATTCGTTCATAGAAACAAGTAAAACTGGGTATAGGAAGTCGCACGCAATGAAAAAGGTGAAATAGTTGAAGAAGGCAACACCAAGAGGGGCCCAGATCCCACGATCTCCCAACAATTTAAATGGTAAAAGAGGGTTTTTAGCGTATGCCGTTTCCCAAAAAACAAAAATACAAAATAAAACACCCCCAAATACTAAAGTACCGATTATTTTTGAGCTATGCCATTTTTGGGATACTCCGTTTGCTAACGTCAAAGGAACAAGTACACATCCGAGAGAAACGGTTATTAGTATTATGCCGATTGAATCAAGTTCCCAAAATAGAAAAACTGTATTCTTGAGAAAACCTTGATTTTTTTTAATATGTGTCCTTTCTTTCAGAGCTTTCCATTCAGGAGTTTTCGATGATTTGTACATCATATAGACCAAAAGACAGATCATTGGCAAGGCAGATAATGGAAAGATGAAAGCCCACATAGCAATGTCCCAGGACCAATCCTTTTCAGGGTTTGCTGCTGTGACAATATTACCTGAAATCCATGGTATTATGATGAAGGGCCAGTATGGAACGTATTGGTACAAAATTCTCCACTTTAAAGAGGAAAAATCAGACAGTATTAGTAGTAGCACCAGAGTGACGCCTACATTACCAGAGTTATAAAAGACTGCGCCAGCTGCATAGATACTCACTGAGTATGCTTGTGACTGAACAATTGTTCCTATCACATACAAAATAGTCGCTGCTACAAACAACTCTACCCTGCCAAAGTAATCTGATAGCCTAGAAAAAACAACCTGAGAGCCGACACTCACAACAGCATTGATGACTTGAATGGTGGAAAGTAAAGAGTGCTCAGCGTAAGAATTAGTAGCGTAACCAGTATAGGTGGAACGAAGTGTGTGGTCTAAACTATAGCCGAATCCACATAAGAAGGCTGTAGCAATCATTAGAGCTCTATATTTTGGAGTATCAAATTGAACTGCAATAATTTCACTTTCGCCAAGCTTAGAGAATTCTACGTTTGCCGGATTCGCATCTTCATCTTCAAAACTCCTGCTGGATTCATTAGTGACACACTTTTCACTGTTTGATACACTCTTAGCATTTGCATTCATCTTGTATTCTGCTCTTTTTATTTACGTAGATATTATTTCAAGGTACCACAGCATTATAATTTAATTATTTTCTATGTCGATGTACTATTTAATGTCAATTTTTATTTATTCTCCATATTTAACGCTAATAACCGTCGGGGTGGAGATATGCTGCCTCCTTGTATAAGGAAAAACAAAGAAAAGGAGCTTTCATTCTGTCTCGTACAAGCATTATCGAGTTTATTCTTCTTTTTCTGTGACAACAAAGACGAACCGCTAAAAAGGTGTTGGTACTGCGAAAAAAAGTAACTATCTTGCCATGTGTCAGAAAAAAAGGAAAAAACTATCATAATGAGACGTTCGAGGTTATACATAGTGCGATATTAACGAACAACTTTCTGAACAGATATTCAAAACTTCTGAAAGACACTTATTATGTAATATTACGCGAGCAAATTAGTATACGAGCATAATCAACACCCTTTTTTCTATATATAGTAGGCAAACGGGTGAAGTAGCGCCACATTGCAGCAGGTGCAGTTTGAAATATAGGCAAAAGTAGCGGAATGCAGGCTTATGCTATAGGTGCATGAAAAAAGGCGAAGACAACCGGAGATTTGAAGAACAGCCCAGACACTTATGGAGGGTACTTGAGGGTGAATGTGAAAATTTTCTTTTGGAAATACATGGATAGTAACTGTGGTTTTAATTGAGCCAGACCTCACCTAACCATTCTTCATCACAAGAATTTCAGGTTGTGATGATGTTTAAGCAATCTTTGCAATCTCAAGTAGAAAAAGTATGTGATTAAGGCAACTCTTTGAACGCCAATCGCAGCAGTAATTCTTTCTTGTGAACCCCATGTATTTTCATACTTGAATGTATAATGTGATTTGTACCCTTCAACTTACCGTTTCCAAGAAGGTTATAAAGCTAGCGAGGCATTGTTGGTATCCATACAGCCACTGAAACAGGCGCATTGACATAACCAATTATACCAATTATTTACATGCTCACTGAGGGGTCTGCAGTTTAACAATGGGATAATAGTTGCAACTGCGGATAATTCTAGTCTCCTAAAGTAGTCTGATAAGCTAGAGAATGTAATTTGAGATCAAAACTCAGACAAAATTGATGGATTGAAATGTTGAGATTAGGAGTGCTCGGAATATGCGCTAGTGGTGTAGCCAGTAAAGATAGTTTGGAGTTTGAGTCTGAAGAAAAGCCAATTCACACAAGAAAGATGTCACAACTATTAAAACTATGCATTACAAAAAATCAAACCGAGCAGATACGATTTCATTCACATTAAGTCTAAAGTTCGAATCCGCCGAACTGTATTATCTTCATGGCCTTCTCCTTCGAGAGTTCTACTATATTCATTGGAGGTGTGCTTCTTTTTACTTGGCCTACGGATAGCTTGAGTTCATTGTGATATTTTTTAGACGGTTATTCGTTTACTTATTTACTTATTTTTACTTATATTTTCTTTAACTATTCATTTATGGATTCCGAATACAGTTTTTGCCTAATTTGATGTACTATATTTTGGTTCTAGTTTCTATTTCATTTCACGAGCTCCATCCATTAGAATATGTGTCCTCTGGGCATGAAGAAAATTCACTTCGGCGATGATTAAAAGTCGAGAAAAGACCATGTGGGTGTGATGCATTCCGGCGATTTTCAGATGAGAAGAAAAAGTTGGCTCTACGGGGAAAATTTAAGGTTTGCTGCAACAGGTTATCTATTGTTAGTGAAAAATGAATGACTGAGCAAATTAACGTACAACTAGCACCCTTCCCTTTACATGTATAAAAAGAGGTGCAATATGGGTATACGAGTAAAAGTAGCGCCACATTTCCTATGCAGCAGGTGTAGTTTGGCATATCTGCAGATAATAGCGCCATGCTACCTCGTGCAGCGGGTCCGTGAAAGAAGATGGAAGCTTACACGCAAGTTATGGCATTACTCAGATCTTTATAAAGGATGTTTTTGTTTTTTTTTTTCATTTTGTAAATGAAGAATAACTGTATAGACAATTAAACCTAAACCTCAGACTTGAAATGTCTTTATCAAAAGGATCTCAAAATATGGCAGAGACAAAGTGCTCTTCACAGCCTGAAATAGAGGAAGCAAGTGATTCAGATACTTCATTGAATGTCAACGGCGGCGATGCTAAGATGGGACTTTCATTGTATCTCTGCTTGGCTTCACTAACCCTCGTACTGTTTATAACTGCGCTAGATATTTTGATAGTGGGAACTATCATTGACGTAGTAGCTAAGCAGTTCGGGAATTACTCAAAAACTGGATGGCTTGTTACGGGCTATAGTTTACCCAATGCCGTTCTGAGCCTACTTTGGGGACGGTTTGCCTCAATAATCGGTTTTCAGCATAGTCTCATTCTGGCAGTTCTTATTTTTGAAGCTGGATCTCTGGTTGCTGCCCTTGCAAATTCCATGAATATGTTAATTGTAGGTAGGGTTGTTGCTGGTGTTGGAGGAAGTGGACTTCAAACGCTTTGTTTCGTCATTGGATGTACAATGGTTGATGAGAGATCCAGACCGCTGGTGATCTCTATCCTAAGTTGTGCATTTGCCGTCGCAGCTATTGTTGGTCCTATAATCGGAGGTGCATTTACAACTCATGTTACCTGGAGATGGTGCTTTTATATAAATCTCCCCATTGGTGGTCTGGCTGTTATCATGTTTTTACTTACTTATGATGCTAAGAATGATGGCATAATCCAACAAATGAAAGGTGCTTTGAGGAAAATTTCTGGATTTGAATTTAGCAGGTTGAAAAAGCCAGGAAATCTGAGGAAGGCCATAAATTGTTTGATTTTCAAATTTGACTTCTTCGGATTTGCTCTTAGCTCCACTGGATTGGTTCTCTTCTTACTGGGTCTAACGTTCGGGGGCAATAAGTATACTTGGAGCTCTGGTCAGGTTATCACGTACCTGGTTTTGGGGATTGTTCTCTTTATTTTTTCTCTCGTTTACGATTTCTTTTTGTTCGACAAATTCAATCCTGAGCGTGATAACATAAGCTACAGACCTCTCTTTCTGAGAAGACTGGTAGCTAAGCCAGCTATCATAATAGTAAATATGGTAACATTTCTATTATGTACCGGCTATAATGGACAAATGATATACTCTGTCCAGTTTTTCCAGCTTATATTTGCGTCGAGCGCATGGAAAGCGGGTCTGCACTTAATACCGATTGTTATTACCAACGTTATTGCAGCCATTGCTAGCGGTATAATTACAAAAAAGCTTGGTTTGGTTAAACCACTTTTGATATTCGGAGGCTTTCTTGGTGTTATTGGCGCAGGGCTTATGACACTGATGAAAAATAACTCAACGAGCTCAACTCAAATTGGTGTTTTGATATTACCGGGGTTTTCTCTTGGATTTGCCCTGCAAGCATCGCTTATGAGTGCGCAACTCCAAATCAACAAAGACCGTCCAGAAACTCCTATGGACTTCATTGAGATAACGGCCTTCAATACATTCATGAAATCATTAGGCACAACTCTTGGTGGTGTGCTTTCAACGACTGTTTTTTCCACTTCTCTTCACAACAAAGTGTCCCATGTTCATCTGGAGCCGTATGCAGGAAAGACAGTAGATGAAATGATTTTATATCGTCTCCACAATTTTGACGGTGCTCATTCGACAATCGGAAACATTTTAGGGGCATCGATTAAGAACGTATTCTGGATGGATTTAGGATTTTATGCTCTAGGATTTGTCTTTTGTGTTTTCTCATCCAATAAGAGGTTGATCATACCAAAGAAAGAACCAAATTCTGAAGCGAATATAGAGGTCAAGTAGTATAACTGTAGATACTTATGACCAATAGTCGAAACCAAAAACAAACTGTGGATAGTACGAGTATATATATGTGCATATGTGTATGTATATATAGGCATATATCCATTCAACAACTAAAAAATTCGACTTTTCTTCATTGTTTCATTCGTCGCAACGGGCAGCAAGGAAAAATCTCAAGGAAATAAAAGAATGAAAGTATATTTGACAGCATACTTGAAGCTCTCATCGCACTAACAGGCGACCAAAGTCCGGCAACAGATAGATGAATCTCTCTGTAACATAAGAAAAGCCGTTCAATAAAGAGCTTTGAGCTTTGAAAAATGGCAGCTCGCCACATTCTCTCCTTGCAATCATTATGGAAATTAATTTCAGAGCGTAAGTGGAATAAAGATGATGATCGAGGAATATATATTTAGGGTTTTTAGGCCGTTTTTCTCTCCGCAAGCACTAGTCCATATATGTAATTAAATCTATCACTGTTAGCAATAATTTACTTTTATTGTCAAAAACTAGATGAGAATAATCTAACTAATTTGTTGACTATGAAGTATATATTTTGTGAGTGAAATTGAAATTACTTCTACAAATTGGGCTGCGCTAATACGTAGTTTGTTTTTCCCTATCAAACGAAGCTTTTGCCAAGTCGAAAAGCTTTTCAAAGTCGCCACTTTGTTCACAAAGATGATGGAAAATAGTATTCTTGTCAGATATCAAATTATATGGATGGTCGTATTCTTTTACTCTACCCATATCCATTACTAAAATTTTGTTATAATCAATCACCGATCTTAGACGGTGAGCTATAGTTAAAATGGTTGTATTTTCCATCGTCTCTCTTATTGTTTTCTGAATTTTAGCATCGGAAATATAATCTATCGAAGCAGTTGCCTCATCAATTAACATTATCTTACGTGAACCAAGCATAGAACGAGCTAGGCACAAAAGTTGTCTTTGCCCTTGAGATAGATTCGAGCCACCTGACCTGACAACAGAATTTAAATCACTAAATTTGTTAGGGCTGAAAGAACTGGATTGTTGCCGGTCTGTAACCAAGCATAACACCTCATTCCTCTCAATCAAACCGACTTTGGCCAGTGCATCAAAAACTTGTTTATCCGAGTATTGATTATAAGGATCAAGATTAGATCGAATAGTCCCATCGAATAAAGTAGGGTTTTGAGGGATGCAACTTATGGAATTTCTCAGACATTCTAAAGACACGCATTTTATATCTTTGTTGTCAATAATGATAGTTCCACTCTCCCAATCTGAAAGTCGGTAAATGGCTGCTATAATTGAAGATTTCCCGGCCCCTGTCCTGCCAACAATCCCGACTTTTGTTCCTGTTCTTACCTTGAACGATACATTGTCCAGGGCCTTAGAGGAATGAGGCGAATATCGCAACGACAAATTTTTGAACTCTATTTCTCCAGTTTGAGGCCAGTCAACTGGCGATGTAGCAGAATCGTTTGATTTAGAAAACTCGAGAGGCACTTCGATATATTCCTTTATTCTTTCGACTGAGCTCATCAGAAGCTCAACGCCAGAAAATACCTTAATAATCCATTGGGCAGTTTCGGTAAAAGAAAAGGCATTTGATAGCAATATCCCTGCTAGCCCTGCATCCAGATATGGAGCTCTCGCTATAATCATTAGAGAGGAACTAAAAAGCACGAGTGCTCCAATTATATCCACTCTGTATGTAATCCATTCAGTGGCCACACTAAGATAGAAAAACGGAGCATTGCTTCCATCAATTGCCTCGAGTGTATGGGTGATAAACCTACGTTCATCTGCCAATGCCCTAATTGTTACTACTCCTTTAATAGCTTCGGTGAATAGTTGATGTATTGGAGAGACGTTGATGTTGTCTATTCTCTTCAGCTCTCTCGAAGCACGGAGATATAATGCTCCTACAAAATAGTAAAGGCCACAAAGAGGAATAGCAAATATCAAAAACCGGGGAGTCACGTACCCGATCAAAATTACTATCCAAAGGCAAACAACCACGCTGTAAAAAAGACCTTCGAAGTTAGGAATCAATTGTTGATCAATGATATCCATATCTTTGCTAAATCTGTTCATTATTCTTCCGACTGGCGTGATATCATGAAAGCGTAATTTGGCTTCAAAGATACTAGAGAGTAGTTTTGAGAATATTTTCTTAGTAGCATTAGTACCGGAAAGCATTGCTACCCAAACTTTACCTGCAGTTAAAAATGAAGAAATGAGACCAATGATAGCATAAAACAGTAAGAAATAGAGAGTAGAATGCGTTTGAAGTATGCCATAAAACCTTTTGAACACGGATACGGAAGATCCGTTCTCGAGCCAATATCTGAGCCAAAAGCCCTGGGAAAGCGTAATTCCCTGGATAAAAACAGAAGACAAGGTAAAAGCAAAAATCAACCCCATACCTCCAAAATAACCCGCTAGCCATTTATAGGCTGAAAACTTGACTGAACCTCCCATTTTTTTTTCTTCATAGCTCTCGATTTGGGCTGGCTCTACCGCATCTTCAACTTGCGAAATTTCCTCTTGAACGTCTGCATTATCTGTATCATGTAATGTTGCGGCAGTTTTTGATTTCGGTTTGGCCTGATTGCCGCTTTCATCTGCTAAACCATTGTTCATACTTTCCTTCAAAAAATTATTAGATTCTGCGAGATCAGACGGTTTGCCCTGGCCCTTGACTTCGCCATTGTCTAAAATTACGAGCCATTCAGCCTTTTTGGTAATCAAAGAGATGTTATGACTTGTGATAATACAGGTTCTTCCTTTCATAATGGGACCGCATAAGCATTTTTCATATATATTGAGTGCAGTTTCAGGGTCTACAGCACTCAAACAATCATCAAGAAGCAGAAATCTGGAAGAAGAGTAAATTGCTCTAGCTAAAGCAACTCTCTGTTGCTGTCCACCCGATAACGAGAACCCTCCCCCACCGACACTTGTTTTCAAACCAGCTGACATTGCTTTCACATCTTTTTCGAGACAACAGGCCTTTATGACGGCGTTGAATCTTCGTTGGTTAGGCCGTTCCCCAAAAACAATGTTATCTTCAATTGTTCCACTAATCAACCACGGGCTTTGAGAACAGTAAGCCATTGAATTTGTCATTCCATCTATGCCCACTTCCAGGTCATCACGAGAGTCGACTGAGGGTACATATATTTGTCCAGAGCAAAGATTTAATTCCCCCAACAACCCCAGCAAAAGTGAAGACTTTCCAGAACCCGTAGGACCTATTATTGCGTTGAGACTATTGAGTTTGAATTCTATGGAAATATTTTTCAGTTTGAAGCTTGTTTCATCAGCATCCCATTCCATATTAGCATCTTTGAAGCCCACTTTAGATTTACTCTGTGTCAAGATTTCATACTTGCTTGTTTCTGATTCATCAAGGTAATCTTCTATTCTTTTAAGTGAGATAAAAGATTGTACCAAAAGACTTATCGTGGATGCAATTTGATCCATAGGTGTCCTTAGTATCGCAAATAAAGAAAGAGCTGTAAAGGCCACTGATGGTGTAAGGGTCTGTTTTTGGAACTTGATGAACACTGCAAATGTAACGACAGAGACCAAAGTCGGCCCAAAAAACCAAATAAGGTGATTCAAGAAGAAAATCGTTGCTTTTTTTCTAAGAATCCTAATTTCCCCCTCCCTTATGTTCATGATCTTCTGGTAGAATAGTTTTTCCCAAGCAAGAACTTTTATTACGCGAATAGAGTTTAATGCTTCACTAATATCAGAGGTACGCTTATCAGTTAATAACAATTGATCGGCCTGGTATTTCCCGTAGAAGGTAGCACACCAAAAATTCAAAGGAATCATGGCAATGAGAGCAAACGTACCAGCAAAAGCTGACCATCCCAAGAGAGAATATAGCGTCACCAGTGCCGTAATTGTCATGAAAACTGCTTCACAGGCCAGATAAAAGGTACTCATAGCTTCAGAAACCTTGAAAGCATCCACTGACATTATATTATTAACAGAATTGTCCTTTCGACTAGCCGCTTCGTTGACATCCGTTTCTGAATATTCATGGTCCTCGTCAGATGCTAATATATTCAGTTTTGTAGCATTTTCCTGTTGTGAGGTTTTCGAACCCTTAAGAATCGTTCTTCTTAGGGTTTTAGAATATATACGAGATATCAATATCGTTCTTAGTTGCATTGTGCCTTTTTCACCCAAGAATAACCCCTGGCCCCTGCAAGTTGTAGCGATGATTTTACTGATTAACATAAGTGTGACAAATAAAGACATCAAATTCCACGACTGGGATTCTGGGTCATCGACATAACCTAGTATTCTTGGCATTAGCAATGCAGGAACAAAGTTTAGGACACTTGTTACTATTGCTAACAATAATTGGGAAAGAAAAACAGCATTAAAATAAGACATGATATTTGAAATAAGTCTTTTATGTTTAGCAGATTTTTCAAAATTCGTCAAAATTGCCACAGACTTATTATTCATATCTAAATCCCAAACATCAGTGCTTTCGAGGTAACGTTTGCATGCCTTCCATATAAGCAAATTTACTCTGGCAAATGTAAGAAGGCCATATACGGTGGGATTTGGTGGCAATGACGTATTCTCATCTTCGGCCAAATAAAAGTAGTTGGCTCCTTCGATATTTGTCGTAAATAGCAGCAGGAAGAGAATCAAATTGATAGAAAACTCTGTGATGGTGTAATTCATCAGAGTTGGATCTATTATATGTCCAATTAGAACAGAACGGAGAGAAGGAAGTGACAGAGCAAATAAGGACGCATAGGAAAGAAATGAAATTGTCCATAGATTGCGCTGACACGCCGCAATCCATCGCAAAGACTGGCTAACTGCAAACAAACGAAGTAAAATGACAACAAGGAGGAAACCCCAAAGAGATAGCTTTACCAACGAACTTTGCCGAGAAAATTCTTTATGATTCACTGCTATATTCAATAGGACATATAATTGGAGGGCAAACTGCCAAATGATAAGAAGTGCTTCGATAACAATTTTAAATTTATCAAAGCTAGATCTATCGTTCTTAATACTACGAAAGTTACAGTTTCTCCATGCTAAATGTAGCCTTGCAACTGAAAATCTTGCATATTTATGATTTTTATTACTGTCGTCTTCAAACTCTGGGGATTCGCTCTGATATTCAATAGCGCTTTCCTCTTTGTAATTTTTTTCCTTTAAATGGAAAGCATGAAAGACTTTGCAAAAACTGTATATCAAACCTATCAATAAGATAAACAGAGGAATCCAAAACTCAATGTATTTTTGTCTGGCACAATCAGAAATGTCATCATGATCCCAAAAGAGGCAGGACTTATTCTCAGCCATATTTAAGAATTCACAGTCCGTTCCAATCACAAAAAAAGTTCCTGAACTAGAAGAAACTGTTAAATCAGGCTTTTTACGTGTTGACCATTCAGTAGTCTATTAGGTAACAATCCTGCAAGAGAACCGGTTTTGGTTATTGGTTTTTTCACACTTTTTATAAATAAGAAACGGCATTCTTGATTTCTATGACATAGTAATGCACCCGGGAACTTAAGAATAGTGTGATTAGCATCCATTTCGTTTAACAATCGACCTTAGTAATGCTATTTTTATTGATTTTATTTGCTCAAAAAGGGTTTTTTTTTTGGCTGCATATTGGCAGCAATTCCAACACCCTAAAATATACCTTTATGGAAGTCGCGATACAGAAAAAATCAGACTACTTTGTTCTTTTCATCAAGAAAATAGGACCATTTACGTAATCAGATTTCCCAATGTATCTGAAGTAGGAGCGACATGTTGGAAACTAACATTCTGTAGGTATCCTCTGTCTTCTATGTCAGAATGGAGAAATTAGAAGATATTTTGATGTTGATTTCCTTTCGTCTTCCTTGAAATACTGCAAGTAGACCTGAATTCACCATTAAAAGGTGTTGCTCACGTACAATACTGGGGTCGAAGGCTTGTATGCCGCCATGACCTCAAGTAAATGCAAAATCGCAGCACCTGAATACCATTGTTTTATTCCTAGCTCAAGCGGTACATATATAATGTGGGGAAGAAGTACAACATTTTCAATAGGGTCGAAATTTTGAGCAGAAGTAATGCAATGAGAGAGAGAGCCTGTTAAAAAGTCAACATTCCAGCACTAACTGTGCATCAAAGAATAACGCTTGTAACATCTTGGAAAAATCTTCAATATGATGATAGGCGCATCAGCAAGCTGGGAAGACCATAAAAAATACGAGGACTCCTAGAAAAAAAGTGAAAGCTGAGACATGAGCCTCTTTCCAGAAAACTGCGTTATACTTCAAATCGGATAGAAGAAAGCACTGTGCCCATATTTGCATTTCTGTTAAGAAAGTTAATTTTGGAAATCAGCGAAAATTTTGGAGCACCATTATTAGGCATGCCATAAATTTTTGCTATTTAGTGATACACCTTAAACTTAGCTTTTTGAAATCTCTCATAGTGTCCATAGGTAAAATGCTGACAAAATAAATGATTTGAAGAGAACAAGAAAGGATGCGATTTTTGCCCACTTCCCTGCTTGTAAACTGCTTTGCACATTACATCGTCCATAATTTCAGGCCGGAGTTCCTATTATCATCACTATCAGCTAGTTGAGACCCGAAAGTGCATTCTCAATGCATATCAATTACCTGTTCAAAGTTCTTTTCTCTCCTCCTCAACAATAGGCAAGACACTCCCTTCATTCTGAGTATCCGGAAATTCTTTCATACATGAGTTTTTTTCTTGGCGTGCGGGACTGTTCGAACTAGCTAAAAATATGAAAAGCTGATTGTGACAAATGGCACTGTTAGCAACCATTTTAGATGCAGAATCGAGGCAGGCATGTATCTTGGGAAGAAAATGCACTTTGAGAATTTTCTCTCGTTTTCTTCTTCATGTCATGTCAAGAGAAAAATGATCTTACAATATTTAAGATGAACAAATATCCTTTATCTAGTAACAATCAGAAAACTTGGTAGGCAAAATTAGCAACTTCCACTTCAATACGTCCTGGTGTGGTTATATGTGATCACTTTCCAAGCGCAACATGTAGCATTTTTTTTTTCCATGAAGAAGGCTAGGATTTCAATTAGGGAACTGATTCAAGGTAACATTGTTGTTCCCCTCACAGGTATACATCTGTCACTCACTGGTTGATTCTAGAGTTAAAGTAGCTTGAAGTACAACTTACGGATTATCCTCAGCAAAATGAGAAATTAACCACACTGTCACCTCTCCTATCCGGTCATACGAGAAGATGACAATATATATGGCCCCAAACGCGCGAACAGTAGTTCGCACACAGGTACAATACAAACTTCTGACAATGCTTTTTGCCTGCTTTAAGACGCAGATATGATTCCAAAAAATCCAAGAACTCACTGGAGCATTCATGTGCGCCTTTGCTTGCAAAGGTATAGTATCGCCATGCAGTACATAATGTGTAAATAATCTAGTGATGTGAAATAGACCCCTATTAGCTGCTTTATGTTATATGATGAAATGCCCCTCTCTTCTTGCCTTCCTAAAGTAAAATAAGACACACATAGCATACGGTGAACTAAGACATCATTCAGTCTGGTAGATTCCCGTATTCGAACAGAAGGGGGTGAAATAGCCACTATTACAGACGTTGGATGGGCATTGAATTCATTGAGGCCGTATACGATCTCCCGCTTGCCTTTGCTAAATGTGCTTGGTCTTTACGGTTTAAGCATTTTTTCTTAGGATTGCATCATACTCAAAGAGAACTACGTACCGCTATCTCAACAGGCCTTGAGAAGCTTTTTTACTTTAAGGCAAGCACATTCATACTGTACTCTTATCTGATGATTTTTTGATTCATATCTTGTGCTTAGCGCAATACGTTGCATGAATATATATATTACATTTCACCTTAAAATATGTGGATTCGAAAAGTGATTTTAGCCAGTATCAACTCACAAAATAGAACATACTGACGTCAGTTTGCACTTGACACACCATTTTGGGTTGTGTTGCTGCGGACCAAAATACCACGCTGGAACCAGGTGTTTGCCAAGCTTATCTATATTGGTTTTACTAAGTTATATCTGTGGGGCTAGAAGAATATTACATCAATTACAGAGATAAGATATATTTACATAATAAAATAATATTAAGACCGGTAATTGCTTGTCCTTATCGGTATAGGGCGTAATACGTACGATCATACAAACTTTAGTGTTGGAAGATTTTTTCGTAGTTCATCATATCTCATTACTGCAAACAAAACTTTCAAAGAAAACAATGCAACTCTTTCTTTTACTGGATATCGCTTGGATTATGTTAACAAAAGTTTACGTATATCAATTCAGTGAGGCATTTTGCGCCAGAAGAACATCACACAGTTGCAACGGCTATTTGTTTTTAAATCACTGAACGTGATTTGGGCAAATTTTTTGAAATTTTCATTGCTTCTAAATGCGGCTGAATGCCAAATATTTTAAACTAAGCGTTAGCATGGTTATGACATCCTGATGCGGAGCGAGTGTTATAATCTGCCAAAAGTATTGCTTTAATGAGATTAGTTCTTGTAGAACGGTCTAAAAGAAAACAAAGTGTATTTTAAGGTATTTTTTAAATAGTAAAGGACGAAGAAGTGAATAAAAAATTAATATGTAAACGATATGATACTGCTGCAAATCATAAGGCAGAAAGTATCGGCTCAAAAGGGCAGTCGCGCGCTTATCAAAGGATCGCTAGCAATCCGGAAGCAATGAAGATACTAAGAGCGCTATTGGCTAGTAGACCATTGGCAACACCAGCGTAGGTTGACATTTCTAAAGAGGCGGTACTGGATACTAGTACACCGCTTGGGGAAGCGCTGTGAGGTTGTTGAGATACAATGCTTAACTTTGAAGCAGTAGGATTTCTGGTGTTGGCAGTTTCTGATACTGGGGAGACAGTGTCGCTGTAGTCAATTGTATTGGCCGCGGTAGTAGTTGCATGTGCTTGGGTATGATAATCGAATCCTGAAAGCGAAGATGCGCTGTTAGCGCTGCTTGCCGTTTTTGTGTTAGAGGCATCTGTGAATGTAGAGGCGGCATTAACGTTATTTGAAATATTGGTACTTGCAGCTGCTTCACTTGAACCTTGTGGAGCCCATGTTGAGTAAACAGTAACGACATCATTGATGGTGGTTGTGGCGGTAGAAATAATGGCAGGAGAAGCAGTCTCGGAACAAATACCAGACTCACAAGAAGTAACTGTGACCAGCGTGGTTTTCTTCGTTGGTTCTGTGGTAGAAAGAGGACACCATGTGGTATAGTCTGTGACAACTCCATTAATAGTCGTCGTGGCTGTAGAAACAACGGCAGGAGAAGCGGTCTCGGAACAAATACCAGATTCGCAGGAAGTTACAGTAACTAATGTGGTTTGATCCTTTGATTCTGTGGTAGAAATAGGACACCATGTGGTATATTGTGTAGTGACACCACCAAGGGTAGTTGTAACTGTAGAAATAACTGCAGGAGAAGCAGTTTCGGTACAGATATGAGATTTGCAGGAAGTTACGGTAACCAAAGTGGTTTGTTCACCTGTTGTAGTGATAACTGAAGTCATTCCTTGGACGGTAGTACGGTCGCGATAAGATCCGGAAGATATTTTACGGCTGATAACTTCTTGTGCTTTAGAAGATGAAACAGCTGAGGTCATAACTCTGGTATCATTGCTAAATGAGCTGACTTCTGTGGTAAAGCTGGAATTTTCGCTATTGAACTCAGTGGAACGAGCAGTAGTAGAGGTTATAGGAGATGAGGCAGATGGCGTGGAGGCGGATTCAGCGGATACTGAAGTGGAAGTGGAAGCAGCAGTAGTTTCATGAGTCTTGAAGGCGAAGGAACTAGTGGATTCTATTTTACTAGAGTATTTGAGGGCTGAACTACTGGATGGAGTAAGAGATGATCTATGGGATTTAGAGAGTTCGGATAGACCGGAATTGGTCAATGAGGAGGTTGTTGTTTCTTGGCCTTTAAAGCTAGTGCCGGAAGAGCTAAAGACATTTGGTTGACTAGAAGATACGGGACTACTTGATATCGAATGAGCAGTCGGTGTTGCAACGCTAGAGGATGTATCAGCAAATAATGTGGAAGCGGTAGTGGCCGATTCAATTGATGATTTAGAAACAGTACCGACCTTCGCATCAATAGTAGATGATCTAGATCCAGTCGCAGCGGAATGTGTGGAAGCGCTAGTGGCCGATTCAATTGATGATTTAGAAACAGTACCGACCTTCGCATCAATAGTAGATGATCTAGATCCAGTCGCAGCGGAATGTGTAGAAGCGCTAGCGGCCGAATCAATTGATGATTTAGAAACGGTAGCGAACTTCGCATCGATAGTAGATGATCTAGATCCAGTCGCAGCGGAATTGAGTGAAATTGTAGATTGTTCGGATGAGCCAGATGATGTTGAAGTAATCGGTGTCGATGGAACAGAACTAGTGATCACGGTTTCATTACGAGGGTAAATAGGGGTAACGCTGTGTACAGATGATGTGTAATGTGTGCCCTCAGCTTGACTTGACGATGTCGAAGCGCTAGCGGTAATATGGGCAGATGAAGAAGGAGAGCTACTGGTCTCAGTAGTGTCCGCGAAAGTTTTGAAAATACTAGAACTTGATTCAGCGTATGACGTGGTAGGGCTAGAGTAACCGATTGAACTAGCAGATAGTGCTGGAGAACTGGTAGCCTCGGTTTCTGTACATTCGGTACAGACTTCCGTGGTTGATTCAGCAGATGATGTGGTAGCGCTAGTGTAACCAGTAGTACTAGCAGATAGTGCTGGAGAGCTGGTGGCCTCGGTTTCGGTACATTCGGTACAGACTTCCGTGGTTGATTCAGCAGACGTGGTGGCGCTAGTGTACCCGGTAGTACTAAATTGCACAGACGATGACGCTAGAGAACTGGTGGCCTCGGTTTCTGTACATTCGGTACAGACTTCCGTGGTTGATTCAGCAGATGATGTGGTAGCGCTAGTGTAACCAGTAGTACTAGCAGATAGTGCTGGAGAAGTGGTAGCCTCGGTTTCGGTACATTCGGTACAGACTTCCGTGGTTGATTCAGCAGATGATGTGGTAGCGCTAGTGTAACCAGTAGTACTAGCAGATAGTGCTGGAGAAGTGGTAGCCTCGGTTTCGGTACATTCGGTACAGACTTCCGTGGTTGATTCAGCAGATGATGTGGTAGCGCTAGTGTAACCAGTAGTACTAGCAGATAGTGCTGGAGAGCTGGTGGCCTCGGTTTCGGTACATTCGGTACAGACTTCCGTGGTTGATTCAGCAGACGTGGTGGCGCTAGTGTACCCGGTAGTACTAGATTGCACAGACGATGACGCTAGAGAACTGGTGGCCTCGGTTTCTGTACATTCGGTACAGACTTCCGTGGTTGATTCAGCAGATGATGTGGTAGCGCTAGTGTAACCAGTAGTACTAGCAGATAGTGCTGGAGAGCTGGTGGCCTCGGTTTCGGTACAATCGGTACAGACTTCCGTGGTTGATTCAGCAGACGATGTGGCGCTAGTGTAACCAGTAGTACTAGCAGATAGTGCTGGAGAACTGGTAGCCTCGGTTTCGGTACATTCGGTACAGACTTCCGTGGTTGATTCAGCAGACGTGGTGGCGCTAGTGTAACCAGTAGTACTAGCAGATAGTGCTGGAGAACTGGTAGCCTCGGTTTCGGTACATTCGGTACAGACTTCCGTGGTTGATTCAGCAGATGATGTGGTAGCGCTAGTGTAACCAGTAGTACTAGCAGATAGTGCTGGAGAAGTGGTAGCCTCGGTTTCGGTACATTCGGTACAGACTTCCGTGGTTGATTCAGCAGACGTGGTGGCGCTAGTGTACCCGGTAGTACTAAATTGCACAGACGATGACGCTAGAGAACTGGTGGCCTCGGTTTCTGTACATTCGGTACAGACTTCCGTGGTTGATTCAGCAGACGATGTGGCGCTAGTGTAACCAGTAGTACTAGCAGATAGTGCTGGAGAACTGGTAGCCTCGGTTTCGGTACATTCGGTACAGACTTCCGTGGTTGATTCAGCAGATGATGTGGTAGCGCTAGTGTACCCGGTAGTACTAGATTGCACAGACGATGACGCTAGAGAACTGGTGGCCTCGGTTTCTGTACATTCGGTACAGACTTCCGTGGTTGATTCGGCAGACGATGTGGCAAGTTTGATTGTACTGTAGATAGATGAAGCACTGTATGAGCTGGTGCTTATAGGCGTTTTAACCTTAATGATGGTCGTTTCTGTAGACTTTTGAGTGGACGTTGTTGTGTAAGAACCAGTCCATGCTTCTGTTGTCGTCGATATACAGGTCTTCGCATGACTTTCTGGATTTGGGACAGAACAATGAGCTTGAGTCATATTGTCATCGAAGGAATAAACGTATCCTTCAAAATCATCATTAACCTCAGTACCGTCGGGCAATGTAACACTAATAGGAAGTGTACCCCAAGATACAGCATTCGAGTAAACAACTTTCATAGGGTAATAGTAACCAGCGTGCATATACACAGATCCTTGTATATTTGTAGGAGCATCTGAATTCCAAGGTTTAATACCGTTGATTGTGAAGTCGGTTGATGTGATGGGAGGCTGTTCTTGTTTACAACATTCAAAGGCAACATTACCTCCAACTGATAGAATTGCCGAATCATCGACTGTAGCGAAACCAAACTTGTAAGTACCAGTCTTTGGTGGTAAAAAGTAACCTGTCATTTCCACAGTAACGTTTGTTGGCGTTGTATAGAAACCAAACAAATCTGAACTCCAGTAGGCAGCGCCTTGGTCACAATCGCCATCTTCACGCTTCTCAGCTGCAGAAGAAAGAGTTGTATTATCGGAACAGAGTCTAACTCCACGTTTCACGGTTGCAACCTGGGAAGAGCTGCCGTCGGTATAGTCATCTTCGCAGGCACAGGTATTTGATGCACCATTACATGGAATGGAATAATCAATGGACAACTTTGTCTGCCCACTAACGGAACCTAATTTATCTTTATCAGCGTATCCGTAGGCCATATATGATGGGTTAGAGTACGTGGATGAATCTTTTAACGAATACTGGTAAAAGTTGATATTCATCCCGCTTTTCTTTTCCCCTGCTGGCAAACATGCCTCCGTAGCCCCTAAAGCTACATTAATTAAGGCTGAGAAGGAGAGGACAGCCAAAAACATAGAGTGAGGAGGCTTGAACATTTTTGGTTTGTCTTTGATAGCAAGCCTTTAAGGTAAAAAACACAAAAAAACATCTAATCTCAGTTATTAAAAGATGACCCTTTTTATAAGTTCATAACTTGAGGCTTTAACGCGTTTCTGGCGAGTATGTTTGTAACTTGTTGCATTTGATGTTACAACGCGCCTCAAATTGTTCAGATAAGAACCATTCTTCACAAAGAATGATTGTTTCGGCCGGATTCCTTCACTACTGACATTCGCAGCCTATTAAAAGTGATTTCAAGCAGAAGGCTTCCTTTTAGTATGAATATGCTCTTGCCCCTCCCGTGCTAGGAACAAACAAGCTCAAAAGTAAAATAGAAATGCTACCACGCTTGGTGCATGGTTACAGTCAGACGCGCTTCGCAGTCACGTGAAGAACTGGACAACAATCCTGCAGCATAGGCATTCTTTCTGTCTATCGCGCACTTCTGAATAGGAGTAGAGCATAATTCTTGAAACACAAACAAAAAGAGAAGGGAAAAACTAAGTTTCCTGGCCCAAAGGTGTGAACTGATAAAAAACCTGTATGATAAAATGAGCTTGAAGTATATTATTAAGCCTAGTGCACAATTGCTATAAGACGCGTTTTGAATCGCACGTAACGGACTGTACAATAATCCTGTAGCATAAACATTCTTTATGTTTATCATGCACTTCTAAATCGGGCCACATTTTTTCTGAGAAATCTATGAACGAAACGGGAAACTAACTTTGGCACGAAAAAACTCTGAAACTGACACCATAAGTGATTATTCGTGATGACAGAATACATTTCTACAAGTGTAACTGTGGAAAACAAAACGAAACAATTTCGTAAAAAACATTCTGGAAGTTTGAAGCTGCGCAATTTTGCGGAAAACGAAGAAATACCTCTTTCAAACTCTAATGAAGAATAAGGTTTCTCACAAAATAAGGTTTTTCCGCAACAGGCGATATACGCTGGAAAAAACATTTCGTCAGAAATGGCCGTAGAAAAATGAGGTCTGCAGTTGCTTTGAAATTAAGTTGAGGGTCCATTTCAAAATACGAAGTCTAGGTCTGGCTAACCCAGTACCTTTTCATTCGGAGAAAAAAACAGAAAAAAGAGTTATTCGATAACGTGCCTGAAATTCACCAGCATTCAAGACACTCTACTGTTAACCGTGATGAAAGTGAAGGAAAAACGTAAGTTAATGATATGCCCTTTGTTTTTACACTAGTAACTAGTGGAATATTTCTAGCGAGTCTCCACGACAATAAAAAAGATGATATAATATTGCCGCGCTTCAGAGTTTTGCCTTATAGCCGGTATTGATAAATACCTAAACAGTCCAGCAACTCCGGCATGTTTTCAATGAAAAATAGAAAAAATAATTTGATGCTCCATGTTACCAGCGCGATATACTGATAATTCGCTTGGCAGCGCGACCTATCGGCGGTTGTTTTTTTCGCGAGTTCTTTCAAAACTCTGTATATAAAGGTCTGCTGAGGATAATTGGATGACTTCTGAATTTTCGACTACATGGCATATTATATCGTTATCAATAAAACAGAAGCTACGCGCGTTTTCGGAATGAAAATAATCCTGAAATAAAGATATTTTGAATTGATAGAGCACTACTGAAGTGTTCAGCATTCTGGTTGGCAGAGTTGATATGTAGTTGAGGGGAGAAGGCATGAATATCGTGTTGTCCAGTTAAGGTGCTTAATTGGAAGGATAACCAGGCTTGGAGTTAACTATACTTTTAATTCAATAACGGAATGATCATCTTGTATACCCATTCATACTCGAAACTGCAAATGTCGAAGAATTCCATATGCTGAGTTTTAGAATGTACCGCCAACCATGTGGATGGCATTGAAAAATTTGCCCCTCAGCGAACCTAGTAAAAGACTTAAGTGATTCTTGTCCCTACCAAGCGAATGAGATGCAAATCGTATATCGCTGGTGAATAACTCTATCTTTTCCGTCTGACTTGGTTTGATCGCATTTTATGAATTATTTCTACAAAATGGAATTGAAGCGGAGAAAAAGTACTCTCTCATCCTCGTTGAATAAAGCATGTCCATTCAGATGTCAGGTTTTTGGCTTGAACAGGCTCTTATGAGGAATTAAACAGCTGCTAGATCATGCCGTTTGGAATTAGTTAATCATTGCGCAGGAGTCAAGGATATCGTGATCTTGCCATTTTCTACTCGCCCTTCTAAGCATGCGCCTTGCCACCGCCCAGTATAGTGAAATAATAGCTTCTAATATCCCAGATTCTCAACTTCAGTGAAAATGATGAGGTAACAATTGTTGTATACAAGAAAAAACCTAGCGTTTCATATCTGGGAGACTTAAATCTTTGGTTCATCAATTCACATGCCACCTGTGACCAAGATTTTTTAAATGATTTCTCTTTAGATTTCTTGAGATAGTATCTCATAAATTGAAAGCAGAGATACTTCATATTAATTGCGTGTTGGCTGAAAAAGGGATGTAGTTACTAGTGTACTGAAATGAGGTGTCTATGACGGCATTAGGAAGCCATCTGTAATCAAATCTAGGTCGCTCTTGAAATTCATGAAATCCACGCATTACTTATGTTCGAATTTCATTGTGGTAGGGACTAAGTCTTACCTGGTTCTTCAATAAGATTGAAGTTATTTAGTCCAACATATTCAGTCGACAAAAAACAATGAAAAAAGCAAATAAAGCATACACTGATCAAGATCAGAGGCCATCCAATTTCTGATAGGCCCCTCTTCATAATACATGAAGGATCTGTACAATAGAATTACTGGGGGGTAGAGCGGGTGCTTTTGTGGAAGCGATTAACATTAGTAGCAGTGAAATGAAAGGCATCTCCGCTGAAAATGAATATAACCGACCTGAGTAAATACCATTTCTGATATGACATCTGGATCAACTATCGCCGAAGTTTTTTTTTGCAATTGCTTACTTTTTAACGATCATGCATATGAAGATATTAGGGAAGAGGAAAGTGTCATTGAGCCACATGTATTGAAACTTTAGGAAAACTAAGGGAATGTCGGCACCCGTTCTCACGTTAGTAAAGAATTATGGCGAAATCTTGAAGGTTGATAATGATTCATAAGATCAACTTAGTAAGGTTGCTTTTGCTCAAAAGTTTGTTTTTTTCCGATCAACGTTTAACGGGCCGAGAATATAATGAACGTGATGAATTGTTCACAAAAAAACACGCTGTATATTGGAAATGGGGCTAGCTAACGATGGAATAAAAAGCCAACATTGCTGTTTCTCATAGGTGATATACATTTATAGGCAAATTGGTTCTAAATAGATTAGTAAACGTTTTTTTGCTGGCTCACGAAGCTTTTTATAGTATTTTTAGAGGCCTGATGAAGAGATACGACACTTTTTGCAAAGTAGTATCTCTGTCCTATTTATCGTAGTGATTAACGTAATTCAGGGGGCTCCGTCCAGAATTTTCTACTTTGCTTCATTATGCTGGCCCCTCAATTTGCTTCGTTCCAATATGTAGAGCTGGCAATTTCCCAAGTGTTCACTTCTTCAAGGAATATATTGTCGTGCGTCTCCAATGAGAAAAACTGCAAAAGTTCTTAACCGATCCTCTAACTACTCTTGTCTTCAAGGTTCGAGGAAAAAGAATAAAAAGCGTCCGTTATTCGGCACAAGGCCTATATCACAGCATTTCTTATATCTTTCATTACATATTGTATATACATTGCCAATAATTTTTTACATAATATAGCAGATTCCTTACTCAACGTAAAAAACTGCCTAGTTACATGAAACATAGATTTATACTACCAATGTTTAATTGATTACCTACAAGCCATAACTTATAACGCCATTGAAGAGCCCTGCAATATGAATTGCTCATGGTTTCAGGATTTTATCACATTCTGTTCGCAAGCTAGGAAGCATTACTTGGATCAAGAAGAGGCCTGAGACATTCCCCTTATACGCAAAAGGTGTACATGTTTGAATGTTATGAAGAACGTCTTAATTGGTTTGTCAGTTGAAACTGCAAATCTTGTCTTGATAACAGCTTAGTTCCCATAATTTTCTGTGCGCAGTTTTTCAAAAGCAGCAATATATCTTGCCCTCGATTCTTCGTAAGTTGTTAAAAGGCGCATGCGCTTAACGGCCTCTTGAAAGAGTAACTCGGGGTCTTTCTGCTGTTGCTCCCCCCATTGATAATTTGATTGAAGTGTTTTAGATAATGATGTCTTCTCAGATCCTGGAATAATGCTGTCATCATACAGGTATTTAACGGTGTTTTCATCCAAGCGGATGGGAATACAAGGATACCGGATTGTCATTCGTACATCAGTTGTTTTTTCCCCTGGAGGTAGTGTGTGTAGTCTGAAGTCCGCATCTTGTAGGAATTTCTTTTTTATTTGTTTACAAAGTTTAAATACGGTTTTAGCTTGCAACGGGATCGGATCCTGTAACTTTTTGAAGTCATCCCAAATGATAAGCTTCATTTGGGCAACAATGTCAGCTTGATAATCTTTTAAGAGCGTCAGCAAACGCGGGTCCTTTGGGTCAATTGGCTTTTCCTCTGCCAGATCGATTAAAAATCCATCAGCTACTAGAAACCTGGGCGAAACATACTCTTCTCTCGTGAATCCTTTCTCGGGTACCATTTTATTACCAAGCTGCTTTACTAATACAAGCAGAAGATCCTCTTTGATAAGTTTGAGTGTTCTTTTATATTCAGCAATGCTTTGACGATATTCTTCATCAAATCTGGCTCGCATTTCAGGATTCGGATCAAAAGTAGCTCTAATACTTCCCAAGGATTGCGAGGCCTCTTCCACGCATATTTTTTCCAACCTGTTTGCTAATTCCTGAAGTAGCTCAATATATCTTCTATCTTCACCGGCCGCAATCAGCGACAAAGTGACTTTAGACGCAGGAAACTTGGGAATTTGATCAAGGACCTCGCCAGAAACTTCGTCCGTTCTGATATTACTCCCCCCTGCTTGACCAACATATTGGATGAGTTGGTTTTCTAATTGAGAGATATAGGTTGAGAAGGCATTTTTTATAACATTTACTTCGGTAAACAACTGTTTTTTTAATTCAGAAGGGTTCAAGGTAGAAGTGATACTCTCTACAATTGGTCGTTCTCTAACAATGAACCTGTAAACGTTCTTCCTAACCGTATGGTGATTAAGTGTTGTATCTGTCAAAACATATGCAATATGTGTAGCTTTTGCGGTGGTTGTCCTTGCACAATAAAAAGATGGGCCATTGCCATTCGTTTTATTCTTCATTACTTCGCAAAATTTTACAAAAACTCTTCTACCCAACAGTTGGAAGAACCGATCGTCCTTCACAAAGTAATAGTTTGAGTCCAAATTGTAAACTATGTCGAGGCTCATTGGATTGTAAAGCTTTTTCAAGCTAGCCCATGCTTTTAAACCAATCCGATTTCTCAAGTCATTATCGTTCCACTTGCAAGGTCGCCTTTCATTTAGGTATAGGAGAAATCCCTCAATTATAGTGTACTGGTAATTGAAATCGATGTCGATTAGTGGATACTCCAAATTAGGCTCGACATCCAACGCAAACTGGCGAACTCCATCTGAACAAACTTGGTTATCTTGTAACAACGGATATATATATATGGTGCCCCATTTTGGCAAAAATAGCCTGCAACATTTACGAGCGAACGTTTTAACCACTTTGTAATGCAATTTATTCCTCATTCTCTTTAGGACTATCCTTCCATCTTCCAATAGGAAAAACTCTCGCAAAACTAGCCTTATGTGTTTGAATAATTCTGCAGAATACACTCCTACGAGAATTGATGTAGAATCCTTTTTCAATTGTGTCCAGTCAAGCAAATTTTGCCGTAATAACTTCTCATAGTCGTTGTCATTCGGTAATAGCAACCTTATTTCGGGACACCAAAAATTGATGGGCTTTCGCTTTAGGACATCTACCAGCCATCCATCGATAACTGCGAACCGAGAATTGATCTCTAGCATCCTTCTAAAACTTCCCGAGTAACCATCTCTGTGGTTTGTAATACCGTGTGAATATTGACATTATTCTTTTCAGCCTTATAATATCCAACGAATGTAAACTCCGGGTCACACGTGCCTAAATTCTCGCGACAAACTTTTCGAGGCCGATAATAATTAAACATAAGAAAAAAGTACTGAACCTCGAAGAGCATATTAAGTTGCTCAAGAGTCAGGGCTTGCAATTGAAATTCTGTTATACGGTCCAAGGTTTCTTGTTAGACGTTTGTTATCCGTACTACGTTAGCCTAGTTTATATCGCTAGCTCGATCGCTCGCTATTTGTCCTTTTCAACAGAAATCATAGACTTATTTGTGACTAAGGCTCAGTTGCCATTTACACGTTTTGGGGCAATTAGATCAGACAATTCAGGATTTAAGGGTTTATTGTACGAGTTACTTTTTGAATAAGGTTATTGAGGAAGAGGCAAATTTGGGCTTTTTGTTTTATTCTTCAACTAGATCTGGCTTTTTAGTTTTGTGTTATTTATCAGGGATATATTTTTTTTTTAGGGAACTTATCATACTTAAGACAGTAAAGGAGATGACAGCCAGCACACCAGTTGCAGTAGGTTGTGCGGTCGGTATACCCGTCGGTGTGGGTATTATAGTGGCAGTATTTTTTTGGTTCAACCTGCAAAAAAGGTATAAGGAGGAGGAAAAAAACGATAAAGAATTAGAAAGAGCTATTTATGACGAAAGCGGTTTTGTATCCTTTGACAACTTTGGACCCTTGAGAGATAGTAAAGATGAAGAAGCATTAACTGGTGCTGAGCTGAAAAATCCGGATCACACATCCGGATCATCGGAAGGATCAGCTCATCCAGAAGAAAAAGGCGATGGTAAATCACAAGATCAAGGGCACCCATCCCTGGGGAAAAAAAATAGTAAATATTATGTCCCAGCATATCGTAGGAGAATAAATCTGCTGCAAGTACGAAATAATAGCTATGGCAATAACACCAAGCAGAAATCCATTGTGGACTTGTCTAGTACGAATAATAGCTCTAATGTTTCATTATCATCGTCCCAACGGCACATAACAAAGAGACAAATCAGTGTTTATGACCAGATGGTTCCTGTTATTGCTGATGAAGGGCTTAACTTCTTTGCAGATCCCTCGAGTGACACTAATACTAGTAATGACCAAAACAAATCTTCTATGAGTGAACTTAAGCATAATGCTCGCCAATCTAGTAACGAGAATCTAATAAGGAATTTACAAAACCAGGACTTCGGCTCGTATTATCCAAGAAGAGCTTCATCCTCATATTTGAATGGTAACATATCGAATGCATCATTCCATACAAGAAACTCCTCTATAACTTCTATGAATAAACCAGATGCACTAGAGGATGTGTTTGCAACGCCAAAAAGTGCTGTTCTGTCTCAATTACAGAGCACATTCGGCAAAGATGATGAAGAGTCAGATGATTGTCATTCCGTGAAGGAGAGCAGGCCAGCTGCAACAGACAAAGAGGATAAGAATTTATACAAGTTACAGAATAACTATGATGTGGGCAACATCAGGGAAATTACCGAAGAAGATCAATACGAAAACGAATTTACTAATTATTCAGAGAGTAAGAGAGAGTTCATAGAGAGCTTAAGGCCTAAATAGTACTGCTGACATATTATACATTATATTATAAGTTAAAAAAACAAGAAAAAGCCAAACAGCTCAACAGTAAAAGTGACAACAAAGTCAAAAATAATCCGTACTTTTTCAGAAGTCATAGGGTGTAAATAATTTCTTATATCTGCGAGAAAAAATTGATCGAGACACAATCCATATAATGCACGGTTACCTTGTCTTTTTCTTTGTTCAACTGCATCGTTATATAATCTGCTGAGTGTTCTTCGCTTTATGTAGGCATGTAAAAAAATGTCAACTTTAAAACGCTGAACGAATGTGTTGGTATTGCTACCACTACCCATTAAGAAAGGATTAAGAAAATGAATACCTGTGAATTATTTCAGCAGTTTCTGGGCAGGCCAAGTGACTGATTGTCAATTAATTGCAATCTGTAGATGCACAGTGATATCGTGAATGGCTCCAATGCAAAATTGAAGTATAATGAACGCCAAAGTGGAGCAAAACTACGGGCCTGTATATACGTAGGTCATTTTCTCTGAGAATATTATCCATCTTGTGTTATGTATAATATACACTTATGCTTGTTACAAAACTGAAAGTCTAATATTTAGAAAATTTGAAAATTTGCCTTCGTCTGACTTTTTCTCAGCTTGGATTCAATGGAAGAACTGACCCGTTATCAGTGGAACCTCCTGACGTCATATCGTGATCCATTTTCTTCTCAGCTTTGTTATCTAACGTATCCGCCTTCTTGTCCAACAACTCATTAAAAAAATCGTATCCCCCACTACGAGAATCTAAGCCTCTATCCCCTGTATGTGGTGGGATACCTTGGTGTACCACATGAGATGTGACTTCATTATGTTTAGGAGGCTTCTCCACAGAAGGATTTGGGTTCGTAGTGGCTAAGGACCTCAAAGTTTCCCAGAAATCTAAACCATCCTCATCTCTTAGTGGAGTATCGGATCTCGATGTTGTTCTCGATGTTTCTGATTGATCGATGTTGTTGAATTTGTTGGTTGTCAAAGAGGACGAAGAATGATGTCCAGTAGATTCACCTTTTTTTTTGTCCTTTTTCTGAGTTTTGCTGCCACCGCTTCTCACTGAGTTTGGGGATGGATTAAGTAATTTGTTCAAGTCAGCACCCCTTGTCGCATCTGAGGAGCCCAAATGAGGTCGTATGGTAGGAGGTAGATAATTGAAATGTGCTATTCTGTTAGGTCCCACGTCAGGTGGCATTTCTGAACCGCTTGTTGTATATGAAGCTGTGGAGCTTGGCGCCCTACCATTAGTTCCATTATAGTTCGGTGACATGCTATTGGCACTAACGTTTTCCGAGTTAATTTCACCGTTAGCAGCGTTAGGGTTAGTTGGTATCAATGCGTTTGCCTGAGGATAAAATACCGACGGACTATTCGTTCCCCTGTTACTTTGCGAGCCAAGCTCATTGGGGTTATCAGTGGGGTTGTGCGAAGTTGGTTCTAAACTAAATGCATTATAATTAGGCGTTCTTGACAAGAAATCACTATCCATATTGTCGAGCGAAGCTCTGTATTCTGGGTTAAAAGTATCATTGGTTGAACTCAAACCTGAAAGACCATTTCCCAACTGTCTACCCATAGGAGGAAAATTATCAATTGGTAACGAATTTTCATTAATATTACCAGTATTTGTTAAACCGGTACTAGTGTTGACAGGATGATCTGCGGATGTGACGTAGTGGTTATGAATATGCTGATGTATTGATATTTTTAAGGAATACTTTTTAGCTTGATCGACTAGCTCCTTTACTAATTTTGTGCTGTCGATAGTTCCATTCGAGATTGATAAACCTTGTCCATCTTTAAGGGTAAATTTCCATTGAGTGCTAGAGGAATTCGGCTCTCTTGTTTTAATAATAGAGTAGTTATGTTTGGGAGAATCTGCCATGCCAGTGTCATTCATCATATGCTCATCGAGAGATGCTGGGTTGAATGTGGGGGGAAGGGTAGTCTGCGGACTATCAGGAATCCCTCCAGAGCTTTGGTTATCGATTGGAGAAAACTCTTCAATTGACAGGGGGGCCTTGCTTCTACTACTGCTTGTGGGGGGCTGACTAACTTGCATCATTCTAATTGGTGGAGGTACGGAAATATCTCTTAAGGAAGGCAATGCTTGTTGCTTGTTACTGCCTGTATTATCTTCATCATTTTCCTTTAGTTTTGGTAGTTTGCTTGGTTCGTTCTCTTTAGGATGCAATATATCTTGCTTTATTAATGAAGCGTTATTCTGTTGAGATAGCTGCGACTGTTCTTCGTTAATAAGGGTGGACTCTGATCCTATATCCGCATCAACAATGGGTTGTTGTCGGAGTTTTCCGTCTGTCATATCTATGTTCTTGTTTTCTTTTATGGCCTTGGTTATTATCTCGGATGCCTGTCCTCGTACTACCATAGTAATGATCTTCCGCCATCTGTTCCTACAAGTCAAACTTGGTCTGAATTCCATCTCCGACGATATCTTCCTCCATTTCGTACCATAGGCCTTTACTTTACTTATCAGATTCAAATCCTCCCCCAGTGTCCACTCTCTCAACCTTCCCTTACTTCCGGGCCCCAAGACTTCTATATATCGTTTCGCGCATTGGTCTTCAGTTCTACCGGGAATATCCATGGAGATGCTCAGCCAGTGAGGCCCGTGGTCCTCATAAGCTTTCAAAAGCTGCTCATCCTCATCTTGTGTCCATTTACCCTTCTTGAGATTTGGATCAAGAGATCCTGTCCAACGCTTCCTCACATCCTTGGAAGTTCTGACAGTATGTTTAAATCGTGTTGCCAAAACATCCCAAGCTATGCATTTAGAAAGATGGTTCGATTGTTGTATTGTTTTCACGTCTACAAGCCCGTTTTGATAACCGAGTTCTTTCGCAGATTCGTTTACCAGAGATCGTAGCATATTATCGTCATCCTTTGACCATGAATTCCTTCCATTCTTCCTGTGCGTCTGGTAGCCTAACGATTCGGTGACTTCAAGTAAATCGAAGCCGGTTCCTCTTTTCGGCTTGTTTTTTCGTATATCTTTAGCATTCGTATTCGACATAGTGTTGACGAGAGAGCGATTGCTGATAACAGAGGTATGCAATATATTACAGCAACGGTTTTGAGCAAATTTGACCTTGTTTCCCCGCCGAGAAGAGATATTGTCGGAGAGAACGGTTCAGTGAGCAAACCAGATAATCAGAAAGCAAATAACCAAGCACAAAGAACAAATACTGATTCTATACAGCAAACCAATAAAAGCAAATTCTTGTTATTTTGGAAACAGCCAATTAATTCCGATTACTCTGTTGTTATCTGAGGCTTTGTCCTGCGACTGGACCCTATTTCTTCTATAAGTTTAGGCATAATTACTCATTTTTCTCTTAAATTTTCTTCGTCTTGCTCATCGCATTGTTCGGACCAAAAAAAAAAAAAAAAGGAAAAAAAACAGTTTCTCCGGCTGATGTCGTCAAAGGTGATTTCCCCACATCTTTTAAAGTTTTTCCGGAGTGGAAAAAAAGGGATTGACGATTCCTCGAGAAAATTAATCAAGAACCGTTCCTGAGTAAGTATTGAGTAATCGTCGTGGTGATTCCGAACTCCGAAAGGTTACTGCTACTTCTGGTAGTCTTTCAAAACTTCAAATAGACTGAGTCGCTCAGAAATTGACTTAGTTCGTCGTTTTCTTGGGACGAAAACTGGAACTGTAGAAGATAATGTTGCTAAACCCAGATCAGATTTTGAATCTAGTTCGAGATGTTTATGAAGTCGATATTAAACAATTCTATTCGCAGTTACGACTTAAGAACTTGAGGGGACTGGTAGACCATACTTCTCATCTATTTGATGTTTACTTGAGGGATTTAGAAATTAACCGGGAAGTGGAAGCGCTGACAGCCTTCATTATTGGTGGTTACTACCTGTACCTTATTATTCCGCAGTCACTGCAGTTTCAAACGAGAAGTAATCTTTATAGCAGCTATGCAAAGTTGAAAAATAGCTATCAAGACGAACAGCTAATGAGCTACGTACTGAGATTGGTGAGGGACGAAAGCACTTCAATTGTTGACCAATATCTATCCGACTCAAATAGGATTACCGTGACGATTACGAGAAAAAGAGCCTACTCGTTACCCCTGCGACCTTTACCTGTCCACATGGCTTCTTTATCCATACATAATCAATCAGACGATCCGCCACGTGAAATGCCAAACTACTTAGCCAAGCCAATAAATGACACTTCCGGGAAGGACCTTCGTAGAGAAAACAATGAAATAAGGTTATGTAGTAAACACGACGTTAGTGCTGAAGATATAGATAGCACAAGTAGAGAGTCATTATCAATTCCCTCATACTCGAAATTAAATACTGGAAAAGACACTTTATTCAAAACCCACTCTAGTCCGGCAGCTGCTTCCACAGCGCACTCCTGCGATACGTCATCACAAGCTGCGGTCTCTTCCCAAGACTCTTCTTCTCAATCCAAGAAGGCGAAGCAGAAGGAAGAAGCTGCGAGTTCTTTCATCTCCGAAACTTTCGAGCCACCGACTATTGAAGATTCAAAAGGCCTGCTGTCGAAGTTATCCATCACGGGCCTGCAAAATCCATGCAATACATGCTATATCAACAGTATAATACAATGTCTTTTTGGCTCCACCCCATTCCGCGACTTGTTTTTAACTAAGAAATATAGGCTTTTTCTAAAAACTGAAGAATACCCAAAGGAAGTTCAACTTTCTCGCTCAATCTACTCTTTATTCAAAAAAATGTATGCAAATGGGGGAAGTGCAATTGTACCGAATGGATTCCTGAAAATGTGTAAAAAATTGAGGCCTGATCTGAATATCCCAGACGACCAGCAAGATACACAAGAATTTCTGTTGATCATCTTAGCACGAATTCATGAAGAGCTTTCAAATGAGAATGTAACTAAATATTACTGTGATCTAGTTTCATATGATACAAACGCTTTGCAGGTTAATCCAATCAAGTACCAGAAGTGGTACGAAGAAACTATTCTTGCAGATGGTCTATCTCCAATCGACCATATATTCCGAGGCCAGATGGAGAATATATTAAAATGCCAACGCTGTGGTAACTCTTCCTTCAGTTATTCCACCTTTTATGTGTTGTCGCTTGCAATTCCCAAAAATTCTGTGCATAGTTTTACAAGTAAATCGAAAAAAATAAAATTGGAAGATTGCATAAACTTATTCACGAGTGATGAGGAATTGACTGGTGATAATGCTTGGGATTGTCCTGAATGTAGAATCGATGACTCCAAGCTAAAAACAGGCGAAAATTCTAGCCAGAAAAAAAGATCACCACTATTCAGTTTCCATTCTAGATCAAGATCAAAATCACCTCATCATCACCATCATTATCATCATCATGGAAGCGATAATACAACAAAAAACTCAAACAAGTGGAAGTCTAAAAGACTAACTACTATAAAGAGTTTGGATTTTATTTTTTTACCGCCAATACTCGTCATTCATTTATCAAGGTTTTATTATGATTTAACGAAGAAGAACAATGCCGTTATAACCTATCCTCTGATACTGAACATTATTCTGAAAAACAACAAGGTGGTTCGGTATAAGTTATATGGAACAGTGAATCACTCAGGTAACCTTATAACCGGACACTATACTTCTGTGGTAAATAAAGAAAGAAGCCATGAAATCGGGTTGAATAAACAGGTTTGGGTCACATTCGATGATGATTTTATCATACAGCATCACAAAGATCGCGATGGCTTTGAAGCGGGTAAAACAAAAATGTCCAGTAGTGAAGTATACGTCCTCTTTTATGAGAGAATGGATGAAGAGGATTATAAAGAAGATTGTTGTTAAATTGCATCGTATTTTGAGTTTTGTTTATATATATATATGTATGTATGTATGTATATATATATATATATATATATATACATATATGTTTGTTGAAATTGCTCAAGGACACGTACTTATCAGGTTTTGATTAATAACCGAGAGGAAAAAAATGGGCTATAAAAGTATAATTAATTTCACCGGCTTTTTGCCGTGTTGTCGTTCTGTTCTCACATTTTTTATTAGATTGTATATTTACTGAACGTATTTTGTTTACTCAAATTGAGGACCAGCAGCTAATACGTCTGGAGTGGCTCTGTCTTGATAAATTTTGAAGTTTTCAACAAACAAATTAGCTAAGTTGGTAACAGAGCCCTTATATTTGGCTTCGCCCTGAGACCAATTTTTGGCCGGATTTAACAATTCAGCGGGGACACCTTTAACCTTGGTAGGTACCTGCAAGTTGAAAATTGGCAAAGATTCATATGTCTCGTTAGCCAATGAACCGTCATGGATAGAGTCTAAGATAGCTCTTGTGTACTTTAGTGGACAACGTTTACCACCAGATACGTAAGAGGAACCACTCCAGCCGGTGTTGATCAAATAAGCATTAGACTTATGATGAGACATCTTAGTGGCCAACATGGTAGCGTACCTGATAGGGTGCAAAGCTAAGAAGGGTTGGCCGAAACAAGAAGAAAATGTTGGTTCAGGTTCAGTAACACCTTGTTCGGTTCCCGCCATTTTGGAGGTATAACCAGAGATGAAGTGGTACATGACTTGTTCGGGGGTCAACTTAGATACCGGCGGTAAAACCCCGGAAGCATCACAGGTCAACAAGATAATGTTCTTTGGATGGGAGTCAGCCAAACATGGGATTTTAGCGCTTGGGATGTAGTCAATTGGGTAGGCGCATCTAGTGTTTTCAGTGATTGATGAATCGTCATAGTCAACGACATGGGACTTCTCGTCGTACTTAACATTTTCTAATACAGCGCCAAATTTAATAGCGTCAAAGATTTCAGGCTCCTTCTCAGCCGATAAGTTGATACATTTTGCGTAACAACCGCCTTCGATATTGAAGACACCATGATCTGACCAACAATGTTCATCATCACCGATTAGCAATCTATGTGGGTCTGCAGATAAGGTAGTTTTTCCAGTACCACTTAAACCAAAAAACAAGGTGACATCACCGTTCTGGATGCCTTGATTTGCTGAAGAGTGGAGAGTCAAAACATTGTGGTGAACAGGCATCAAGTAAAACATCACAGTGAAAATGCCTTTTTTCATTTCACCGGCATATTCCGTACCTAAAATGATCATTTCCATTGCTTTGAAGTTAATTTCTATAGTACTTTTTGAAGACATGTCTTGCGTGTGTAAATTAGCTGGGAATTGACCAGCGTTCCAAACCGTAAAATCTGGTTCACCGAAATGAGCTAATTCCTCTTCCGTAGGCCTTATAAGCATATTTGTCATGAATAAAGCATGGTAGGCTCTTGCACAGACAACACGAACTTTGATTCTGTACTTTGGATCCCAACCAGCAAAGGCATCGACGATGTAAATGTGGTCTCTTGTTCTCAAGTAATCAGCGGCTCTTTCACGATTAATAGACCAGGTTCTTTCTGAGCATGGTTTATTAACAGGACCCCACCAGATTTCGTCTTTCGAAGTGGATTCTTCGACAATACGCTTGTCCTTTGGAGATCTACCGGTTTTGACACCAGAATAAGCAATCAATGCGCCACTTGATGAGATAACGGTCTTTTTTTCTTTCAGACCATCCTCGTACAAGACGGCAGCTGGAGCGTTGCGTCTGATGGTGGTAACTTCATCACTAAGAGCTAACTCTTGTCTGATTTTTTGTTCGACTTCGGAAGTAGACCCTGTTGTAGCATGCATTTTGGAAGGGGACATTATTGTTTTTTATGAGGTAATTGAATTGATAGAGTAAATTTGAATTTTTTTTTTCTTCGAGTTAAACAAATATAGTTATTATTTAAGCTGGGAGGAGGAGATAGATATATGTATATATATATATCTCTGGAAGTGACTGTTTATTAGATGTATTATATCTCTATATCTAGCAAACAACTGAAATAATGAATTGTAACCAGAGAGAAGAGCCTATCCATATCACGGAGACTTTGTTGCCCTTATATACCTTTTTTGTGGTCTTCCTAACTCTGCTCAGTCCTGATATTCTCCAGTCAAGCATTATCTAATACACAAAAAGTCACCATTGTCCAACCAGACGCGTCCAAGCTTCACGATCTTGCTTGGGCCCTTTATCCGCCTATCCATAACGCTGTGCAACCTGCAAGTTGTAGTCCAGCCCGTATATTTCCCTTGTATAACTTAAAATACCCGGAGCTTTAGGGAGATGTGGGGACACAGCCGTGCCGGATGAAAGGAAGCTTACCATTTTTCCTATTGTGACGCAAAAAAAAAAAAAAAAGGAAAGACGAGTACCCAAATCGGGAAACTCAGATCTCCATTCACCCGTCGTGCTTCCGACTTGTTCCGGCTTCAGTGTGGGGTTTTCCGATTTGTTCCGAGAATGGCTCGGCGGGGCTTCCTGCCGAGATTTTTCAAGCTGAAATAGGGAAGATCAGTTAGATATATGCATATAAAAATATATTATAGATTATAATGTTATTATGATTGTGATTATAGTTGTTGCACATTTTTCGTGAAGTGGTTAGTCTGTCTGCGGTTAATCTGTGCATAAATGGCGCTTCTCGCCGAGTTTTGTGCACAAGGAAAAGACAAATTTTGTGCTTAGCGTTTTTATTTCTTTTTCTTCTGCTTTTTTCTTCATAGTGTCATCATCGGATATTAAAACCACGTAGTTGGAGTGGCGAGGGGTTACATGAGGTTGACCTGCGTTTTCCAGTTTTTCTTGTGCTTTCTTTATGGATTCGATTACAAATTCGTCAACATGTGTTCTCCATGTTATTTGTTCTTCAAATTCTAAGTTTTCCTCGATGTGTGTCGCTACGTTACCCGTAAATCGCAAAGGCAATACTTTGTCCTCGTAGTAAAGCTGTCTAATGGTTATTATACCTCTTGTGGCCGCCTCCATGACATTCTCATCTTTTGATTTGCGTAGAAATCTTAACTCTTGGAATGTCGTCAGGCAAATAGCAAATTTCAATAGCCTATTCTGCGCTAGCTTGAATATGCGTGCTGAGTGTCTCAACCATGATGTGGCGTCAAAGACGAAGTATGTGGTTTCAAAATCAATTCCAGGGCAATCTGGCTTCATGCACTCCAGAAATAGATCTTCGTCTCCCTTCTCAATGTCGGAATTCACTAATGCTTCTGAGATGTTATTGCCGTTCGGAAGATACCATCTGGTGTAAAGCGAGGCACTTAAAAATTCCCCATTCCTATCAAAGCATGTATAATCAGGGCGAAGTTTTTTGTAGCCGGTATAGTGGAAAATATTATCGCCACTGTTGACACTTAATTCAGGCACAGCGTACAAATCAATATTGTTCTTGCTTCTTGCCTCAGAGATGTCAACAGAATTTTCCAGCGCAGTTAATATCGGGGTATTACTCCGTATATTACTTAAGGGTTCAAGTTTGTACACTAGATTTCTTAATATAATACTGCTTTGTGACGAAGAACATTTTATCAATGGATCATTGCTGACTATCACTCCTATTGGGAAAGTTCTCGATAACTCTCTGAAAAGAAAAATGATTCTACATGCCCTTTTCCAGAATTTTTCACCACTTTCATCCTTATCATCAAATATAATCCCATCAGTCGGGGCATCCAGTGCCATATAGTCTTTTATACCAATTTCTTGAAAATTATCGTCACTACTAATCGAATGTGCATTTTTTTGACAAATAGTGTCAAACCATAATGTACCCCAACAATTCCAAATTTCTGGCAATTCTTCACTCTCATTGAATGATTCTAAAAGTCCGGCAAGATTCAAAGTGCCATATTTACTGCATAATTCCCCAATAATTGGATTTAATGCTTCATTGTCCAGTAAATATGCTATCAGAACGTTCATAAAGGTGACTATGGTGTCCCAGGGAAACACTCTCTTGACAATAATCATCCAAAAATCTTTGCTAGTTGGATCGCTCAACTGGTTACTTTTCAAGCAAGTTGCAATTATAAAGTATATCCACGGTAAGATATGAGGTAAGGCAATTCCTAAGGGGCCATGAAGGAACTTTCGAAGAACTATCATACCGCATTTTAGCGAAGTCATATTTAAAAACTTTAGTGTTTCCAGCCAAGCCTCACTTGTTAGCATTGATGGCAGTATCGGGCGTCGTAAAGTATCGATATCATTAAAAAATTCTGCCAGGAAGTCATGATCAGATATGGACGCGGTGGAGCTCATGATTTCATCGTCATCATTATTATCATTTCGGCTATTGCCTGTTGAGCTTTCTGTTACCGAAGAATCATTATTTGAGGATTTCTTACGCTCCTTCTTATCCTTTCTTTCCTTCAAATACTTCGGTAATTCAAACAAAATGGCAAAGGGATTCTTTGGCTCTCCAAATCCAACAATTTGTAAAATATGAGATTGCGCAAAAGATGGAGCATGTCTGAAAAAATATTTGAAAAAATCAGGATTTTGAATGAACATATCCTCTGGGTTGAAAATATTGCAACCGTTCGCATCTATACCAAATTTTTCAACAAAATAGCTCACTACAACATTCTGTAAATCTGGACTCTCTAAAAAACTGGGCAACAGCATAGCTTCACTATGTTTCAAATATTCAATTAATAGAGAGTTCCTGAGGTTACCATTATTCCTTTCAACAAAAGCTCTCTGATAAATGTTATCAATGACCAACTGCATATACTGTGGAGATGGAGTGAACGTTTCTTGACAAAAAACACTTTTCCCCAAATTCACAAAGGCTTCCAAAGTGTTTTGTTGTACTGTGGACATATGGTAATAGAGCTTACCATGATTATAAATGTATTTCATTGCTTCGGTATACCAGTGTTCAGCACTTAGTTTCCAATCAATAAAACTTGAAGGGTATAGTGCTATAGCCATTCTTGACAAGTCACCTAATCTTTGTAACCAGGTAATTGAGTATTTGGATGGTATGTCAGAAATCATTGTTGATAATGAAACAAAAACATGAGTGATAAATTGACAACAAACCTCAGGGTCCATGAAATTGGAGAAATTTTTGAGAACGTCGAGAAAAGTTATTGTACCATAAACCCACAGTCTCCTTTCGATTCGATAAATTTCAACAATTTCTTGACCAATGAGCAAATCGTGAAGTGGCTGAGAGGGCAGTAAGGCTGTAGTGATAAAGGTGACATAATTGTTTATCAGCTCGGTATTGATCCTATAGATAGTCCATAGACTTTTCAATTCTGTGGTTTGAGAATTTGTCAATTGCGAACATCGCTCTTGCAATTCGATTTCTTGCTTAACTATTACTTTGTACAGTTCTTGCAATTTCTGAATCAGAGCGATGCTTGACCTTTTACTATTTGCGGATCTGCAAGCATCATCTTCTTCCGCCTCGTTATTATCATCATTATTATTAATATTATTATTGTTATTGTTATTGTTATTGTTGTTGTTGTTGTTACTGCTATTATTATTATTGTTATTATTATTATTATTGTTATTATTATTATTGTTATTATTACTGTTGTTATAGCTGTCGTTATAGTTGTTGTTGTCGTTGTTACCACTGTAATCTAAACTTTGGTTATTGGCATTGTTATCTCCGTCATGGATATGTTCTCTATTATTAGATTTATGTTGGAAATTTCCAATAATGTCATTATTGGACTGTCCATCTGCCTCTGCATCTACAAAGGCTAATGAACTTTTTGAAGGGTTTAGCAAGCTATTACGACTTGAAATTTCCAGTGATTTTACCAAATTTTTCGAGCTACGTTTGTCATATGCATTGTTTTTCCCACTTTGGCTAGCGGGTTTCGATATCAAAGGATAAGATCCCGTGACTTCAACAGAATTTTCTCTTTTCAGGGACCTTTTGGGACTATTCGAATACCTGGGAGAAGGTTTTGGCCTTGAATGGCAAATTATTGTTCTCTCCGACGGGGTACTATCATTAGTGTTGTCTTCAACATCTAAAAACCTGGATTCATTTATTCGCCTCTTACTGCTATTTATATCATTGTACACTGAGCTTGAGTTCTGTCTTTTAGCGGATGGATTCAGCACCTGGAAATTTGACAAATCCAACCTTGTTGTGGCATTACGTACCGACATAGGGAAAGGTGGCCGCTGTGGTTGTGATGCGGACAGAAACATTGAACGAGTATTTCCATTTTCAGAAAGCCTTAGTGGATTCTGAACAGAAGCTTCCGGCATACTATAGTGATGGAGAAACTCTGTGCCTAAATATATGAAGGGGCACAGTTTATAATTCTGAACCTCCCTTGTTGATCGTTAACGTTCCAATCAATATGATCCAGCAAACAATGGAACCAAAATAAACAGCTGTTCCTTAAATTTTAGGGGAAAAAAACTAACAAAAATCGGAAATTCAACAGCAATGGTAGGCAGGACAACACCAGAGCTTTAAATGCTGGTTTAAAAACGTCTATATCGTGGTTTGAAAGCTTTTGTTTTACCTCTCTTATCTTGTTCCAAATGCCTAGCATGACTTCTACTATCCATGAAAAACGCCAAGCGCCGTCACCCTTTCATACCGAAAACTTCCGCATTACCCAGCCAATTGGAAGTGAATAAGACCTCATTTACATGTATGGAAGAATCATGCAAATAATCTTATTTTGGACAGAGGAATAGGATAATATACAACTAACCTTGCCCACTTTTTACATGCTGAATGCTACTAAGATACTTAAATTACGGTATGTCCAAGGGCTGTCTATAGCCTTATGTACAACATATGTATACTAGCACTGCGCGTTTTTTCTCACTAAGATAGTTCATCTATGGTCTCTACAATGGTCTTGATGCTGTCTATGACACTACTGACACCCACTCGAAGCACTCTGTCATCAATACTTCTAAACCGGACCAGCATGATATTTTTTTCAGAGCTGTAGTCTACCTGGAAGTCCTGTGGTTTCAAAATTGGGTCCGGAGATAGGACCTTCGTTGCTATGCTCGCCTGCCCCTCCGTTTCAAACGGTATTTGTAGTTCCCTTATGTTTCAAAAATTTCATAGTTAGTATACTATAAATCGGTCGGTTCCGCTGTTGAAAAACTTGTTCGACTTACAATGTATAATCCAATGACATTTCTCGTTTGCTTGTCATTGATTTAAATGTCCTCAGTATGTGCTTTTTCTATCTATTTCATTCTTCAATTATCGAAGGAACCGTGTGATTTCGCTGAAATATGAACACCTATTTTTTTTCTCTTTAGCAAACAACGGAACATCGAGAAAACATATTTCGAAATTCTTGAAATATCGGCCCAAGAATACACACGATTGTTTTTCTAATTAAAAGTTGCATCTACGATGAGATGATTTAACTCTTACTTATACTAAGTTTGAGCTTTGAGCTTTTGAGTTTTTCTTGACATATACTGCCATATTTCTGCTTATATTCATGTATATTTTTATAAAAAGGAACGTTGTTTTATGTATATTAAAAATAGCCTTGAACACGGAACAGAATAGTCCCCCCATCCGAAGGGCAGAGCTGTTCACCATTTACTCTGGACCTGTGATATCATTATCCTTTTCACTTTTTTCCTCGTTATTTACTTTTCCTTCTTCTTCATCATCAGTCTTGATCTTTTTTGACTCATTTGTGAACTCTGCACTATCCTCATCGTCATCATCTTTCAATTCCGCAACTTCGTCAATAGGGCGTTTATTGGATTTAGTTTTCTCTTCTGCTATATTTTTTATTTCAAAAAGTTCTTCCTCTTGGTTTTGTTCGCTGCCAGTTTGGGATAGGCTATTTATAGCCGATGAAATTTTTTGGCCTGGCTCATTAACGGTGAGTTCTTCATCATTTGTATCAGTCGACAGCGTGGAAGATGAAGAAGTTAGAACTCGTGTGGCAGGAATATTAAAACTGGGCGCCAAATGAGTTGGTGGATCTGTTTTGTTGTTCGAAGTCTCTTTCTGAACGTCATCTTTTTGCAAAAGCTTTTTTGGAGAAGGTGAAGTGAAAGGATTGAATGCACCTGACGAGGATGATTTGGAGTTGAACTTCAGAAGCTTTTCACCAGAAAGTAACGTGTTGAATGGTGAGTTCGAATTTTCTTCAATCTTCCTAGGTAACCCAAGTAATGGGTTAGGCACATTGTTTGCATGCTTGGGAGGGCTTTCAGCACTCTGTTTTATTTCTGAAAGCTGAGATTCCATTTTAGCAAGCTTTCTTTCTAAAAGCGTCGTTTTCATCGTTGCTTGCTGTTTGCCTTCTTCAAAAGATTTTTTCTTTACATTTTGCAATTCATCGTTTAACTCCTCTCTTAATTTGGCTTCGATTTCTGCGCGGAGCTCATCTTTTTCATTAACGGAAATGCTACTTGAATGTGATACTTCCTTTAGCTTCTCTTGCAATTTTTCGTTGTATTCATCCTCCAGTTCCTTTTGTTTCTCTTGAACTCTGATCTCTAATTGTTTCTGAAGCATTGCTTCCATTTGTTCGCTTCCGCTTATTGACTTTACTTTTTCCTCCAATTTTTCGTTAAACTCTTTCTCCAAGTCCTCCTTCTTGCGTTCGATTATTTTACTGATTTTCTCTTCAGTAGGCAATCGTATTCTCTTTTTGAGAGCTTCTTCAGCTTCACGAACTCTCTCAGCGACTTCCTCCTCATGCTCCGCTTCCCATTGTTTTTTCATTTCATCTATATTAACACTGCTGGGTTGGTTTAACCTTTCTTGGGCTTCCTGAATTTTTTTATTAACCTCCCTGGTCTTCTCTTCAATGAATTTTATTTTATCTTCTTCGAAAGATTTCTTCATAGATTCAACAATATTAGACAAATCTTCATCTCGATGTCCTGCTGCAGTTTGTAACTGTTTCTGGATTTGCCCTTGCTTTTCTATTTCTTCTTTCAAAGTGGCAATCTCCTCATTTAACTTTCTTACCGTTGAGCTATAAGAAATTGCATTTTCCTCTAACTTTTCTTCAAGCTCTCTTGAGCTTTTTTCAGCATCTTCTTGTGACCTTTTGATCATTTCTGATCGATTATTATCTTCTGCGACTTTCTCACCTTCCAGCTCTTGGATCCTTGTGTTGGCATCATTCAGAGACCTCTCCAATGCAACTTTGGCATCCTTTAGCTCATTCAATTGTTCAGTTAATGTCTCCTGTGTGAGCTTTGAGGTTTTTAGCTTTTCTTGAGCTTGCCTTCTCAACCTATTAAATCTTTCTTCTGCTTCAGTACCTTGTTGCATTTTATCTTCTAGTTGTGCCTTCAAGCTTTCTACCTCACTTTCTAGCTTTTCATAATCGTTTGAACTCAACTGTTGATGTTTCTCCAATATGTCTTGTGAGCGCTTTTTCCAACGATGGACTTCCTCCTTAGCTAATCTGATTTCTTGCTCCTTTTCCTGCATGGAGTATTTCAAGGCACTGAGTTCAGATTCAATGGGTGCGATGATTTCTTTTAGTTTAACTAATTCAGATTGAAGCTCTTTATTCTTCTTGCTGCAATTTTCAAGTTCATTACGCAACGTTATATTGCTTTCTCTTAATAAATTCAATTGATTTAACTTTTCCATAATAACATCGTGTTGTTGAACAATAGAAGAACGTTCATCATTCTCCACTCTTGAATTATTTAGCTTCGTACGAGCGTCTTGTAATTCAACATCCATTAAGGTAATTTTTTGTCGTAGCATTTTAGCATCTCTTTCGGCAACCGTAACCTTAGTGTCGAGAATATCTCTTTCACGGCGTAAGGTCACTAGAATATCGTTATTCAAAGTAGGTCCGTTTCTCGCATCGCCAACTCCATTGCCCGCAGCGGTGTATAATTCAATTTGGTTGTATAACAGTTTATTCTGAGATGATAAATCTTCAATTCGAGAATTTGATAGATCCAGCTGTTCCAGTAATGATTGCTTTTGAGAAGTCCAACTCTTTTCGTTTTCCTTTAAGATATTTTCTAGTTCGCTGCGTGATAGAGTCAATGTCTTTACTTGACCCCTATAAGTATGTAGCTGTTCTCTTAATTCACTAATCGTCTTGGAAACATCTGCATGTTTCTGAAGTTCCTGTTCATAGTTATTTTGAGCTGTATTAGCGTATATTGTTTGTTGATCAAGATCATCTTGAATTTTTGACAACTTGGATTCATATTCAGACTTAACAGTTTCAATTTCTTTGTTATTATTTTGTAAAATGGCGATTATTTTCTTGAATTCCACTTTCTTTTTTTCCATCTCATTTTTCTGCAGATCTAGCTCATTGTTTAAGTTAAAACTCTGCTCTTTCAGAAGCGAAACTTTATCCTCCAAATTAATTTTTTCATCAGTTAAACTTTGAATTTGATTAGAAAAGGCTTCATTGGATTCATCTAATTTGGAGTTCATTTCCCTCAGAGATTGAGCAGTACTTTCGTAAAGTTTTTTATACTCTTGAATCTGAGAATACGCTTCAGTCAAGTTGATTTTGGACATCTCTAATTCTTTGCGTAAGGAGTCATCGTTAATTGTTTCATCCATCACGTTATACGTATGCAAACGGATCTTGTTTTCCTCAATTTCCTTTTCTAACGATTTGACTTTATATTGTAATTTTTCAATCTCAGTTTGCTTTTCATTCACAAGGTTCATAACGGAATCATTATCTTTCTTCAAAGTCTCTATCTTATTTTGGTACCATTCTATCTTTGAGGTGTTGTCTTCTTCCAATTGCATGATGTGTTGGTCTTTATGAGAAGTTTCCACTTTTAGTTCATTGTAAGCTTCTTCTACTTCATTTATCTTGTTTTGGCATGATTTTCTAGCTTCATCCAATAAATCCTCACGTTCCTTTTGTAGAGTTTGTAACTGAGTTACCATTATGCGTAAGCTCGTCTTCTCGGAGGACAGTTTATCCAATTCTTGTTTCAAACTCTTCTCTGAATCAATTTTCAATTTTTGTTCTAGCTTCAAGTTGGATAATGCTGTTTCAGTAACACTTAGTTTAGATTTACAGGAAATGTACTCATTTAGTGTCTCATGAGTTTTGGAATCTTGTTTTGAAATGGAACTTTGCAAGCTGTCAGATCTTTTTCGCAGTTGGTCGTTTTCGGCCTTAGTCAAATCTAATGTGTTTGAAAGTAATTTGAACCTTTCCTCTGCTAAAATTCTGGATGATTTTTCCTTTCCAAGCTCAATAGATATGTCACTCTTGCTATCATATATGTCTTGTATCTCCTTATTCAAAAGTGACATATTTTGAGTAGATTCTCGGGTAATTTGAGAAATACGAGCTTGCAAATCTTGAACTTGGGATTCTAACTCCCGTTTAGTCTTTGTCAATTGCTGTATGACCGAATTATTGAATGAAGAAGCTTGCTTGGAAATTGAGGACTTCAGTGTTTCACGTTCCCTCTCTAACTCTTCGACTTTTGATTCTAAGCTCATTTTCTCACTTTGTAAACTTAGTATTGCTTCTTTAGCTTCATTTATGGTTTTGTTTTCAATTTTCAGAAGATTTTGCTTAGATTTAATTTCATTTGATTCCAATTTATCAGCTAAATTTCTTGTTATTCTCAGTAATTCTGTGTTTTTCTCTTGTAATTCTATAACATTTCTAAACTCGACAAGCCTTCCTGTTAAAATTTTTTGAGAGTCTGATTCTGTGGTGCCACTATTGTCGTTTTGTAAAATGTTTTGAATGAATTTTATTTCTTCCTTACGTAAGGGTCCCTTTGAGTCATTAGAAACCGAATTTGTGATTAATAGATATTGTACTTGACGACATAGATCAAGGCGTTGTCTGGTTAAAATATGGATATCATTTTCACACTTTGCTATCTTTTCGTTTTTAATATTTAATTCTCTGATCTTGGCATTTTTCTCGTTGGACGTATGTTCCAGTAATAACGCAGAATTATTCAATTCGTTTTCCAGCATGTCTGTCCTTTCTTTAAAAGAATTGATTACGGGCACCTTATGTTCCAACTCCACGATGAATGATTCAATTTGGTTTTGGAGTTGCTCTTTGGCACGTTTCTCTTTAATATATTGTTTCTTCAATAATATAAAATCGGTACTAGACCTTGAAGTTAAAGTTCCGCTCTCCTCGCCTGTTTCCTCAGTTATAGATGATAGACGCAAGCATTCGCTTTCGCACTGTGCCAGTTTTTCCTTAGTTAACCGTAAATCTTTGAGTAAGCTCTCATTTTCAGATATGAGTTTCCTTGAATCATCTGAAGTTACATTTGAAGAGTCTGATTTCCTGATGCTCTTCAATTCCTCTTTAACTGCGTTCAATTGTGTCTCTAATAGATCTATTAAACGTTGCTTTAAAGCAATTTCTGTAGAAAACTCTTGCTTTTCGGTATTCAAAGAATCCGATAAGTTTTTCAAATCTAATACTTTTTCTTGTAGAGAGTTTGATAGCTCATTGTTTTTCTGCTTTAAGACGTCATTATTCGTTTTTTCCAGCTGGAAGTCATTCTTTAAACGATTTAGCTCACTTCTAATTTCTGAAATTGTTGCATCTGTTCTTTGCCTGTATGAAAGATACTGTTCACTTTTAGAAGACAGTTCCTTTTCTAACCAATCCTTATTTGACTGCAATAAGTTCAGCTCTTGTGTTTTTCTCTCCAGCTCGGATCTAGAATTCAGGTCATTTGTGATGTAGGTTTGCTGTTTTGTTTCTAGTTCTACCACGGTAGACCGCAAGTTTCGGCATTCATTATTGGTGCGGTTGTTTTCAACCTTAGCCATTTCTACTTCTTTTAGCCTTTCATCCAGTATTTTCAAAGTTCGCTGTTGATTGCTTTGGATTTCCTTTTTCTCTTCGGTCAGGTCATTGAGCTTCCTCTTCACTGACTCTAGTTCGTTCGACAGTTGTATTTTTTCGTTTTGTAAAAATTCGAACTTTGCAGAAGTGTCATTCCTCTCTTTTCGGATTTCATCGTTTTGCCTCAGGACATTTTCCATTTCAGTCTTCAGACCATCAATTTTTTTCAAAGAGTTCGTCTTTAACTCATCAAATGAGACGGTGATCTGTAAATTTTCTGATTTAAGTTCATTAAATTGTATAAGTTTCTCGTTTAAGCGCGTTATGATATCAGTATCAATCGATTTAACTTGCTCCAAAGAACAATCGAAAAAAGAAGCAATGACGTTTAACCTTTCACTTGCGCCTTCTTCATTTTGCGTGCTTTTCATTAAAAGGCCCTGATCCGACATTATGCTAAAATCTGTCGGTACTGATTATTTGTGTAGCTGTAGTAAAGATTACTCAAGCGACGATCAGCACAAGAGATACAAAAATAGACGGATAAAAGTGCGTTTATCAGTAAGTATTCTAAGCACCTATGTCTGTCCCAGTGCCGTAAAGACTCAATGGCTTAGTTCAACTCCCTTTTCAGCTTATTTGCATATTGCCATCCAGCGTCATTGTTACACATAGTCTAGTTCTCATGTCAAAAATGGAAATGAAAGGAAACAAAAAATAAAAGAGCGCGTTACCCCGCGCATTGATCAGCGGGGCTTTAGTAAAGACCGCCGTGACAGTGGCAAAAATGCTATTATTTGTTTGCAATATGTACCTTGACAGCACAGTATTGGTAGACAACATTAGGTATCCTTTCATGAAGCTCTGGATTAATCTGCTTCAGCTTGAAAGTCAAAAAAAAAGTATCCAGCAGGGATAAAGGGCACACTTTCTTGGGTCCAAACGGGAAGGAAATACTCAACCTTTTCTCTTGTAAAAATATTTGCAGTTCTAGGTAAGGATTGCAACTTATGATAACCTCTATTTCTTTAATTATTATAATCACCTTTGGCGGTGAAAAATATGCACATCGCAACAAAGTTGATGGCGTTCAATGCCTCAGTAATACCCTTCAATAAAGCATTAGATTATGGCTACTTGGCACCCTCGCTGGAAAATACTTGCTCTGTTGTTGACATATGGGAGAAAAAATAGCCGCCTATTCTTTCCACCGGGGTGTTATACCCCTTTCAGTGTCCTTTGAAAATAAAATATCCACCCGTGCATCTCCTGATTTTTTTTGGTTGTGTGGGTGGCAACCTTGGGTTTTATTGAATCTTTTTTTTTTTTTCATTTTTTCGTCAGAATTTTGAGTACCGCAGTACGATCGGTTATTCTGTCCTACGATCCCGCCCCATACTACTAGCCATTACCCATCCATCTATCCAGGTCTTATGAATATGGACCTTCATAGTCTCAAAATTTACAAATAAGATAATAGGTATTGCTCACCAATTTTAAGGCAAAAAAGAGGTAAAGCCACCAAAGGTTCAAAATGCAAATGTATGTTACGAATAAAGTGCTAGAGAAAAACTATGTTTAGAGCAAAAACGAAGATAACCACGATGATTTGGAAGAGATGAAGAATGGAAATAGCATGCGAAGAAATAATTGGAAAGAAAAGGAAATAACAGCGGCCATGAAGTGAATATCAGATCTGAGGAGCAGACCTTGCACGAAAAATTGCATGATGAAGCAGGAAAAACGACCACCCCATATGAGGACGGAATTTTATTTTCCACCTTTTTTGAGCGACATAGTTTTGTTTCTACAATTAATAGAAAGCCGGTTTTACTAACGTGAGATTATTTCTTTTGTGAATACGTGCATCCTTGTGCTAACTCCATAAATGAATTTTCCCAATTTTTTACAGCTTCGTTAAGACTTTGACTGGTAAGACCATCACCTTGGAAGTTGAATCTTCTGACACTATTGACAACGTCAAGTCGAAGATTCAAGACAAGGAAGGTATCCCACCTGACCAACAAAGATTGATCTTTGCTGGTAAGCAATTGGAAGACGGCAGAACTTTGTCTGATTACAACATCCAAAAAGAATCCACTCTACATCTAGTCTTGAGATTGAGAGGTGGTATCATTGAACCATCCTTGAAAGCTCTAGCTTCCAAGTACAACTGTGACAAATCTGTTTGCCGTAAATGTTACGCTAGATTGCCACCAAGAGCCACCAACTGTAGAAAGAGAAAGTGTGGTCACACCAACCAGTTGCGTCCAAAGAAGAAGTTGAAATAGTCGATTTCTCACGATTTCTCACAATTCCAAAGTTTGTATACACCACGATTTCCTTTACTACATATATATTTCCTTTTCTATTCTATTTGTGGAAGGGAGGTAATCTTAATATAACCCTCTCTTTACGAATTGTTTTATAATACAGTATATATCAAGATATAATTTACAAGTCATTTTTTGATAATATCGTGCAGTTGTAAGCAACGGCAAGCAGAAAAGGAAGTGGAGGCAAAACGGCTTTCGTAATTTTTTGAATTTTTAGGTTTAGATTCAGTGAATATTATACAATATATATAATTTATACATAAAAACCCCGAATGATTTTTGTTCTCTAGCACAATGGAAAGAGAATGTATGTGTACCAAACGAGTCACAGGAACAGAGAGAAACACCATGGGGGGAGGGCAGAATAAAAGTACCGAAAAAATAAGATCAGAAGTGGTAATTCATTAATATTTGGCAGTGGATCTTAAACTTTCCATTGGCTCTAGGATTTCGATGTCATTAGCTTTAGGTGCGGAAATTGGATTCAAGTCAAATTCGTCTTCCTCTTCGTAGTCCATAGCGTTCATCTCTTCTTCTGTGTCGTTATACTTTCTGAAACAGAACCAGAACAAACAACCGGAGATGAAACAAGCTACGGCCAGCCCGGTGAATAGCCATGTAAATTTAGGATCTACGGTCACCGGAGACAAGGCACAACCAATGGCGGAACCGAAAGCGGTGGTCAATAAGAAGATGGACATGATGAATGATTTCATGGACGCTGGGGCTTTGGAATAAGCATATTCCAAACCGGTGATGGAGGCGAAGATCTCTGAAAAGGAAATCAAGACGTATGCTGGAATTTGCCAGCAGACGTGCACGCGGTTTGGAGTGTTGTGACCCAAAGGTTCATCGTACCACGGACCGGCCTTGTAAATGAAACTTTGTAAAACGGCAGCCCATGTCATGGCAAAAGACCCGAACATGAAGCCAAAGAAGATCTTGGTGATCGGTTTGAATGGGGTGTATCTTCTGATGAAAGGGTATATGAATTTTTCAAAGATTGGGATGAAAATGATCAATGCGATAGAATCAAAAGCCTGCAGGAAATCGTTTGGGATGCCGTGCAACTCCATCATACTGGCCTGTGTGATGAAACTAGAAATCATGGTGCCGTATTGAGTCCAATAGATTGGGTAGAAAATGAAGACTTTACAAGCCGCCAAAGCTCTCTTAATTTCATCGACGAATTTGTCATTCCATGGGTAGTCCCTTTCTGGATGAATAGAAGGTTTAGCAGCGTTAAAATCGAATTTATTCTTGGCCAGAATCCAACAGACCCTGAAACTTTTGGCGATGACTTTGTCACCAATGGGCCTTTGGATGTACTGCTTTTTACCGAGGATCAAAGTGACCACAGCGATCCAGAAGAAACAGAAGGGCAACAGGTAGGCAGCCCAGAAGCCCTTGTGGTACTCCAACTCGGTGGTGGCCATCAGAGATAGAGACCCGACATTGATCATGAAATAGAAGAACATGAACACGTTCTGCAAGGTGATATTAGGGTCAAGAACGACCCTTTCTCCGGATTTCAAGACTTTGATGGAGGGTTTTCTTTTGGGCAGTTGATCAGCGATCAACACGGAAAGGTTAGCCTTGATCATACCGGTCGCGATACCAATCAGAATAATGGCGGCGATGAACCCGCCGATCGCGCTGTCTCTGTTGCCGACGGAGGGAATCGAGGTGATTAGTAGAATGAAAATACCCGTAATATAGATAGCCGTACCGCAACAAATCGTGTTATACTTACCCCAAAACGTATCTGCGACGTACCCGCCGAAAACGGGTGTAACGTAGCACCAAAACTGGAAGAAATACGACAACCCAGTAGCACCTTGACTGTTTAAGCTTAGAACACCCTTGGGGGAGTCGTTGGGCCCATACTCCATGTAGTTTTGGAATGGCGCGGAAAGACCGTAGTAGGAAAATCTCTCGGAAAGCTCCACAATGGCGATCAACCAACATCTCATGGGGATTCTACCACCAACGTGTCTCAGGGTCTGCATTTCCTCTTCCGTGGGAGCTTCGAAGTCTTCGTCCTCCGGGGAAGGAGACAAATTGTACCTTTCGGTAGAGTTAGCAGCATCGTCACTAACGTAGGAGTCCTTCAATGTGACAGCGTGGATCTTCTCCTCTTCGACGACGGGCGAGTCGGCTTGCTTCTCGTCCTGAACATCATCCGAATCTTGGCTAAGATGATTGAGCATTATTGTTGTTTGTAAAAAGAAGGAAGAAACGATGTTGTTTGCAGTGGGGCGGTGCAGTTGTATGCTTCTTCCAAATGAGAGAAGTTCCAGAAAAATAAATAATGTGGAGTGAGAGCTAATTTAAGATGGGCACGAATGGAAAGAATATGGAAGAGAAGTACATCACTTATATATTTTTTACGAAGCTGAAAATGAAAGGGAACAATGAACTGTGGTGGAGTGTAAGAGCAAGTAAAGCAAACAAAAAAGTTGTGCTAATCAGAGTGAACAGTTATCACATGAAAAAGAAGTCCGTACTGATAAGAGAACTAAGTATCCCCAAAAAATCACCACAAGCTCCAGTTCTTAATCATTATTTTATCGAGGAAAGTCCTGGAGGGAGCCTGGGCGAAGAAACACATAGGAACAACAAGGGAAATTGTCCTTTTCCTTAGGTTTCGAGGATCCGAAACAGGAAATTCGCAGGACGAACATTTCTTTTTATATTGTGCAGGTACGCATGTTTCTTTGACACAAAATGGGCGACACAGTTCCTTCAGCTGGTGGCATTTTGGTGCCACGCCCGCCGCAATGAAGAAAAAAAAACCGAGAGAAATGTCGGAGAGCGGATAGCCACGGGGAGAGGGACGCGAGAGAGAGGCAGCGCAATCGTGGCTGCACACTACTCTGCCTTGACACAAACCGCAGATTGCGTCACGTCTGTGCGGAGGCCGTTAGCCCGTTAGTGTCATTTTATTGCGGGATTTTTTGGTGCCGTAGCCGGACCCGACGGAGCTAAGTGAGCATTCGCCGCTGTGCTCGGCGCCGTTATCTTATCTGACTCTAGCAGACTTTTCAATGCAAGAAAACACAACATCCGGAATTGTGCTACCCCCAGCTTTTCCTGGCATTTTTTTTTTTGTGTCCTCTTTTCTGCCTCTTGGCGGCGCTGTGCGCATATGCTTGGGCGGCAACGGCCACCCACCTATTGATGTTGCACCTTATCAGCTGATGGCAGGTTGATCAGTCCTTTCTACGCAGTGCTACAAACATCCGGGTTCTGCAGCCACATTTACTGAAGTAGACGGCTTTTTTCTTTGGGGGCGTTGTTTTGTTTTACCGCTTTTGAATATGTGGCGTTGTGCACCGTTTGATTGTGGCAAGGTTACTGATAACAAATTGTGACAAGATGATTACAGTACGTAGACCATATAGTGACATCTGACACAAAAAGTAGATAACAAGAGTATGATGATAAAGGTGTTACTGTGTTTTCTCGCACAAAAGCCTATGACATTAGCACAAGGATGCTTCTTTCCTAGACACATAACTGTACAGTTTCCTTTCTCCGTGATTTGCATACGCTCTTCGTCCACCCCTTATCAATGACGATCCTTGGTAGAGTAGATGTCACATTCGGATAGTCCACTCTGTGGTGTGCAGGTGTTGCAGTCATTAATGTTCTTTATCATGGTCAAGGCCTATATAGTTTTGTTGCCTTAGTCACAGAAATAAACAAATTGTAGGGGAAGTAATTCGGCCCAGATAAGGTCCGTCCCCTGCTTTTAATTTATTGATAGCCCTCTTTTTTGCAGTTTCCTCTCCCCTCTATGTCTGGTCAAGATGGCATGTTTGAGGGTCCTACAGTTTTATTTTTCTGTCCATTTCTTCACGACGGGCCGAGAAGGAAAAAACAGGACTTGAATAAGCTTGAGCGAGAGAAAAAAAACTACCCCATCGTCTCGAGCTTGGATTTTTTTTTTTTTTTTCAGTGCATACTGAAAAAAAATTTACTTGGTGTATAATTGAAAATATGCAACTCATCGCATTTTCATTCAGAGCAAAGAGAGGTGATCAAGTCGCATTACACATAAAAGCACACAGCAATGGGTTCCAAGAAAGTTAAAGTCAATGAAGTACCAAAATTAAGTGTAAAGGAAAAGGTCATCGAAGAGAAATCGTCTTCTTCCTCATCCTCGTCCTCATCCTCGTCCTCATCCTCTTCCTCATCCTCCAGTTCCAGCGACGAATCTTCAAGCAGCGGCAGCAGTGACTCTGAATCAAGCTCGTCTTCTTCATCTTCTTCATCTAGCTCAAGCTCCAGCGACACCGACTCTTCCAGTGGGTCCGACTCTAGCTCCAGCGAATCTTCTAGCTCTAGCTCTAGCTCCAGCGAATCTTCTTCCTCTAGCTCTAGCTCCGGCTCCAGTTCCAGCTCAAGTTCCAGTTCTAGTTCCAGCGAGTCTTCCTCCGAATCTGAAGATGAAACAAAGAAGAGGCCAAGGGAATCTGATAACGAGGATGCTAAGGAGACTAAAAAGGCAAAGACTGAAACAGAATCATCCTCCTCATCTGGTTCAAGCTCTAGCTCCAGCGATTCTTCATCGGACTCTAGCTCCAGCTCTAGCTCCAGCGATTCTTCATCGGACTCTAGCTCCAGCTCTAGCTCCAGCGATTCTTCATCTGACTCTAGCTCCAGCTCTGGCTCCAGCGACTCTTCATCTGACTCAGAATCCAGCTCGAGTTCTAGCGATTCTTCATCTGGTTCCGACTCAGACTCTTCAAGTTCCTCTTCTTCCGATACCTCAAGTTCTAGCTCGGATTCGGACTCTAGCTCCAGCGAATCTTCTAGCTCTAGCTCTAGCTCCAGTGATTCCTCATCGGATTCGGACTCTGAAACCGAAAAAAGAGAAGCATCCGGAAACGGGGAATCCAAGGCAGAAGAAACTCCTGCCTCTTCTAATGAGCCCACTCCATCCACTTCCGATCCGTCCAGTATTAAGCTGAGCATTTCAGCCGGAACCGATGAAATGAAGGAAGGCCAAAGAAACCACTTTTCCAGAGTGGAGAGGTCCAAGATCAACTTCGAAGCTTGGGAATTAACGGACAATACTTATAAAGGTGCTGCTGGAACATGGGGTGAAACGGCAAACGAAAGGTTGGGCAGAGTGAGGGGTAAGGATTTCACTAAAAACAAAAATAAAATGAAGAGAGGTTCTTATAGAGGCGGTTCCATCACTTTGGAAAGTGGATCGTACAAATTCCAAGATTAGAAAAAGAAAAACAGGATACTTCCTCTAGAACGATCTGCCTTCAACTTGTAAAATAATAAAAAAAAAATATAATCATAATAATAGTAGCAGTAATAATAATATTTTATATTTGTATCCTTTCGAAAGACAGCATTGTCACCAAATAATTAAGCATTCCGTAAAAGTTTGTTCTTTTTACGTTTCGCTCTCAAAAACAGAAGAATTATTCTTTTTTCTTTTGCAACTACATACTAAATATTAACAGCGACTAAAAGCGGAAAAGCCAAAAACAATGAATGTATAAGTATATTTTGGGTCACTACCCTCACTTCGATGACGACATTTTCAATAATGTATCAATAGCAACGAACTCTTGCAACGAACTTTCCTGTGTGCTCTGCGCTCTTTTATGGGAAAACCAACGCAGCGGCGAAACATTAACGGTTTCTACGCTCTTGTTTCTGGTGTGCTTGGACGATATTGCCTTCAAGAAGGCCGCATGGGCAGAGGAATCTTCCAAGGAACTCAAAAACTTTCTAGATTCGTCTAGCGATTGACACCGTCTATGCTTTGACGCAAATTTATTGCTATATAAACCCTTTCGTATCTTTTCGGTCGCGGCAGGAGGAATTAGAGCGGCTTGCTCGTTTGCAGAACACTGAAATTTCCTCGCGAGATGATATTCTTCCTGCTCTTTGGATAGCTTAACCATGGCGCAGTTGAGCTTTGATTTTAACGTCTGTGAAATCTCATGTACGGAATCGTTATTTTCTTCCCCATTAACCGCCGTGGGAGAAACCAATGGGGGTGTTGGTGATACAAACATTTCCTCATTTTTAGACTTGGGCGTGCTGGGGGTTATTGGCGCAGGAAAGTGAAACTGAGAATTATATTGGTACGTAGGATCTTCGCCGTCACCGGGTGAGTGCTCGGACGTGGGGGATTCCCGCATTTCAGTGATTGCAGTCCTGCAATACCTCCTTGCGGGAGTAGCCAGGAGTCTCCTAGACTCGGTATCCAAACTGGGCGAGATCAACTCGTTTATTGTCAAGACTCTCGATTTGGGCGTCTCATTGACCGTTTCCCAATTTGGGGTTTTGAGGAACATTATATTGGCGTAGTTTTTACTAGTTTTCTTCTTTCAAAATTCTTATCTGGCTATCTTGGATATAGCAAAGGCTTAAAACTTCCATTGCTCGAGTTCCCTTTAAATAAATTCCTTTATTCTTTATTCTTATACGCATATTCCCTTTTCAGCTTTTAGCTTTTAACGCACCGGTACGAGATTGTCCAAAAATAGAAATTCGTCATATAATCGCAAAACGCGTAAAAACAAGTATAGAAGATCCATTGTTTAATGGTAAAGGAACGCTGTATAAATGAATGGATAATGTCTTTATAATTAACTAACGACAGCCAATGTTGACTGTAGAGATACTCATATTTCTCTTATGTGGTATACATGTTTAAATGAACAAGGCTGAATTCTTTGGAAAAAAAACACCATCAAGAATGTTATGAAACATGTGCGTGTGTGAGGAAGAACAGAGAGGTAGAAATGCTAATTGAAGTTGATCAATCTTGTCCTCCTTCGGGAAAGAGTATTGTTCTTATCGTTGCCTAGTGCGGAATCATTGATACCCTCTTTCAAAAGAGCATCCATGTCATGATTGCCGCACAATGGAATTTCTCCGTTAAATATATAATAATCATTCGTAATCGCGGTCTTGCATAAGAAACAATTTAAACAATCCACGTGAAAACGTTCTACCTTGTCATTTTCCAGGCATTCTCCCTCTATGAAATTCGAACAAACTTTACAAATACTGTGATTTTCCTGGTGGTAATGCTTCTGGCAGTATGGCGTGTCGAGCAGAATATAACAGGGAACATGTTTATTAAACTTGATACCGCATTCAATGCATTTAAAACATTCACGATGCCACTGACCCGACAGCTCGTTTTCCTTTTTGGAAAACATCCGTTTCCCTGTGACTTCCAAGCCGCATGCTCTGCAGGGTCCCTCCCCCGGTGGATATTTGAACTCGCCCGAGTTACTTTCATGGTAACTCCCATCGGGGCTATGTCCTTTGGATCCAATGTTCGATGAGGCTCGTGAATTATTCAGTTCTTCTCCGGTTTCCTCTTTCAAATCTGTTATACTATGCTTATGCTGCAGTTGTAGAACTTCAATTGTAGGGATTGTCGGTTTGAAAATTTCTTGCGAACTGTTCCCTTCCCCATTGGAGGACTGTATATTCGGCAGTTTGAACTTGTAAAATATTGGTGTACCACCGTTAGTGGTAGAGGTAGAGGGAGCATCGTCGTCAACGCCATCGTCATCCGCCAAAAGACTTTGTCTGGACGAGTTTTTATCGGCACTTTGCGAGATGGTTGTTAGACTCGGGGCTGAAGGTATGTTAATATTAGGGTATCCAGATAAATATGCACTTGATTTTTTAAACCTGGAGGCCTTTCTATCCGCTACATCCAGCAAGTCCCCGGTAAGATCGAGCTTGGCATTTCTTAGTAGCGAAACGTCATCTAACTGAGCAATCAATTGTTCCACTTGCAAGTTCGTTGCCATGTATGGAGTTTCAACATTTTCTGATGGTGCTGTTGAGAGGCGCTTCTCATTTGAACCTTCAAGACTCAAATCCTCTACATTTGTGGATGAAGACGAAACGCCTGGTGATTTAGGTTCCTTTGAAGCCTCCAGGCCAGCGGTATTGTGATCAAGAGATAATTTAGAGCCGGTTGATTCACTGTTGTATGATGTATTGATTGATAAGTGCGGTGTGACGCTTTCTCTCGTAACGTTGATTTTCGGGACTTTTGAGGCCTTATTTCCCTCATCCTCTTGCCTTTTTTCTGAGTAGTCTTCTTGAAGCGGCTGAGGTTTATCAAAACTTATGTGTAATTCAGGATGTGGCTCAAAATTTAGACTTTCCACATCATTTTCGTCCTCTTCTGGTACCATCTCTTCATATTTTACTGAGCTGTTTTCTTCTGCTTCTTCTTTTTCTTCTTCTTTTTCTTCTTCTTTATGCTCCCTTTCGAGTTCCTGGTCCCGGTCATGAGGGCTTCGATCATCAAATTGCCCAATCGGGTTCACAAGACTTGCAGTGTCGTTTTGTGTTAGCATCATAAAACTTTTTTCGATGGGGCTCAAATCCTGTTCTCTCCTAGCATTAGCAGGATTTTCTTTTTCAAAATTGAAAGGAGAGTTATCTATGACTTCGGAATCCATGTTAACAGACGTTTCATTAGTATGCTGAGGAGGAACATACTGTTCCTGGTGATGACTTAACCCGCGCTCGAAACGGAAGGGGTCTTCCTGCGAGGCGCACTCACTTGTGCGGGAGATAGGATGAGACATGTTGCTGGGCCTCGAGGAAGACGTAATGTTGCTATTCTTCGAAGGCGTTACACTCTGTCTCCCACGATTGTCCAGCACGGGCGGCGGATAAATGCCAGACCCACCTTTTGCAGATGGATGAGAATTTTGTGAAGATAAAGTATACGTTATATTAGGCACAGACGGCGTTGCTGATACATTTCTTTGGCGCATCGGGGGCGACCTCACTGAGGTTTGTAGGCTTCCGGTGGATGCATTTCTCTGGCTGTTGAACGGATTGCGTGGCTTTGTCTCAAAGCCTGCTCTTTCTAAAGCCGTCTTGTAGCGAACTTTCGGATTTATCTTGGGAAAGGGAGAACCGTAAATTGAGTTATACATTAACTTGGGCGTTTTCCTACCGGATTTATTCCTATAATTTCCCTTTGCTTTATTCGCTATTGCTTTTATAAGAAGCTATATAGGATCCACCAGCCTAATACAGAAAAATCTTGTCCCTTGAATAGAATCCAGCCTTGCTATTCTACCTGACCCGTGTAAAATAGTGCTCAACGCAGCAAAGTGTGTTCTCTAAATCCCTTAGTATCGCTTCAGCTTTTCAATTTTTATTATTTACTTATTTTTTCACTATATTCTACCATCCACTATTTGAGAAAAGAGCGCGAAGTGAAAATCCCGAGAAAATAAGGGTTAAAACCTGGAGAACATCAATAGGTTTATGACAGAAAAAGACTAGGTCAAAAGTTTCAATATTAGGAGAATAATTTAGGGGCTTCAAAAAAGATAGGGTACGGTAGGGCTGGAATTGTTACCCTTTCGCACGATAGTTGCGATAATAAATGCAAAACCACAATTATAAAGCAAGAGACATGTAGAATGGCAATGTTACACCTATGGAAGGAATTTTGGTAGGATATTGGCTTGACAAATTAGTGCTGTAATCATTTGCGAAGGGTGGATATACGTATATGTAATAGAAATTTGAATGAGCAACAAAATATCAAATCTCACATCTACACAAAATAAGCCCCTCCTGGTTACGCAACAATTAATTGAAAAATATTACGAACAGATCCTAGGCAGCTCTCAAAACATAATCCCCATTTTGAACCCTAAGAGAAAGTCTGGTAAGTTTGACAAGGATAACGTTAATGTTGGAAGAGCGGTGGAAAATGCTCGCAAAGGACTGCAAGCTGGTAAGAACAAGACTGCGAACAAAGTAAACTTCAATTTGGACACTGGAGACGAGGAGAAGCCTGACGACGGGCAAGAGACAGTCACGGAGAATGACGATATAGAAATGGTCGAAGCGGATGAAGAGGAGGAGGAGGGAGAGCAGAGAATATCATTGGCCAGTAAATGCAAATCATTTCTTTACAACGTCTTTGTGGGCGACTATGAAAGGGACATTCTTATCGACAAAATCTCTTCACAAAAGCAACATGCAATGTCTTATGAAGAATGGTGTTCTGCAGGTACAAGGCTGGATGACCTCACTAGAAAAACAGCTTGGAAACAAAAGTTGGAATGTCCCCTGTATGATTACAAGCTAATAAAGGACTTAACGTCCAGAATGCGCGAAGAACGGTTAAATAGGAACTACGCTCAACTATTGTACATTATTAGGACTAATTGGGTGCGGAATCTAGGAAACATGGGGAATGTGAACCTTTATAGGCATTCTCACGTTGGTACTAAGTATTTGATTGATGAATACATGATGGAATCCAAGCTAGCACTTGAGTCCCTTATGGAATCTGATCTTGATGATAGTTACCTGTTGGGTATACTGCAGCAAACAAGGAGGAACATTGGCAGAACCGCTTTGGTGCTTAGTGGGGGTGGCACTTTTGGCCTTTTCCACATTGGTGTCCTAGGCACATTATTTGAATTGGATTTGTTACCCAGAGTTATCAGTGGCAGCAGCGCCGGTGCCATCGTGGCGAGTATATTATCTGTCCATCATAAAGAAGAGATCCCAGTTTTACTGAATCATATCCTGGAGAAGGAATTTAACATTTTCAAAGACGACAAACAGAAAAGTGAAAGCGAAAATTTACTAATCAAGATATCCAGGTTTTTCAAAAATGGTACGTGGTTTGATAACAAGCATCTTGTTAATACAATGATAGAATTTTTGGGAGATTTAACCTTTAGGGAAGCATACAACAGAACTGGGAAAATTCTGAATATAACAGTTTCACCGGCATCATTATTCGAGCAGCCGCGTTTGCTAAATAACTTAACTGCACCAAATGTGCTTATTTGGTCTGCTGTATGCGCATCGTGTTCATTACCGGGAATTTTTCCCTCCAGTCCACTTTATGAGAAGGATCCCAAGACGGCAGAAAGGAAACCATGGACTGGCAGTAGTTCCGTCAAATTTGTCGACGGTTCTGTGGACAATGACTTGCCTATATCGCGTCTTTCTGAAATGTTCAATGTAGACCATATTATTGCGTGCCAAGTGAATATTCATGTTTTTCCCTTTCTGAAGCTATCTTTATCTTGTGTTGGTGGTGAAATTGAAGACGAATTTAGTGCAAGATTAAAACAGAATTTATCGAGCATATACAACTTTATGGCCAACGAAGCCATTCATATCTTGGAAATTGGAAGCGAGATGGGGATTGCGAAAAATGCTCTTACAAAGCTAAGATCGGTGTTATCTCAGCAATACTCTGGCGACATCACCATTTTGCCAGATATGAATATGCTTTTCAGAATAAAGGAGCTATTATCTAATCCGACAAAAGAGTTTTTATTGCGGGAAATTACCAACGGTGCAAAAGCTACATGGCCCAAAGTATCCATCATCCAAAATCACTGTGGTCAAGAGTTTGCCTTGGATAAGGCAATCTCTTATATCAAGGGTCGGATGATTGTCACGTCCTCCTTGAAAACCCCTTTGCAATTTGCAGATTCAATAATTGGTTTAATTAAGGCCCCAGAACAAACCTTAGAAGAGTCCAAAGACCCAGCGAACACGACTTTGCTAACCAGGACACCTACCAAGGGCGCTAATCATTTTTCCAATGTCTTGGATGACAACCTGTTAGAATCCGAATCCACAAATTCTCTGTTGCTGTTACGTGAAAATGTAAGCACATACGGACGCTCACCTTCGGGGTTCAGGCCGCGGTATTCTATTACTTCAGCCTCGCTGAATCCACGTCATCAAAGAAGAAAATCGGACACTATTTCAACTTCAAAACGCCCAGGCAAATCTTTCTCATTTTCAGTTGCCTCTCCAACATCGAGAATTTTAAGACAATCTAACAAAATCAATGGATATGCACCCCCAATACTGCAAAAAAAGGCAAGCACGGGTCGATTGATGTTTCCCATGGACGTCAAAGCCTATGATCCGGAATCTCATGAACTCGTCCCACACTCTGCTAGTATCGAAGCACCCGCAATGGTAGATAAGAAACTGCATTTTGGCCGAAAAAACAAATATTTAAAGCATTTGAACAAAAAATGGGTCAGCAGTGGCAACATATTGTATGCCGATCCAGATAAAGAAGATCATCCCACATTGAGATTGATAAGTAATTTCGATGCAAACTCAACCATTTATAGTGATCTAGCGGATAATTTCAGGCGTCATAGCGTTGATGGAAGACCGTCTTCTCAGGCAATGAAGAGCTCACCGTCTCAATCAAGGCCTTCATCTTCAGCGCAGCATAAAGGCACAGCTAATATTTCCTAGCAAGAAAGGCCTTGTTTGCTTATATATTCTCTAGGTATTCCTTTTTTCTACATATTTGATTAGATGGCCTTTTCTTAGCTAAATCGTTTAAAAGCGGAAATAGAAGTCGTTATTTTCTTTCGAGCCGTGCTAAGAAAAAAGCCACCCTAGAACAATGTCTTCAACAGTTTTCAAAGCACTACCCTCATAGGAAAGAAGAATTTTGATTACAAATGAGTCAATCTTACGGAGCAGGGAATGATAATATGGGTCAAGGAGACGACGATGAATTTAATGGCTATTTCGAAGATCTAGACAACGATCTTATGCCGAATAACAATAATGGGCAAAGGGTTGATACGAATGCTGGATTGATCTTCAACAATGAGGTAGACGTTAATGATAATGACTTTTTGGATATTTATAATATGAGTCCTAGAGAAAGACTGATGTATAATTTGAGGAAGAACACTCAAAAATTACAGTTTTTTTTTCAATCATTACGGTTGTGGCAGCAGATTTTAATAGTCCTTTTCGGAATAATGGTTATGATAATGGGCGTTTTGTTGCTAGTCTTCCATAGCACAATTTTACATAAGGTTGTTGTTACTTCAAACGAGTTAAAAGAAAAGATGTCAACACATTTCATTTTGATAGTGCTAGTATTTTTTGTCGCATTCCCTCCTATGATCGGATACTCTTTACTATCCACCACTACTGGGTTAATATATGGCGTCAGCTTTGAAGGATGGATTACGCTTGCTTTCGGGTCTGTGACAGGCTCTATTGTCTCTTTTATTGTTTTTAAGACTATTCTACATTCAAGGGCAGAGAAACTGGTGCATCTGAATAAAAGGTTTGAGGCACTGGCTTCTATCTTACAAGAAAATAACAGTTATTGGATTTTAGCTCTACTAAGATTATGTCCATTCCCGTATTCTTTGACTAATGGTGCTATAGCTGGTGTTTATGGCATCTCAGTGCGCAATTTTTCTATTGCCAATATATTGACAACGCCAAAACTTTTCATCTACTTGTTTATCGGTTCTCGTATAAAAAGTCTTGCAGAATCGGAATCTACTGGGTCTAGGGTATTTGACGTGGTAAGCATTTTAGTCACCCTAATAATTTTAAGTCTAACAGCATGGCTCCTTTACTTCAAAACTAAGAAGAGGTATTTGGAACTACAAAACCGAGACCGTCAAGTATCTCCTGATCGACTACCGGAAATGTCCTTTGAGATATAAACCTCTAAATACTTAATTAAGTGAATTTATATAGACGATCGAAATTACTCACTCTCTTCTCCATTTCTACACCCGATATAACGAGCTAAAAAGACAAAAAGCAGTTTTTCGAAGGGACATACAGCCCACTTAGTTTAGTTGAAGAACGATAGGAAGAAACAAATGTTACGTAATATCATTAAGCTCAAAGGATTTGGAAAACGAGCTAATGCAGGATTTCTGAAGCCTTCGCTATCTCGTGCCCAGCTGACGCGATGCTGCTATTACAACAATGGCCCTTCATATCACCGATTTGATAACGATAAATATTCCCACAAATCGTCATTCAGGAACCTCCTTCTTGATAAGTCATCAAGAAAATACCTGGCCCTACTATTTGGCGGATGTACCCTATTTTATTTCACACACTTGGATCAAGCACCAGTAAGCAATAGGTCCAGATTCATTTGGGTATCACGTCCCTTAGAGTTGACCATCGGGAATTACACATATAAATCAATTTGGAGGCAAACACAGCAGGCAATTTTGCCTCCACAGCATCCATTGTCCATAAAAATTGAGAATATTTTCCTGAAAATAGTTGAAGCTGCTTACAAAGACCCCAGTGTGGATAACTCCTTGCTGGACGGAATCAAATGGGAAATCCATGTGGTCAATGATCCCACTGCCTCACCGAATGCATTTGTTTTACCAGGCGGGAAGGTGTTCATATTCAGCTCTATTTTACCCATCTGCGCCAATGATGATGGGATCGCCACTGTTTTATCACATGAGTTTGCACATCAGTTGGCAAGACATACAGCCGAAAACTTATCAAAGGCCCCAATATATTCCCTATTAGGTTTGGTATTATATACTGTCACTGGAGCTAATGCTATTAATAATTTATTATTGGATGGATTCTTGCGAATGCCAGCGTCGAGACAAATGGAGACTGAAGCCGACTACGTTGGTTTGATGATTATGTCAAGAGCATGCTTTCAGCCACAAGAATCCATAAAAGTGTGGGAGAGAATGGCAAACTTTGAGAAGCAACTAAATAAAGGAGATGTTGCGAATATGGAGTTTCTGAGTACACATCCCGCAAGTGTCCGCAGAATAGAAAACATGTCAAAGTGGCTGCCAAAAGCAAATGAAATCTACGAACAATCTGACTGTAGCCATATGGGCAACTATTATAGAAGTTTTTTCTTGAAGTAGTAATTCTCCGAATTTTGTTCCCTTCTTTCGTTTGCAACGAATGCTTCGTTTTAATTTTATGCGTGTATGTAATTATAAAATTATATGAATGTTTTACCTACTGATCCAGCTTTCTTCCGACAACCTAAAAAAATGGCCTTCTCTTGAAATGATTTATCGCATTTTCTTTATTTTTCATGATATTCTGCTTTTGAGACCTTTTCTCATTGTCTCGCTCACCTGAATCGTTCACCTCTTTCAGCTCTCGTACTACACTCTCCCTCACAGCCTTGCATCTTCTGATATTCATATCCACTTCATCTTCAGCTTGGTCAACAACATGTACATATTGTTCACCAAATAGACCTTTAGCTGCAGATTCTTGATTGTTCTGTATTCGCTTGATGTCGTAGAGTAGCGCGCCATACTCCATTAACCAGAATGGATCTACCGAAGTGACGCAACAAATATATTCCTTACTAGTCATCAATAGTTCATGATATACTACGTAAGGTGGCAAGTCACCAAGCCCATGCAATGCACTGGTCGGATGCAGTTGAACGCTAACCCCAGTCTTCAAGTGAACGTAATTTCTCAGCCCTGATATTTTGGCTGCTTGATGGGCAAAGCCTGAACAGATGCATTTTTTGATGATATCCCAATCTTTACCGGAAGAAATTACCGGAATTTTTTGAGATTTGAGGATGGTTAACAGCTGGTCTCTAATATCTCTTGCCCTTACAAGTGACTTGTATTGAACAAAATGTTTATTGCACCAATGTGAACTGAATTTATTCGCTCTCCACTGTACAAAAACATTTAGCAATGTTAAATGATCAGATTTGGCAATAAAAAATTTATTTCTTGCAATATCTGCCTCTTTTTGCCTTTCCTTGGGTCTATAAAAAACTTGTGGAACAGAAAGCATGGATACAATCGTTAACATTTCATCGCTACAGCTGTTTTGTACTGCAATCAGTAAGATTTTAGAAAGAGAAGGCTGCAAGGGGAATTTTGCCATTTTTAACCCTAATGAAGTCAGCTGCCCTTTAGCGTCAATAGCCCCGATGAACCACAGCTCATACAATGAAGATAGAAATGTTTGTAAAGGTGGTTTGTCAATGAATGGAAATTTACTTAAATCTTCAGTAACATTCAAAGATTTCAATAACAAGAGGGTATTTGACAAATTCGTTCTTTGAATCTCTGGTATCGTTTGTAGGTACATATCCTCTTTGAAAGTATCTTCCGTGTATAATCTATATGCAGTGCCCGGTCCGGTTCTACCAGCTCTTCCGGACCTTTGATCAGCGTTAGCCTTTGAGATGGGCGTTATTGCCAAACTATCAAGACCTACTTTTGGATTGTATACTTTTAGTTTAGAGTAACCACAGTCGATGACATATTTGATACCTTCGATAGTCAATGAAGTCTCTGCAATATTTGTTGCAATGATAATTTTCCTTTTAGTGCCATGAAGATCCTGGAAAATTTTGAATTGCAAATCCGCAGGTAATGCTGAGTAAATTGGCAGAATTTCAATGTCTTTTATTTCTTCAAGTTTCGCTGTGCCAAACTTTTTAGAGTAAACTTGTAAAAATCTTTCTCGCAGAGTGTCAAATGTCGTTTCAATATCTTCTTGGCCTGTCATAAAGATAAGAATATCACCACTTGAACAATCGTTGGCTAGATGGATCTTCACAGCCTGAGAAACTGCGGCTTCGACATAATCCTGAACGGGATTGGAGGTATATATCGTCTGCACGGGAAAAGTTCTTCCAGGAATCGTGAATTGGGGAGCATTGCCAAAAAATGTGGAGAATTTTTTGGCGTTCATTGTGGCTGAAGTAATTATGAGTTTTAGATCTCTTCTACGTGCGAGTAAACTTTTGAAAAATCCTAGTAGAATGTCTGTATTCAAAGACCTTTCATGAGCTTCATCAATAATGATACAACTGTATCTATCGAGAGCATCATCCAGTAAAGTCTCTCTCAGCAAGATACCGTCCGTCACAAATTTAAGCTTTGTATATTCAGGATCCGTCATATCTTCGAATCTGATCGAATAACCCACTTCTTTACCCAATGTAACTTCCATTTCCATCGAAACTCTTTTAGCGACGGACATGGCAGCCACTCTTCTTGGTTGCGTTACAACGATAGATTTTCCTTTACTGTTTGCATATCCTTCTTCATATAAATATTGAGCTAGTTGAGTAGTTTTACCAGAACCAGTTTCACCAATTATCACCACGACTTGATTTTCTCTTATGAGCGATAAAAGTTGCGATCTGCAACGGAAAACGGGCAATTCCTCTCTCGTACGTTTAATATCGTCCCTTGATGATGTGTACACTGCTGTTCCGTTGGTATTTTCTTTGTGCCTCTCGTCTGTTGCTTTATTCTTTTTCTCCAAACCTAGCACCTCACCCATGGCAGTATTCAGAACATCGGTGTTATCACGAGATTGTTGAACGTGTTCCATATTAACCCTTCTCGAAGCGACCAACATACTTCCTTTTTTGGCATTCAGAGAGAATTCACTCTCAGGATTCCTGAATGGGTTTACCATCGTTAAAGAAGCTGTTTGGTTAGAGGTTTCGGAGATGGAGCCAATTATTATGGAAGTGGGCACTTTGTTTTGAATAGCAAAATTAGATAGAAAGAGAGGAATCCATTCCATTCTTTTCTTTAATGGGAGTGGATACAATCTGATGCTGTTTCGTAAAGCATCATCGTTATTACTATCCTTGATATCACATGGTATTTTGATATCCTCAGGTGACGCCGACTGGAATTGTGGTACCAAATTCCCGTAATCGTCGTCATTGTCATACCATTCTCTGTCCTCTTCTATCAGTTCATCTCCGGACGGCTCACGTTCCTTTGGTTCAGTATAGTTACTCGATGACTGTATTTTCTCATTTAAGGGGAGATCCTTCACGGTAGAAGAGTATTGTTTCAACTGTTTGGCCCTCGATTTACCTATTCTCTTGAACAATCTGTTTGTACTTGCGGGTTTCTTTTGAACAGGGGAAACAAGCTCATCATCGCTCTCATCAAAGTCTAACTGAATCTTAAATTTCTTTCTCTTATTGATGGAAGGTGCCGTTTTCTTTGAAGTTGTCAGGTCCTGCTTGGGATTATCTCTGAGCAAATCCCTAAGCTCATCAAATATAGCTGTATCATTGCTGCTGAACTTTGTCAATGCTTTGCAACCGGCAATGAACTGTTCTAAACTGGTGTTTGGTCTTTGGGCCAGCCTCTGTAGAGTCAAGAGCAGCCCAGCTGTCACTTCTTTCGACGTATACTCTTTAAATATTTCCTTTATCCTCTCCTGGCAGTGAATACCCCCCATATCAGCGGTATCTTAGTGTTTTCTTTAGATTATTATATGCCATTATCAATAGTCATCTCATGAATTTTTCACTTTTCGTCGCTTTTATCAGTATAAAGACAAACAAGAGAACAAAAGAGACACATTTAACTAGATAAAACGAGTATCATTGGAGGCAGAGCAAAACAGCACAAAGAATGATCGGTAGAAGTGTGTGGCACAGATCATTTCATACCAGTGGGTCATTTTGGAAGCAGTTTAGATTTCCGCAAACCCAAGTATCATCCATCTACAACAAGACCAAGAGCGCATCTAACTATAAAGGGTATTTAAAACATAAAGATGCTCCTGGAATGCACTATCAGCCTTCGGAATCCATCGCCACTGGGTCTATCAACAGCGAGACCATTCCTCGTAGCTTCATGGCGGCGGCTGATCCACGTAGAGCTTACGAGATGCCTGCGCATGGCGCTGAAGCGAGGGAGTGTCCCAACGTTCTTGTAAGCGAGAGCACAGTGAACGGCAAGAAGTATCATTTGGGGCCACAGGAGGTCGAGGAAATGCAGAGGCTACGTCACGAGAATCCTCAGAAGTATACACGCAAGTTTTTGGCTGCCAAGTATGGCGTTTCGCCATTATTTGTATCTTTAGTTTCGAGGCCAAGTGGCCAGCAATTGCAAAATATGGAAGGTAGGTTGCAAGAGATCCAATCCCGCTGGAAAGACAAAAGGCGTGTAGCTAGGGAGGATCGTAAACGTAGAAAGCTGTTGTGGTATCAGGCGTGAACTGCTATATAGATATCGATAACAATCCTGTAAATACTACTCTATAAGCATTTTGTATTCGTATATTGATCACAGTGCACGGACACGCCCTCTTTACTATGATTTTGACATATTACATGGAAGACAACTACTGAAGTGCTCGAAGGAGACGTAAAATGGAGTTTGAAGAGGACTGCACACGTCTGTTCTGAGCACCATAGACTGACAAGATGGCTTACAGCGACTACAGCGATGGAGCAGATGATATGCCTGACTTCCACGATGAAGGTGAGTTTGATGATTTCTTGAATGATGACGAATACGAACTGATGAACCAGGTGTTTCCCTCCTTGAAGGAGCAGTTGCAGGACTACCAAGGCTGGGATAATCTCTCACTAAAGCTGGCCTTGTTCGATAATGGCTTTGATTTAGAAAGCACGCTGGCGGAACTGAAAATAACTTTGAAGAAGAAGAAGACCCCCAAGAAAACAGTTGCTGCTGTTAATGGTACTGACAGCGTCGTTCAAAAGCTTTCTGACGTATCAATCTCGAAACCGATAGCTAGCAATGGACTCCCAGATTGGCTTGATGAGGATGAAATTGAGAACGAACGCAATGGTAATGGGTCCGACGATGAAGAAAGGGCAGTACAAAGATACTATAAGACGACAGTGCCAACAAGACCCAAGAAATCTCAAGATGTGTCTGCGTATATTAAATCAGCTTTACCTCACTTGAGTTTTGTGGTTCTTGGCCACGTTGATGCGGGAAAGTCAACACTAATGGGCAGACTTCTTTATGATCTGAAAATTGTCAATCAATCTCAACTAAGAAAACTACAGAGGGAGAGTGAAACTATGGGTAAATCCTCCTTCAAATTTGCCTGGATCATGGATCAAACGAGTGAAGAGCGTGAACGTGGTGTAACGGTGTCCATTTGTACATCCCACTTCTCCACCGAAAGAGCAAATTTCACCATTGTGGATGCACCAGGTCATAGAGATTTTGTTCCAAATGCTATAATGGGAATATCGCAAGCAGATATGGCCATACTTTGTGTCGACTGTAGCATAAATGCCTTCGAATCAGGGTTTGATTTGGATGGACAAACAAAGGAGCATATGCTGCTGGCATCCAGCTTGGGAATCCATAATTTAATTATTGCCATGAACAAGATGGATAATGTGAACTGGTCCCAACAAAGATTCGAAGAAATTAAATCGAAATTGTTGCCCTATTTGATTGATATCGGGTTTTGTAAGGATAATATCTGTTGGGTACCTATCAGTGGATTTTCCGGAGAGGGCGTTCATAAAATTGGCTACACAGACGATGTGGAAAAATGGTACAATGGTCCTAACTTAATGTCCACCTTAGAAAATGCGGCACTGAAGGTTTCTAAGGAAAATGAAATAACTAGCAAGGAAGACCCATTTTTGTTTTCTGTATTGGAGATCATTCCACTGAAGAAAACAAACAGCGAATTGGCATTGATTTCAGGAAAATTAGAATCCGGTTCCATTCAGCCCGGTGAATCATTGACAATTTATCCATCGGAACAAAGTTGTATCGTGGATAAAATCCAAGTGGGTTCTCAACAGGGACAATCAACAAATCACGAGGAGACGGGTGTTGCTATCAAGGGCGATTTTGTCACTTTAAAATTGCGGAAAGCGTACCCAGAAGATATTCAAAACGGTGACTTGGCTGCATCGGTCGATTATCCATCTGTTCATTCCGCGCAGTGTTTTGTCTTGGAGTTAACCACCTTCGAGATGAATAGACCGCTGCTCCCGGGATCACCGTTTATTCTTTTCATTGGTATAAAGGAGCAACCTGCTAGGATTAAGAAGTTGATATCATTAATAGACAAGAGCAGCAACGTACTTAAGAAAAAGGTCAGACATCTAGGTTCAAAACAACGTGCTTTTGTAGAAATTGAACTGATCGAAGTGAAGAGATGGATTCCCCTACTAACTGCAAGTGAAAATGACCGTTTAGGTAGAGTGGTTCTCAGAAAAGACGGTAGAACCATAGCAGCTGGTAAGATTTCTGAGATTTCTCAGTAGGGTGCTGGAAAGTCAAATAGAATCAAGTTTATACGCTCTTGTATGTAATTGCCTAAATTTTGATACATTAATTATTATCCTTTTCTGATTTTGGAATCTGGTATAACGCGAAAATCAACGAAAAAAGGAAATGCTTATAGATGAGAAGGTGGGAAATCAGCGATAATATAGATAACTTTGTTCTAGAAACCTTGAGAAACATTTAGTGAAAGATAGACTATAATCATGGACTCAATAGATGAGCAAATAATCACGAAGCGAAAAGAGCTACAATCATTGCAAAAGATAACAAGTCTTACCGATGGATTGAAAGTTCAGCTAATGGAGCTAAATGAACGCGTCAAAGAAATGGGGACGAACGCCGAATCTGTAGCACAATTAATGAATAACTGGGATTCCATAATAAACAACATATCACAAGCCAGTTTGGGATTGTTGCAATACGCAGAAGGTGATTATGAGATAGGGCCATGGAAAGATCCTAAGAAGAACGAGTCTGAAGGACCAGATGAAGTAGATTTAGAAGCTCAAGAGAGTGACAAAGATAATGATAATAATGAGGAAGACGAAGATCTGGTACCCTTACCCGAAACAATGGTTAGAATCAGAGTAGATGGTAACGAATGAAAAGGGTCTCAAAAAGTCATATATAGAACATACAAGGTTTAGTTGCAATAATAGTGACGTATATATGATATTTTCCAATAATATAGTGCGTATGTAGAAGTGTGTTATAAGTATTAGTATTCCACGGTATTGGTTTCGTAATTGATTATGTAGTTTTTCTCCTTTGCTACGGAGCCAATGGTTGAATGTAACTTTATCTCAAGTGAGTTATCCGAATTCAACATTTCCAATTGAGATATTTCTTCATATATCTCTTCCCGTACAGAGCCTAGATCAACGGAGAATTTACCGTATGTTTCTCTTATATATTCTGGGGTCACTATCGATTTGTCACATAGAAGATCCATACTAGGCAGGGGGAAATCATTGCTTTTGAACAGCTCTTCATCAAACACACGCGTGATTATATTCTGAAGCAATTTGTTCTCGTCTCTACTATTATCCAGCAGGACAATTCTTCTCCATACTAAGGCATTCAAAAACTTTCTGATTTCATAATTTAATAAGTCTCCATCAACAGAAAGTAATCTCAACGGCACAAATAAACCCTCTTCATCGTCGAGTATTGAATGTAGTTCAACAAGTTCCGATAGACTGACCACTCTCATTGATTTGAGTTTTTCCATTAATGTATTAGAAATCTCATTGATCACGCCGCTCTTGAAGCGTTTACAGATCTGAACTTCACCCTTCTTCAACTTGCTTGAGAGAATTTTTTCAGCATCGATTGAATCTAAATTATACTGAATCTTTCTCAAACTATCAATGTCCATATCACTTTCCTCGACAAGTAGCGAGCTTAATTTTGCAACATTTAAATGTAACTCACATTCACTCAAACTTGCTCCCTTTTGGGAGTCATCGACAGTGACGTTTTTCAAAGTGTTTACGGCATCTGCATACGATCCATCCAAAACCTGTTGAATCCATGCCACATGACCATACTTTGAACCGGATTGATGGAAAAACTTTACTAAATCATCGTGTTGTTGTAGAAACCTAAACATCAGGTCGTCCAATTTTTTGTGCTTGATCAGGTATTCAAATAATGTAAAACTAAACTCTTCAGGAAACTCATTAAAAAAAGTTTCATATAGTGACATGGTTACTGGCGCATCTTGATTTAAAGTTTGTAACGTTTGCACCAATCCAGGTAAATCTTTGTAAAATTCTGTTATCTGAATGGACTGTTCTTCTAGATTTGCCTTACAAAGGACGCGGTTCCAGTCCAAATGGTTATCCTCGTAAAGACTTTTGATGCTTGAGAAGTTTTCATTCGCATTCACGGCTTCAGTTGGTTGCGTGTTGATCCATATTTTGAATTGGTTGAAATAATAGTATAAAATTTTAACAATCTTTAACAGACTTTCACTATGAGAAGCCAAGTTCCCTTCTTCCTCACATGCAAACGTAAAATCAAAAAAGCATTGGTTGATACAGTTTAAATAATCGAAGTTTATGAACCACGGTAGTTTTGATATATCAACCTCTGTTGGATCTAATTCTAGAAGCTCATATCTGAGAGCTTTTTCACCTTCTTCGAGAACACCATCATAAAAGCATGAATTAATTAAATTAGTGACATTTGATTTATAGTTTTGATTTTGTGATGGGAACAAAACAAATACAACATGATTCAAAAAGAGCCTCAAAATCACAGGGAATATATCGGGGCGATTGATTACAATTATCTCAGTTGTTAAATGTTCACTGTGAGTCAGGTTATAGTTTGATAGAATTTTTTCCCATATCTTGTTCAATTCATTGGATTGCCTTACGATGCAGTTGAATTTGATACAGCAATTCAAAATCTCGAACTTTTCTATCAAATTCGATTTAAGTTCGGGTGATATCCTATAGTTGAAGTTCTTGGTGACAAAATTCAAGAAATTTTGAAAAAATTCTCTACGAACGGAAAGATGCTGTTCCAAAGTATTCAACATAGGTGGTATGTATTTTCCATTGGAATGAAAAATTTCCTCGCTCGTCAGCCTTAAATCATTCTCTATTGATTCTTGATCTAGAGATATTTCTGGAGGTAGATTAAAATCTATTGGATTCGAATTTATCTTGGAGAAATAAACAGCTTGGTCAACATGAGACTTTACAAATCCAACTTCTGGTTTTGTATTTTTCTCTTCATTTTCCTTCACAATGATCTGTAGCACACCCATTTGTTTGGTTAAGACATATAAGGATTTTGAGTCATACCCAGAACCAATAATTTCGATGTCGCTTCTAAGACTAACAATATCTTCCCACTTTCTTCTTAATGAATAACTAGAATCCAATTTAGAGTTGACCTGGGTAATGACCACGGCATTGGGGAACATTACCAAAATGGATGTAACTTCACTGGTGTCATTGGCATTTTCCATCTGAGGAATAAATATTTTGGGTTTAAATTTTGTGTCATTCATCGGATCCATAAACGTGTTCAGCCTGTAAGTAGAAAATATGGTAAAACTGTTTGAAGAAGAATCAAAGATGATCGTAGAAAGAATATAGTATGCTTCATTGTTGGAACCGTCGTAAATAGATGATAAGAAGAGGTGTGCATTCTCATCTTGTAATGGATGGGAGTCCCAGATCCTTAATGTACCGTGAGCAAATGGATACAAGTCCTGCAGGGACTCCGAAATTGCCCCGAAAATACTAACATCGATCAATTTCGTTGGGTGAGCATTGGTGGCGGATAGTTGCCAAATTTGGAAATTCCCACTATTGGTAGTAATATATACTAACCTTGTTCCCTTACCTAGAATCGGACCATTACGTAATGAGACAACTAAACTCTTTGTACTGAATATTTTGGACAAGATACCTAACTTGAAAGGTTTATTTAATTGCTTGCCTAATTTCAATTGAGGCTTCCCCATGGAATTCCTGATGGTTATAAAGAAAATTCTGCCCATATTTGTAGTGAGGACTATACCAGCAGGTTCACAGTTCAAGATTAAGTCACACTCCTCACCCTCTGCAGAATTAATATGCAGTTCTAACTCATGAGAAAATTTTTCAGACAACTTAAAGCTCAAGTTATTTATAGAATTGATATCTTCATAATAGGTCGCTTTGTTGCCTTTGATGATGATAAGTCCACCTGTTTCATCCTGATCATTGGGATTGAGCGCTAATGGAGATTCGTCCATCGTTGCCGGGCAAGTTAGTATGCACCTGGGTACACTCGCCCTTTCATCGTTATCACCGGAACGGAATGGCACAGTTATATAAGGTGTGTCCTTTTGAGTAGAGTGAATGTTCCAGATGTAAATTTTTTTGCGGTCATTGATAAGCCCATACCCAATCAGCATATCGATGTAGCCATTTAGTTTATCGTCCTCACTAAACTCGCTATTGTAATCTGACTGTATAGTCTTGACAACGTATCTGCTGTTCTCTGTGAAAAACTTTGAGTTATCAAAATTGGAATGTAATCTCAACTGCTGTTGCTCCATAGAAATATCCATCAAAGAGGCCTGGCTTTCCTCCTCATAAGACAATTGTGCTAGGGATTGGTTTTCAGCGACCGCAACAGGTACGCTAAGTTCCTTCCTTAACCGAAGCTGTACTCTTTCTTGACTCATTTCGCTGTTCCAATGCACTTCACCGCGGATGGATACAGTGTTATATTCGGATTTACCTAGACCCTATTGCTCAATGCTGTATGTTTAGATTCCTTTAGCCATTTCGTTTCTTGAATTGTAAATTATATCGTGCTAGACGGTTTGAAAATTTTTCATTTTTGCGATGAGCTAAGGATTGAATTTTACCATACTACGTTATACTATTGAAAGAGATTCATCTATCGATGAGCTATACCGAAAAGCTAGTAGGAAGACAAACATAAGAGGATACTTGCAGAGAAGATGATTAGAACCGTGAAGCCCAAGAATGCAAGAGCCAAAAGAGCTTTGGTAAAGAGAGAAGCCAAGCTGGTGGAGAATGTCAAGCAAGCGCTTTTCGTTCCAGGCCAAACTTGCAATAAGAATCTACACGATATCATGGTGGATTTGAGTGCCTTGAAAAAGCCAGCTATGAAGAGGTTTAATCGTAAGAACGATGTTCGTCCCTTTGAAGATATGACGCCGCTGGAATTTTTTAGTGAAAAGAACGACTGCTCGTTAATGGTGTTGATGACAAGTTCCAAAAAACGTAAGAATAATATGACATTTGTACGTACGTTCGGCTATAAAATATATGACATGATTGAATTGATGGTTGCAGATAATTTCAAGCTGTTGTCTGATTTCAGGAAGCTAACATATACCGTAGGGTTAAAACCTATGTTCACATTCCAAGGTGCTGCATTTGATACGCATCCCGTATACAAGCAAATCAAGTCCTTGTTTCTGGATTTCTTCAGGGGCGAAACCACCGATTTGCAAGACGTCGCCGGTTTGCAACATGTCATTTCCATGACCATTCAAGGTGACTTCCAGGATGGTGAGCCATTGCCAAACGTTCTATTCCGTGTTTACAAATTGAAGAGTTACAGGAGCGATCAGGGTGGTAAGAGGTTACCACGTATTGAATTGGTGGAAATTGGGCCTCGTCTGGATTTCAAAATTGGCAGAATTCATACTCCAAGTCCAGATATGGTGACGGAGGCTTACAAAAAGCCAAAACAACTAGAAATGAGAGCAAAGAAGAACGTAGACTTGGACATCATGGGTGATAAATTGGGTAGAATCCATTTGGGTAAGCAAGACTTGGGTAATCTGCAGACAAGAAAGATGAAGGGTTTGAAAGCCAGATTCGACCAAGGCACAGAAGAGGGCGAGGGCGAAGTGGATGAAGACTACGAAGATGAAGCATCATATTCTGATGAGGGACAAGAATACGAAGAGGAATTTGTCAGTGCCACTGATATCGAACCATCTGCTAAAAGACAGAAGAAATGAGACTCATAAACTTTGTATATTACTAATAATCTAAGAGAGAAAAATCTGTATGTATGTAAGAGGTATATTATAAGCGTTTTTTTTCCCTTCCTTTTTATATCTATCCTGTTTCAGTTGTGCTCGTCAAAGAGCAACAATTCTTAATTTTCCTTAGATAATTCTACGTTTCTTACCAAACGCAACATGTTTCGCAACAACATAGCGATGGTGACTTTACCAGTCATGGGAACGTAAAGGGAAGCCTTTTCCTTAACGTCGTCGCTGAAGTTCTTGGTACATGCAAAGTTGATGCATACAGTACCGTCTTTGATGTACTCGGTGGGGAATTTATAGCTCTCGCTAGGGACACCAGTGATGACCACGTCTGCGTCAAGAGAGCATTTTTTCAACAGGTCCTCGGAAAATTCGCCAAGGTCTTCCACATGATGCTTGTTCAATTTCAAACGTTCACCACGGGTGAATTTCTGAATGTTGTTGATGTCCACTGAGTACACTATCGCCCCGTCATTGGCCAAAAGAGCCGCCAGTGGCCTACCGACAATTTCTGATCTATTTATTACTATGCATTTCTTCCCATACAGCCTGTTCCCCTCGGGCAACAAATTGTTGTAGATTTTTAGGAATTCCAATATCTTGACGATGGCCAGCGGTGTGCAGGGCAAAATGGACTTCAAGCGGTTTTCCTTGTCCAGATATCTGACGTTATGATAGAGATTTTGGTAGTAAACGTGGTTCAACCCTTCAACATCTTTTTCCTTGCATACAACCTGTTGCAAGTACTGATCTTGAGCATTGCCGAAAACCGGGAAGTATACCATAATACCGTTCACGGAGTCATCGTTATTAGCCTGTATTATAGCTTCCTCCAAGAAATCCTTATCTTCAATGATTCTTAAATCGTAACGGAACCCCATTGACTCGCTGGTCTTTTGGGTCCATGAGGCATACATTCTGGCAGCAGGATCGCTATTAGCCAGGAACCCGACAAGCAGAGGGCCTTGGCCGTTATGTGTCTTCTTGTATTCTTCCACGTTGTTGACGATCTCGGTATTAAAGGTTTCAGCGACCTTGCTTGCTAAAATAGTACGACCAGGCTTCGACATTCCTTCTATAGATTTATAATATTGGAAAATGAATTAGTTTTACTGTGTTTTTCGGTACTGGAGGCCTTACTTAACAAGAATATAATGTACCTTGGGGCAAGATATAACTGGCTGCGAGACACTTAAATACTTTACGCAGTAGATTTTTTTTTTATCTCACTGAGTCAATATGTCGTAATTATAGGAGCAGTAATAAACTGTAGCAAGGTTGTAGGAACGCTTTAACAGTTCATGTCACTTAATTAGGGTTTGCTTGATCCTCTTTGACTCCGCCTAAAAGAGTCGCAGGGCTGATATTTTTATTAAGGGTTTGGTGTCCAAATTCAGAAAAAGGCTCTTCGAGACCTTTCAGAAAGTAAGGGCCTGATAGGGCAATTTCGGATCAATGGACCACACGGATTATATCAATTGATTGAGTATTTAACTATATTAATAGCTCATTGCCGTTCTTGCCAGGCCCATTTATTTAATCTGATCCAAAGATATCGTAAATGTGTACATGATGTCGGTGCTGCGGTAGGGAACTGGAAAAACATTGAAGGCAGCCTGCCCAACAATGCCCATTTGCTGTTGCAAATATCTGGCTGGTCCCGGTAAAGAAGTGGCGCTGATTGTAGTCGCATAGCATGGTCCACTTCTGGCCCTCAAAAGAGAACGTAGCATTTTTCTTCCCTGACTGCATAGTTTCGCAAGCTGTCTCCAGCGGGCTTACCCGAAGTGGAAAAAAATTTTTGGGCATCGCATAACCTTTGACATGCGTAAAGATAATGCAGATTAAGCAGCCAATATCTCGTACTGGGCCTATTTGGCTGTACCTGCTATCATTCGGTGAGTTGATGCAGGCATTGCTTTTTTCTAGTTCCCGTTGTCTCTCCAAAGTACCCGAGAAAGTATTATATAAACGGTGAAAGACCTTTTCCTAACCTCATTAACATCACTCAAGCTGTCGAATAATCTAGTTAGCAGGCATCTATACGTAAAAAACTTCCTATCTCTATCTTCTCATTTGATCCGAAGGTATAAGCCGTACAGAAAGAGACCCAGAAAGCCGCAAATTAAGGGAGCCACCAGCCGTAAAGAGACAAGTCCAGGAAGATTTTCAACGATGTTCACATTTATACCCATTACACACCCCACATCGGATACGAAGCAGCCCTTGTTGCTGCTGCAGTCTGCGCATGGTGAGAAGTACTTCTTTGGCAAGATTGGTGAAGGTTCCCAGAGAAGTCTGACGGAAAATAAGATCAGAATATCCAAATTGAGGGACATTTTCCTTACTGGTGAACTGAACTGGTCAGATATTGGTGGGTTGCCTGGGATGATCTTGACCATTGCCGATCAGGGGAAAAGCAACCTCGTTTTGCATTACGGACATGACATTCTGGACTACATAGTCTCCACTTGGAGGTACTTCGTCTTTAGATTCGGCATAGACTTGAGGGATCATATTATGAAAGATAAAGAGGTCTATAAAGATAATGTGATAACGGTTAAGTCCTTCAATGTCCTGAAAAATGAGGAAAATTGCAAAAGTGAAGTTTTCGACAGCTTTCAAAAGGGCGTGTTGGATTCTATAGTCTCGAAAATGTTCCCCAAACATGAACCCACCGATAGATATGATCCTTCCAGTGATCCGCATTTAAACGTTGAACTGCCTGACTTGAGCGCAAAAATAGAAATCTCTACGAATTACGAAATCAGCTTCAATCCCGTGAGAGGGAAGTTCAAGCTCGAAGAAGCTGTCAAGTTAGGTGTGCCAAGGGGTCCCTTATTTGCCAAGTTAACTAAGGGCCAAAAAATCACATTGGATAACGGTACTGTCGTAACACCTGAACAGGTATTAGAAAGAGAACGTCATTTCGCCAAGGTACTGGTTCTGGATATCCCGGATGACGCATATTTAAGTGCGTTCGTTGAAAAGTTCAAGGAATACGATTGCGCTGAACTTGGTATGGTTTATTATTTTCTGGGTGACGACGTCACCATTAATGACGACCTATTTAAGTTCATTGACATTTTCGAGAAGAACCATTATGGCAAAGTCAATCATATGGTTTCTCATAGTAAAATTTCCCCAAACACAATAACGTTTTTCGGTTCAGCATTAACCACATTAAAGTTAAAGGCATTACAAGTCAATAACTACAATCTACCAAGAACAGATCGTGTGTTTTCGAAAGATTTTTATGAAAGCTTCGACAAACCACTCGCCAAGGGAACTTCTATGTGTGAATCCCAAGAGACACCTTTAAATACTGCCATACAGAAGGATAATATTCATATTTTTGCACAGAACAAGACAGTAACTTTTGAACCTTTTCACAGGGACGAAGAACCGATGAGGTGTGAAATAAATAGTGATCTATCAGCTTTCTCGTGGGAAAAAATTTTTGAGGATCATGTGCAGCCTTTGGGGTTCCCCTTAGCTAGTGTCGAGACGGTCATCAACGACCAACTACATGTGAACAATTTTAATAACACGACGGAAAAGAAAAGACATGTCGAGATTATCACATTGGGGACCGGTAGTGCATTGCCCTCCAAATATAGAAATGTTGTGTCCACATTAGTTAAATTTCCCTATATTCATGTGGATGGCAATATTGAAAATAGGAACATCATGTTGGATGCAGGTGAAAATACTTTGGGGACCATGCATAGAATGTTTTCTCAACTAGCAGTCAAGTCAATATTCCAAGATTTAAAGATGATTTATTTAAGTCATTTGCATGCAGACCATCATTTAGGGATAATTAGCATATTAAATGAATGGTATAAATATAACAAGGACGATGAAATGAGTTATATATATGTGATAACTCCATGGCAATACAACAAATTCATCAATGAATGGCTAGTTCTGGAAAACAAGGAGCTTTTGAAGAAAATTAAATACATTAGTTGTGAACATTTCATTGATGATTCGTTTGTGAGGATGCAGACGCAAGCCGTTCCTCTGGAAGAGTTCAACGAAATATTACAAGAGAATAGTAATCATGAAGTGAAAAGGAAGCTGGATTTGGACGGAGATTCTTCATATAGGGATGTTGATTTAATTACGCAAATGTATGAGGATTTATCGATAGAATTTATGCAGACGTGCAGAGCCATACACTGCGATTGGGCATATTCAAGTTCTATCATCTTTCAGATGGACGGGAACAATGATCATAATACATTCAAAGTTTCGTATTCAGGCGATACGAGACCTAATATTGAAAATTTCTCCCATGAAATTGGCCATAATTCTGATCTACTAATTCATGAAGCCACACTAGAAAACCAATTAGCGGAAGATGCCATCAAGAAAAGGCATTGTACAATCAATGAGGCAATTAGTGTTTCGAATGAAATGAATGCTAGAAAGTTGATCTTGACACATTTCTCCCAAAGATATCCTAAGTTGCCTCAATTGGACAATAATATTGACGTGAAGGCGAAAGAATTTTGTTTCGCTTTTGACAGTATGATTGTTGACTATGAGAAAATTGGTGAGCAGCAGCATGTATTTCCACTATTGAACAAGGCATTTGCTGAGGAAAAGGAACAAGAAGATGACTCTGAAGATGTAGAAAGCATCCAAGATCCGGAAATCATAGTAAAAAAACACAAGAAAAATTAACTGTACGAATTTCTTCAAGGAGTCAGTCGCTGCTTTTGATTACTAGACTTCGCATTTATTTAGATTATTACGTACACACTTCATTGATTTTCCTGTTCATTTGATTTAAAATCTTGCCACAATTGTAAATAATGTCTCTTTTCATCGGCAGTTGAATCTTTTAAAGACTCCAAGCAGCTTTTAATCTCAACAGCTTCTCTTTCCTCAAAATTTTTTCGTTCCTTTAAAATTTTCTCCACGATTTCTTGCCAGCTTTGCCTAACGCGGTTATACCTTTTTAACACAATTTTGTATTCATTCTCTGCAGTACATATTTTAGGGTCTTCATCATTGTTGTTGTTATTTCCAATAGTTAGCTTGTTAAGATAGCTTTTTTTTTTGTCTAGATCTATTTCAATGGTGCTTAAAATTCTACCCAGTTTTAGTCTTTGATTTAGAATGGATTCAAACGACTCGCAAAATCTTATGTTTTCATCAAATAATATAACTAGCTTCAAAATATCTTGTCTTGAGGAACCTTTGAATCTTTGCAGAAAGCATTCATTTAGTGTCGAAAATTTTGAAAATAGTTCGGAATTTGCTCTAATAACTTCTTCCGAGGAAATTTGCTTTAGGCACTCTGTAAATTCACCAACCACGGAAGTTAATTTCACTGTTTCATCTACAATGTACTCTAATACGCGGTAGAGTAATTGTCGCCACTGCTCCTTGGATACGCCCACCCAGTCATGACATGCCTGTATTTCGGCGGATGTTTCTTGGTAAGTAGGTGTACTTGACCCAAACGACAAACTAGTGAATAAGGACTTGTTTTTGGGAATCCACTCTTGAACCAATGGGTCATTGTTATTGAAGGTGTTGTCAGTACTTTGAGGTTGGAAGAGTCTTTGATAATCCCTCCTAGAGAATAACTTTGTTGGACTTATATATATGTCGGTGAGCCCTGCTATCGGTATGAGCGTAGCATGAGAGTTTGTCATTGATTCGACTCTTTTTGACTGCCTGTGGAACTCTTTTATTTCCCGGAGTTGAGATGATGTCATCTGTATTTTATCATCTGTATAGATATTATCGCCGACAGTCATCTTTGAATTTTCAGGAATGATGTCATCCCAATTAATAAAATCTATAAAGTTTGAATCCAAACGTAGAACCTTGTCGTTAAATATATGCTTAATCATTCTCATCAGTTGTAACGATATGATGTACCCTGGTTTAAAGTTGAAAATTGGGTCATATTTCTCGTTATTACGTATCATGAAAAGATGATTTATCGCAAACTCGTCTTTCTCCACAAGAATGTTGGATCTAGTTGGTGGGGGAATAGTTTTTCCCCAATGGTTATTTTGCAATTGATGATACAACCAATAGAAGTCGACAAAATTTCTTGCAATAGTTTTTTCGATGTTTTGTTTTGTAATAATCCTTATTGTCCATATCGAGTCTTTTAATGAATTTAAATCCGAACCCGGGAAAACTTCAACGTGATAAACTTGATCGATAACGTTATTATTCTTCACGTCGTTCGCCGGTTTGATTGAGTGGCTACGGCCGGTGACCGGTCTTCGACGTCTTCTCTTTTCAGTGAAAAGCTTTTTGTATTTGGGGTTTTTATTCAATAGTCTGTTGTCAATTTCGAAGTTTGCTTGGAATAGAGGGTTTGAGGACGGTGTGCCAATGTTATCTTGGACATCGGTCTTTGTTTCTTCATCCTCACTTATGCTAGTGCTAACGCTCTTGACGGACCTTTCGGAATCATCAATAGATATTTCCCCTTGGACGACAAATTCGTTTACTCCAATACTGGGACTGGCATGTGATGCTTTCTCCTTCTCCATATGTAATTTGCAGGTTTGTAGACCTGGTCTGCTCTTGCCTTGCCTATATTCCCTATTGTTTAATTTTTTCAAATAAGCGCAGCACATATTAATTCCATTAAATCAACTTACAGAAAAATGCTAAAATAGAAAGAAAGAAAACAAACTATTGGATAAGACTGTATTATTAAGATTAGATAAAAGTTCTTGGGTTTCTGAATATATAATGACCAATTTACATAAAGTATATCGTGAGAGCCGAGTGTGTTTACTCTCTGGTGACGAGCTTCCTTAGTGCCGTGGTAGCGTCATCCTTCTCCGTGGGCAGTAAAATCATGTTATTATAAGACTGCTCTGAAAGTATACCACTATGATTATTGGAGTTTTGATCAACGGATATATACTCGGACCTCTCCGTGTAATTGGTTGAATTAGAGTCCTGTGGAATCACTTGATCTATATGCGGTAACGAGGGGCGTCTTAGCATTGATGCTTGAGCGAAGTTTGCACTGAAGTGATTGTTTGTAGAATCGAAATTGGATGTCCTTGGCGGGGACATGAGGAGGCTAGTATTCCAGTCCGATATGGGAAGAGGATCTATCAATCTTGCAGGAGATTTGAATTGTCTTGGTGACGATTGTAACGGTAAATTGAAAAGAAATTGATTGTTGTTGTTGTTGCTATTATGATTGCTGCCCAAGACGTTGCCGGTGGGATTATTCTGTGAATCTGCCGTTGCATTTGGGGATGTGAAGTTTTCAAGTAATATACCATCAATGTTGGGGGTGAACCCTGTTTTAATTTGGAAAGAGGTAAAGTTTAGGTTCAAATTTGAGTTTGCATTCGGAGTTCTTGGAGCGGTTGATTTTCTGGGCGATAACTTCGCAATATTGGAGGATATTGGTGAAAATACAGTAGTCATTGGCTGTTGGCTCATTGCGCTTTCTAATGGCACTTGGTTATATTTCTTATTAACCGTACTACTCTTGTTCCTCATTTTTTTCAGTAGGGACAGTATACGAGTCTTTTCGACACGGTCAGAAGAAGGATTAGACTTCCCCTTTGGCGTAGGCTTCTCTGTTTTCGATTCCTTGATGGGTAGAATGTTTACAGGCCCCAGGATTGCCGCTTTACCGTTTTGGCCAATGGATAGAGAAAACTTACCGAAACTTGAAGAGCGGCCGTGAATCTTCATTGACGATGATGATACAACGATAGAAGGCGATTGGTAATCCAACGAAGAAGGTGTTTGCATAGAGGGGGCTCTGATGGGTGAAAAAATAAGACTGTGATTAGATTGTGGAGTACAATTGAATCTCTGCTGTGGTTGTGGTGTTGTATATACCATTGAGTGGTTAGAAAACTCGTTTCCTTGTTCGAGATTCTTCGTGAAATGGGAATGATAAAAGAAGCCAGCAATCAATCAGATAGAAGAATGTATACAGCTCTGCATGAAAATTACGACATGAAAATATTTCACAGCGTTAAATATAATTTCAGGTCTCTTTTTGCACTTTGACGCGTTTCGCGTCAATTACCCAATCAAGTATAGAAAAAGAGGCAGCTTTGGGAGATTACAAACAGTCAGTCGATTACTTAAATACAGCAAATTATAAATGTTGAATATCTGGCTTGGGCCCCAGGGCCGTGATCCCTAAGGGGTTGATCCTTGTGTGTGAGCGTGTGTAGTGTAACTTGATATGGTTGAAATCTGTTGTGAACCTGAAGGCATCGTAGTTCCAGTACAAGTTTCTCACCCAGAGATGGATGAACGGATATCCAGCTCTAATTGAGGTAAAGTTGCACTTGAAATGCTGGACGTAGACAGGGTCGAATCTTATGATGGTGGTGTATAACCTAATGTCACTTTCTGTCAATTGGTTTCCCACGCTGAAGAATTCACTCAAAATCTTTTGCCTGTCATCTTTACCGTATTTCGCCTCCAATCCAGCGTACTTATCACTTAAGATTTTCTCCACTTTGTTCAAATGTTCAAACACATGGCTAACCTCACTTTCGTAAACTTCAGCCTTCTCTGCGAATCCGGTCTTGTATACACCATTGTTGATGTTGTCGTAAACCCAAGAATTGAAATCGTCGATTTGGGCCTCCAGATGTTCGGGGACAAGATCCACCTCTTTGTACTTGTCATCGACAAATTCATCAAAGACGTTTGAGTTCATAATCCTGATAATTTCGCTACTTTCATTGTTGACAATGGTTTGGGTCTCTAAGTCCCACAGAACGGGAACGGTGAACCTTGCCGAGTACTGAGGGTCGCTCTTGTAGTACAAATCACTGATTCTCTTGTGTCCGTAATGTGGTTCATTGGTAGCATCCACCATAAACCTTTCGCTGTCATTCTTGATTGCGGCAAAGCTCTTGCTGGCATCCTCCTTAGCAGTCTTGATGCCACCTGCAGCATCGTGCCAATGTTCCAAAAAGTCTCCTTTATCTTCCAGTTGCTTCTCCATGTCAAGAAACCTCCACCCCTTTTCGTCAAGGTGCCAATGGACTACACTGCATCCTATGACCGAGGTTAGTCCCTTTGCAGCCCTTGTGATTAAAGTCCTATGCGCCCATGGGCAAGCCAATGAAACGTACAACCAATATCTTCCCTTTGCGGGCTTATAGATTGGATGCTGCTTGGAAATCGTTTCTCTGAAGGACGACACCTGTCTCTTAAAAGCCCCGTTGTTATTACTCGCCCACTGTTTCGACATTTCTGCTATGTTGTGCGATGTTTGTGTGGGTTCTTGGAAGTGGGACAATGGTGCTAGTGCTGATACCTGGTTCCTTTTATAGAAGAGCCTGAAAAGGGCTAAGAGGGGTTGGACTGGACGTTCAGTCAATAAATAGGGGTGTGAAATTTCAAGAGTTGACTAAACCATTAGTAATGAAACATTAGAAAACCCATCCCGACGCAATAGTAATAATAGTATGTTTAAGGGTTCTTGGAAGCATTAAGACCACCAAAAGCACGTTCCAAGGTAGGCCCCGATTATATCTACTTAATCAGTATATAGGCGTGGAGATTTTATCTGTAGGTACTATTGGTTTCATATTACACGATACTACAACTAAACGTAAAAATCATTCGCGCGGGTGAAATACTTCATACAGTGAATTTCCACCATTCGCGTTTTATGTAGCCGAACTTTTTTCACACATTCTGCAAGTATCTTTGTGGTCCCAAAGTGATGCGCTGAACACTAGACACTCAATTGCCTGCAATTCCATCGGGTATATATTTATTTAGTTATATAACGACTAGCTTCTCGAACCAAGCCGTTCAACCAAAATGCAGTACTCCAGCCTACGGACAAACAAGACGAAGAAACAAGGAAAAATGCCGTAGAGCACGCACGGAAGGCAAGTTTATCGTTGATAGTCTTTATCTTTCACGAAAAGAGCACAGTCTCATAGATAATCACTCCCAACGACAGCGAACCTGGACTGGAACGAAGCAGTCCGAGTAGTCCGGAGAGAAATAAAAGGAAAAAGCATAAATTTATTCTCTTGCCCCGCTCTTTTTGTTACGCTTTTTCGAGTTTTTCCGGCCAGTCACAACGGGATTGTCGTGGCCGGAAAAACCAATAGCGGGGGTCACTGAAGAATCGAAGGGGGAAGAGGGGGGAAGCTGGGTGGGGTGTTTTGCTTTTCCTGCAATTTTTTTCCGTTGGTACAACAGTCTCTGCGCGGTCGGAAAAATGTTTTCTTAGATAATTCCTCTTCTCGCCCGCAAGCGCAGAAATCCCCGCGGGGAAGAGCCAGATTTGGGCTTTTTCCGCCCGCAAAAGAAAAAAAAAACCTGGGGACAATCATAATCATGCTTTTTCTTTCCTTCTTCTCGTCTTCCTTGAATTGAATGCAGCAAAAAAGATATCTCTGGAGTCTTAGAAACTCCATGACTATATATATATATATGTGAGCAATAGTTCCCGTTCAAATTTTTGCTTTTTGATATTTTGGTTCTTTCTTGATTTTCCTCCCAACCACTAGCAAAACACATAAACGTATATAAAAATGACTAGTTTAGATGATACAATAATTTCGTATCAAAATTTGATGTTGCTAGACAACATGACCAACTACAACAAGCCGGCCATTGACTATTTCCACCATGAATTTAGTGACGCAAGCTTAGAAATGCCGGCTTCGTGGACACTGCTGTTGAAGATGCGTAAACACAAATTACTTCGACTACCAAGTTGCTCGTCGGAGGACGCGCTCGATTATAACATGTATCTCGTAAGATTACACCATTGTTTATGGAGGCGTTGGTCCATAAATCACTATGGTCTGCAAAACTCCAAGTCCAACCCGCTCTCCATCAACTGGAACAAGGAGACTGATGTGACAGTGTTGTACGGTCCGGACTTGACCAATATAGATAATATTGAAGATAAGATGTGGCCTGCACAACAGCAAAACGACCAGAAACAGCAAAAGAGTTTGAAATCTGCTTTGAAGAGAAATGCGGAATCATGGATCGACGAGGAAACGGAGGAGATTAGCTGCACAGTGGGAAGCAAGGACACCCCCGTGGAATCGGAAGACGTTTCATGCGCGTCATCCGTAGATTCCCACACATCATCTATCTTTGACCAACGTTCTTCATGTACTAAAATTTCTTCGATAGATGAAGATGCGGAGGATTTCGAACTAGAGGAGAAAGTTCAATTCCCTAGGAAATTGAAATTCAACCAGGCTGTGATGAGAAGAGAGATTGATTCTAAGGGTGCTATTCACGAATCTCTAGTCAACATAAACGATGTCCAACACCTCCGCCACCATCGCCGTCATCATCGCCGCCACCATCGCCACCAAACTCCCCTTGCCAATGAAAGAATACAGGAAACTTATTCTGAATTCGACAGCTATTCATTTGATGCCATAAAAGATGAAGACATTTTCTATAGGAATCAAGTTGTTTTCTGAAGAGCTGCCCTCTCCTTTGCATTCTACACACGCATTTCGGTGTTAGTTTATATATATACATATATATGCATACACAAAAAAATATATATATATTCGTATCATTTGTTTTTAATAAAGTTCACAAACTAATCAGCATCTTACCATTTTTCTTCAGGGTTTTCTTTGAACCTCAAGTAGTCATCCTTGTTGAAGAGAGAAATCTCGGTTTCATTTTCAATACCGTATTCAAACAGCTTCTTTTTATCGTTCTGCAAGTCCAAAATCCAGTCTTCATCGTGATCGAAATTGATCACAAGATTGACCGTCTTGGAACCGTGTGCGTGTGTATATACCTTTAGAGTATCGTACTTAACGTTACGGAACGGTCTCAATGAGCCGTCATTCTGGATTTTGTTCAAAGCGTCATTGAACAAGTCCTTTGCCGTCTTGTCCGCAAGATCATAATCATGCAACACTATATTCTTGACGTTTCTGTACGGGAAAGACTTTATTATTCTGACCGTAATCACAGAATTCTTTAGCGGTCTGGCAGTTGAGGTCAATGGCTCCTCCAGGTCGTAATCATGATGGGCCGTTGTCATTTTCAATTGTCAGTCGAATGCATCAAACAATGCAATCGGACAAGAATGTTTGAAAGGCAGCATGTGTAAAACACTTCTTCTTCAATAATGGTGGAACTTGTCGTTCGATTTTCTAGAAAATCTGGGAAAAAAATCGAAAAAAGAAAGAACTCCTCATAGGGGGCTCGAACCCCTGACATTTCGGTATCCTTGCCTAAGCGAATACGCTTAAAAGCCGAACGCTCTACCAACTGAGCTAACAAGGATGAGTTCTTCGAGAAAGAGAAATTATATTGATGACTATATAAAATCTCAAGCAGTCCCCCCCAGTTTCACGACCACCAATATGTGATTCTTTTGCAGCATATTAACTCTTACGGGGCACGTTCACTAAGCAATACTTACCTCTGTTGTATGTTTGCATATAAAAACCACATTCGAGATGTTGAAAATGAAAGTGACTAAATGGGAGTGCGGTCTATTCAGTATGAAAACTACTGACCATTCTTGAAATTTTAACCCTCTTTACCACAATATTTTGGACCGCGCTAGTTTCCTTTAGTATGCACATTCCTCGCTTGATATACTGATTGCCTGTCGATTCCTGAAAAGTTCATAGTCATCGGTCAGCTTGTAGTAAGCATAAAAGATCTTCTTATACCCTACAACGCACGCCGATTGGATACGTTAAATATGTTCAATATAATAGCAAGTTCAGGGAGTCACAGTTATTTTCAATGTAATTACCCAAAAATTCCCTATGAAGAGTAAACTAAAAGTTAGTTTCGATTTATAGATCTTTTAACTTTATCCTGCACCAACTGTCCGAACGGTCCGTTTACCATTTCTCAGTTCTACGATTCACGCGGTTACTATATTCACTTGCTTGGACCATGATAAACCCATAGGTTCCCTGCCTGCTCTGCCTGCTCTCAGCATGAGTCCAAGTAATTCCTTGAAGTCGTTATATAACCCAACCCATGTGCTCGTAAGTAATGACACACGCAACTTTTTCTCTTGCAAAAAATGGCATCGATGCTTCTCTGGGAGGCAATCTCACAGGAGGAGAAGTCAAGGAACACTTTCGGATCACTCCCTCACCTGGACTGCCCACCCATTACTGCCGTTCAGTTACATTTGGAAAGACCATTTTTGAACTAGGTCCTCTTCGTTCTCACAGCGCTTTATATTCCGGGATAAAATATAAAGAAATATTAGTCAAGGAAAAATAATAGGCAAGAACAAAGACTTTAGAAGCAAACCGCAATGACTGCCGTCGCCTCTACTAACGGGAAGCATGAATCAGATCACAACCAACCCATAGAGTGTCCAAGGTTTTCCCGTGGAAAGAAGGAGATTGTGTTGGACCGTGAGGATGCAAAGGGGAAGGACTCTGTAATGAACTCCCCCGTTTCGGGAAGACAATCAGTGAGTCCTACCCTGTCAAATGCTACTGGTAATACTACGAAATCTATCATGAATGTTACAGGAACTTCGGGCGCGGTGGTGAGCAATACGCCGGAGCCTGGCTTGAAAAGGGTTCCCGCCGTCACTTTTAGTGATCTGAAGCAGCAACAAAAGCATGATAGTCTGGCTCAACTGAAAAATGAATCGGAAAAGAATAAAGTCCCAAACAGCACTTTAACAATTACTTCTAATTCTGTTGCCGGGAATCCTGCAGCAATACCGAATAACATCACTACTCCAAGACCGGCGCAAATATCAGGCTCTCCGCTTGTCAATGAGATGAAGGATTTTGTTCCTAAGGGGAACGGTAGGCTCAAAATAGTCGATTCGATCAAGCCTGGCAATATTATGGCCTCATCGACTCCAGTAAACAAGGAAAACGATAAAGTCGCTGCTAAGGTTCCCACCAGTGTTACACTGCGAAAGGAGGATTCACACGATGAGGCCGACAATCTTTTAATCCAACTTAATTCAAGGTCTGCTTCAGAGGATACATCAGTAAAGCAATCGGCCATACCCTCCATCATTCCTAAAAGGGAAAATTCTAAAAATTTGGACCCCAGGTTACCGCAAGATGATGGGAAATTGCACGTACTATTTGGCGCCACAGGTTCGTTGTCGGTATTCAAGATCAAACCAATGATTAAAAAATTAGAAGAAATATATGGTCGTGATAGAATAAGCATTCAAGTTATCCTAACACAATCAGCAACACAGTTTTTCGAACAAAGATATACCAAAAAAATTATCAAGTCTTCAGAAAAACTAAATAAACTTTCACAATATGATTCCACTCCAACAACTCCGGTAACACCAACGCCGGGCCAATGTAACATGGCTCAAGTGGTGGAGCTACCTCCGCATATTCAGCTCTGGACAGATCAAGATGAATGGGACGCATGGAAACAACGGACTGACCCCGTCCTTCATATAGAGCTACGTCGTTGGGCGGATATATTAGTTGTGGCCCCACTCACTGCAAACACACTATCGAAGATTGCTTTGGGACTGTGCGATAATCTCCTAACGAGTGTCATCAGAGCTTGGAACCCAAGTTACCCAATTCTTTTGGCGCCCTCCATGGTGAGTAGCACTTTTAATTCGATGATGACAAAGAAACAATTACAAACCATAAAAGAGGAAATGTCTTGGGTCACTGTTTTCAAACCTTCCGAAAAAGTAATGGATATAAATGGTGACATCGGTCTTGGTGGTATGATGGACTGGAACGAGATTGTAAACAAGATCGTCATGAAATTGGGTGGGTATCCAAAGGATAACGAAGAAGAAGACGAAGAAGACGAGGATGAAGATGACGAAGAAGAGGAAGAAGAAGAGACGGAAGATAACAAGAACGAAAACAACAACGACGATGACGACGACGATGACGATGACGATGACGACGAGGACGAGGATGATGACGATGACGAGGATGATGACGAGGACGAAGTAGAAACTCCAGGTATAGTAGATAAGCATTAATAAATAATCTATGAATTGCAATTACATTCAACATCTTTGTGTTTTGCGATTTCTAGAAAGAAAATCATCAGGCAACTCCACCCAGCATATACACAAAATGTCATGATTTTTTTATCCTTTATGCCTTGAAGCAGGTATGTAAGGGCCATATTGAATGTGTGTAGATCTTCACACACACATAAACAGCTATTTATTCATTAATTTACGAATTCATTAATTAACTAATAAAATTGTGTATTTTTTCTCAGCTTGTTTGACAGATACCGGTACCGGAATAAGTCCGATACTATTCCGAAGTTTCTAGAAAAAGAAAAAAACTATAAAAAAATGAAATGATTAGTAATCATTTATTCTCATCACATATTAAAACCAACACCAAACAAAGATCTTCCATTGCATTATATCTCAGCATATTTCCCATCAAACGAAAACATCGATGTCGCATTACAAATCGGGTCTCCTTCTGATACATCCATCTGTGACTACGACGCCAGAGTTGGTGGAAAATACCAAAAATCATGCCGCCTCCAAGGAAGTCAAGTTTGTAGACCAGTTCTTAATCAATAAACTGAATGATGGATCCATAAATCTGGAGAAATCCAAATATGAAGTTATTCAATACCTGACGCCTGAAGCAGTCACGGATATCAAGTTTCCCAAGAAGTTGATCTCTATCCTGGCTGACTCATTGAAACTAAATGGTTCATTAATGGGTTTGAGTGACACTTATAAAGTAGACGCATTGATTAATGGCTTTGAAATAGTAAATAAGCCGGAGTACCGTTGGGTTAAAAAAGATTTTTCCAATCTTACTCAAACTGTTTCAATACCGTTGAAGGATAAGAAAAAACCCTGCAGCACCAAACTGCAGAATGGTAGCACCAAATTGCCAACTTTCAAGAAAGCTAATGCTTTAACTTCTAAATTACCCTCATTCAAGAAAGCAGAGGATACCAGACTGCCTACCATCAAGAGAGCAGACGAATCCGAGGTGCCTAACTTCAAAATGGCTTCTGAACCAAGAGTCTATAAAGTCGTAGATGACCTAATCGAGGATAGCGATGATGACGTCTCTAGTGATTCGTCCAAGGCTCAGTATTTTGACCAAGTGGATGTCGACAACGACTCCATTGAAGAAGAAGACTTAATCGATGAGGATGATTCCAGTAAGCCAATGATTACTATGATTACATGTGGTAAATCCAAGACAAAGAAAAAAAAAGCTTGTAAGGATTGCACTTGTGGTATGAAAGAACAAGAAGAAAGGGAAATAAATGATCTAAGATCTCAACAGGATAAAGTCGTAAAGTTTTCCGAGAATGAGCTAACCGAGATCGATTTTACTATCGATGGGAAGAAAGTCGGTGGCTGTGGATCCTGTTCACTAGGGGATGCATTTAGGTGTAGTGGCTGTCCTTATTTAGGTCTTCCTGCTTTCAAGCCCGGCCAGCCTATTAATTTGGATAGTATTTCAGATGACTTGTAGGGGGACATTCTCTGGAAAAATTGTGTTAAATCGTCTGCCCAGGTGGAAGAGTTTTTTCGCAAATGTATAGGTTAAGCGACTTGGATAGATGACTGTCTTGCTTGAAAGAGCTTGCAGTATTTTTTTTCTTTCTTTAGGTTGAAAAATCATGTATTTACCATTTTTAGTGCCTATCAATCGTTCTGACTTATTATTTAACTCATTGTGTATATCGCATATATATATATCTCGTAAAAGCAATTTTACACTACCATCAAATCCATCACAGTAACGCATATTCACAAGTAAAGAAGGGTATCTCATAGCAACTTTTTATGCGTATTCTTCCAGTGTTTTAGTAACAGCCTTATACACATCATCCACAATCATCGTAGGTTTACATTCTTTTAAGTCGTCACCATCCTTATAAACACCTGTCTTTACTAAACAACTATTCCAGCCATAATTCTGAGCACCAATGATATCACTTGCAGGGTTATCGCCTACCATGAAAACCGAGTGGAACGGTGAAGATGAAGGTTTAATGCCTAAAAGAGGTAGTTTCCGATTAACAGATTGAGCTATCTTTCCGCTCAATCTTTTTTCCCAATCAATGAGAACGTGATGCGCAAAATCATAAGTTAACTTTGTCGGTTTACCCAAAGTATAATCTTGCAGAGGTTCACCATTTATCTCAGAGTAAAGTCTTCTAACTAGCAGACGGAAGGCACCTTGACCAAATCTGTTCAATTTATAAGGATTGGCCCATAGCAAATCCTCGTTTGAAAAGTAAATGGGGATGGAAGGTTTGCCACCTTTCTTACTTCTCAAGGTATTTAACATCCCATTTTCACTATTAATTGCATCTGAAATGATCTGTATATCAGCAGCCCAGTCATGAGGATCATTGAACACCAGGACGGCATCGAATTTCTTAGTGGTTAAATCTGGAATCTCTCTAGAGTACTCCTGTAATTGTTCGTCAGACAGCCCACTAAATGGCGCAATATCTCTGTTATATCTCACAATGTCGGTCTGGTGAACTACATCTTGAAATCCGTAGCCTTCTGCAACCTTTCTTACTGTAGGCGAACCAACAGCCAAGATTCTTGAATATTTATTAACAAGGGACTTATACGGGGTATGGCTTTGGATGATTTGCAAAGGTGACACGTCAACGTCCAATTTGCTCGAGATAAACTCTGTGCGTGCCTTCTCAGAGAGCCCACCACCATTAGTCAACAAGATATATGGAATCTTGTTATCGCTCAATAGTTTCAATGAGTCGCTAGCACCTGGAACAGGCTTCTTGCCCCTGAATAAAACGCCATCAATATCAAATGCAAAGGCAATTTTTTTGCCATTTGTTTGGAAAAACCGTCTACTTATCATATTTGTTCTTCTCTTGGCTTGCCAATATTTTGCGATTTTATCAGATGTGCTTTTCAGGGTCTTAGAGCGCTTTTTATCTTGCAATATATTCATCAATAAGGAATCTGGAGACTGCGTACATGAGGGAAGTAAAATCTAATGCTAGTAATCGAATAATATCCTGTTATATACAAGAGTTCACGCTATTTAAATAAACTATCCGTATCAACCTCAAATTCTCTAAAACCTTCGTCAACAACGTATTTTCTTGATTCACTCAAATTTGATACATCTTGATCAGCTAACGCGTTCACAGCCTTACCTACAACCAAGACACCTGGAGGCCTTGATCCAATCTCCTCTACCACTTCCGGCACCCACTTTAGAAGAGTTCTAGTGACACGTTGATCAGGACACGAGCCTCTCTCAACAATTGCAGCAGGAACATCACTATCCCACCCATGTTTCAAAAGCTCTGTAATGAGGACATTGGCTCTATGCAACGCCATCAAGAAAACTGTAGTTCTACTTTTAACGAACTCAGGGATCTCGGGTAGAGCACCCTTCCTACCGGTTCCGGTACATATGAGTACTTGATCTGCAATATTACGTTGTGTAGCAGGTATCTGAGCCAATACGGTACAAGCTAGGGAGGAGCTGATGCCTGGTAGAACTGATGGGATATACCCGCGATCCTTGAAGAAATTGAATTCTTCACCGCCACGACCAAAAATATACGGATCGCCTTGCTTCAAACGCACCACTTTCAATCCGTCCATCAGGGATTCTAGGCCTTTGGCCAGTAGTTCCTGTTGTGCTCGTTCTGCATTACCGGGGAATTTCTTGGCTATAAACGTTTCGGTTTGTGTAGGTATCAAGTCTAAAATGGCTTGAGGAACTAGTTTATCTGCTAAAATTATATCCGCAGTCTTTATCTCCTGCAATGCTCCTATTGTTAACATAGATACTGAACCTGGTCCACTTCCGACCAATGAAATTTCCCCCTGCGTTTCGGGACCTTTCTTCTTTCCAACCTCCGATAACTGTAGTTGTTCGGTTTCCCTTCCGAGCTTCTCATTAGCGGGGGAGACTATGCCCTCTATAGCAGACTCCTGCTTCGCTTTCTTTGTTGTAGAGGAAGGTATTTCGAAATCCTCCAACTTAATGTCGCTCAACTTGTTCATGGGGTAATACTCCATTATCTGAGATAACCATCGAGTTCTCTTCAGTCTCTGTTCCCTGCTAGTCATTTCAAATTCACGAATTAGCTTATTGAATTTATGACTTTCCCATCCATCTTCGTCTAGCCCGTAACCAAATCCAGGCAATGACATGTCAGTTTGATAGTATTTTTCCTTCAACAGGATCTTATGGTCTTCGTTTATAATACGGTCTTTCAAATATCCCATGTTTATCACGACTTCGGATATATTGGGAGGTAAATGAGACACTATATCTCTTTTTATTCTATTGGCCAGGATGTATCCATTACCATTAGTAGTTACTGCGATTTGCAAACCGCTTCCCTTGGGGTCCATCCACGTTGGTATCATGTTGAAGGTCGAGAACTCTGGCTTGTGAAAAGTGTTTATAGGGATTCTTAGTTTTTGACATTGCCAGAAGATTTCATCACATAGGTTGCTTTGGGCTACGGGTAGATCTACAAATACTCTATCCACGACTTTGCACACTAGGGACCTCCCCAGAGTAGTCAAATCGGATAAAGCAAACCCCCTCTCTATTACCTGAAATTTCTCGAAGCACCCAAATTCCATATGCAATTGCTTGGCATGGCTTGTCGACGAGGGACTAACCACAATAGGATTACCACCAGCATTCAAAATGGAGTGAATTCTGTTCTTACAAACGCTTATTGAATCCGTGGACCCTGTGCCAACAAGTAGATGGACTTCGTCAGTAGCAAAACTGGCAGTGATCAGAGGCAATGCTGTGGGTAATGCCAGTAAGTCTCGTACCATTTTTTTTATTTTATTTTATTTTATTTTATTTTTATCTTTTTGTTCTGGTCTATCTCTCTATCTATATTGGTGTATTTACAATCGAGCATCCAAGCGACTCCAAGTAAGGCTTTCAACTCTGTAGAATTTTCAAAACGCTATATACTTATATATCATTTTCACCTTAAACGTCCTCAGCACTCTGCATTCTAGCTGGCGATGGATGATTCATCCATAATGAGCTAAATTTCATTTTGAGTGCCTTCACAGTTTATTATGTGAACCTTTTTTCACCACAATTTGTAATGTCACGTGCAAGATGGCATTCTGCAAAAGGAAATACGTAGAACATGATAATGACTATGACGTATAATGGAAAAACTCGGCTCTCAGAAACCTAATACCGTAAATGGTCTGGCACTGCTACTGTTGTAGTGAATCCTGTTTATTGCAACGATGATTTTTGTTGGGTACGCTAAGACCCACAGAATGATAACGGAACACGTATTGGGACTCAAATGGCGCATGTTTACATACATATTGTTGCTGCGGAAGAACTTAAAGCTGCTAAACCAGCGTAGCATCAAGCAAGAAGATGTTGTAAAATAACCTTCTAGTATTACCCGGCAAAGATGCATAGTCTCCTCTTCATGATAATAGCAATATAGAGAAGATTATAGTTGCGACGGCCGGGGTGAAAGTAGAGGAAAGAGTTACATTCAATCTGCTCACTAGCATCCAGAAAGCGATCGAGAATGGTCTCTACCACACAATCAAGGTCTTTGAAGGCCATAGGAGAAGAGATCTGGAAGAACAAGACAGAAAAGATAAATACAGAATTATTCACGCTAACGTATGGCTCTATAGTGGCGCAATTGTGCCAAGATTATGAACGGGATTTCAACAAAGTGAATGATCATTTGTACAGCATGGGATACAACATTGGGTGTAGGCTCATTGAGGATTTCTTGGCTAGGACGGCGTTACCACGCTGCGAGACCCTAGCAAAGACGAGTGAAGTGCTAAGTAAATGTGCGTTTAAAATATTCTTGAACATTACGCCCAGTATAACGAATTGGTCGCATAGTAAGGACTCGTTTTCGTTGGTCTTGGACGAGAATCCATTGGCCGACTTTGTGGAGTTGCCCATGGACGCTATGAAGTCGCTCTGGTACTCCAACATCTTATGCGGTGTTTTGAAAGGATCTCTGGAAATGGTGCAGTTGGACTGCGACGTTTGGTTCGTCTCCGATATCCTCAGAGGCGACTCGCAAACCGAAATCAAGGTCAAATTGAATAAAATATTAAAAGATGAAATACCAATCGGCGAAGACTAACGGAACCATAAGCATTTTTTTTTTTTTAGATTTTCAGGTTTCTGTTATTACTATTATTTACTTAGATATACATTTTTTTTTACATAGAAATGTTCTCCCTTAATGTTTTTCGGTTGTTGTTTTCATAATATTATATACGAACATCGTCAATACTTTGCTCTCTTGTTTAGCTTTTCGCAATTACTCTTTCTTTTCGTGTTCTCTTTTTTGTCTTACTAGTGAGGCAATCTTGGAAGAGATATCCGTGTCGCGAGTATTTTCTTTGTTCAAGTCGGGATTCTGTGGAGTTTCAACAGTTTTCCCATCAAATTCATCTTCGTCTTCACTGGTTTCTCCTTCACTCTTCCATTGGCCTTGTCTTGTGTCAGAAAAGATGGGGATATCGGTCAATGAGCCTCTCGAGTTCACTCTTGATAGTGCGTTGGAAGCTTGTGAGCCAATAGAATGTATGGAAGATGAACGACTCCTAGATTGACCACTCATGCGACTTATAGATGACTCTGTATCAGAAGAAACATCGTAACCTTCCTTCTTGGAAAAGATCTCGGTGGCCAATTTATCATAATCGGGGAAGACTAGCGGTCCCAGATCATTACAAACAGCAGTTAATTCAAGGCTTAAATTCTTCCTCGTGGATTGAATTTCCTCAATTTTTTTGCCTGGATAAACAATGGAAACGAAAAGTGGTCTTAGCGACTTGAAAAGGTCCACACCGATTTCACCTGTCTTTAAAGACGAATAGGTCGTGAAAACCAATAGTGCATAGAAATAAACGAATTGCACAAAAGGGTTGCTTGAGGGGACCCAGATGCGAAGATAGTGTTGCTTCCTTGCCAAAACGATCAGTAAAATAGAGTAGGTCACGTAAAGAACCGGAGCCAATATCAGCGCCACGATAAGTTTCCATGTGGCCAACAAGTCGGTACCTTTGATCTTAACCAAAGATTTCTTCAAGCCCTCTTTCGCCTTCTTTTCAGAGTACACACGACAGATAATAAAAATTGGAGTGAAGAGGATATATCCCGGTAATGATAGCATGGCAAAAACAGATAACTTGATCAATCTAGTGACTAGAATCACTAGACATCTCAAGGCCTCCAGTTTGGTAGTTTTCAGTTGCATTACTTGGTGGTCTTTCAAGCCCACCAAGTCTAATTTTTTGTTGTAGTCGTATACCAGTTTTTTCAAGTGGATGATAATCGGATCATCCTTGAATTTGGAGTAACCGAAAAGCAGCCTTCTGTTGATCTCCACGATGGCGGGCAAGGGCAATTTGACCTTCAGTGGCTGGTACAGTCTTCTTGCAGCCTGAATGACCATCAAAGTGTCGTAATCGGGGGCATTCTCCGTGACGGAAAACAGTGCGGTTGTGATTTTCTTCAACAGCTTGGAGACGGTTTCGCGGGGGGATTCTTTGTACATCTCACCATATTTGCAGTCCACAATGATAGGTTCGCCGTATTCCAAAACAGCTCTAGATCTGAATTTGTTTCTGTGAAAGTAGTGCAGGCCACAGGGCACAACGGCCACTTTCATGCCAGGGTCGGCGGCTACCGCGCCCAACGCCATGATGGCGACCCCTGCCTTGATGGGCAATAGGGAGGGACGGTCATGGGAGCCGCCTTCAGGGAAGATACCCACGCATCCCTTTGTATGCAAGTGGTCAAAAACGCTCTGGAAGGTTTCCGTATTGTCGATTTTCTCTGCGTACTTAAAGTTGGTACCGTTGGTCAAGAGCCCCGCCACTTTCGCATTGGAAGTTTTGAAGGGCGAGGACAAGATTATGGTTTCGTTATCTGGGATTTCCTTGATTTGAGCGTTGCTCAAGTAATTGGGCAACCCAAGTAGGGACTTGGCAGAGAACCTTTTGGTGAAGTTCACTGGAGTGGACTGTGGGTTCTTGGAGCGGCCTTTGATGATTTCCGGGTGGTTTTTCAAGTCTGGAGCGTAGATTTCAAGATTCTCGTCCACGGATTTTAAGTTATCCTGGATCCTGGGCACAGGGATACCGCCCATGGCGTGGCCAAACAGGGAGATGAACCTTTTCTTGAAACTGGACTCTGCAGTAATGAAGCAGGGCATCCTAGACCGGGACTCTCCCGCGGACGTCTTCAGCAAACGGGTCTGGGCCATCACCAAGGCTGGGTCGATGAACTGATTTGCATGAGGGGCGCACACGAGGATGGTGGGCACTCCGACTTCAGGGACGTTGTACGCACCACGCACCTTGATTTCCCTGAAGAAAATGGTAAACAGAATATTGAAAAGGAAAACAGCTAGGTCATACAGCCACGTATGGATATTGTACACGAACCCATTGTACGAGTTCCTGTACCGTCGGGACGCCTGAGGCACATGGGCAACGGATTTGGCAGTAGCGTGATCGGCAGGGTCAGTAGACATGAATAGGGAAGAGCAGTAGTTAATTTGATGGATGGTTGTGTTGGAGAATAAAAAAGCCCTGCCCTGGTAATCAGAGAGCACAAATCCTATCTTATATTCAAGAGACCACCTACCCTCTAAGGTCCCTTCTCCTCTCAATTACTCCCGCACTTTGCAGTAAAAGGGAGCCTTTTAGTTCGCAAAAGGCGGGGACCCAGCGGGTTACACATCTTCTAAATCAACGCTGGAAAATATCTAATATACATGCCAAGAACAGGCAGGCAGACAGGGAAACAAGTCACGCACAATGTCAAACCTCAGTCCCTGGATCATGATTGCACTACAATGCGATTTCATCGTGTGTGCCACCCGCGGGACCTCAGCGTTATATACCCTACACGATGTTGGAATGATTTCATCCGCACCCAGGGATTTTCTCCGGCGATTCCAAAGTCAACGATTATCCGCTATTTCTCATAAACACCACGAGCATTGCGGTTCAAGAATTTCGCCCGTCTGTAGTTCTGTCAAAGGTGTTGATGAGTTATTCGGTACTGAGTAATGAGTAAAATGACTTTCTTGGCGGTCAGGGGCCGGGCCGCGCCGGCTATTACCAAGATAGGAAAGGACCCTGGAACGAAAAGTACTTAAGCAGGCGATAGTGCATGCTTTTCACTTTACACGCATGAACATCAACTTCAGACCGCATACGAACAGTCATATATATTTGCGATTATGGCTACTGCTGTTAAATTCTTACCTGCACTGGGCAGAACCGTTCACAAGAGGTCTCTCTACCTGTTCTCTGCCGCCGCTGCTGCTGCTGCTGCCAGTGCTACTTTTGCTTTCTCACAGTCCCACAAGAAATCGTCGTCCCAGGGAGGCAACGACAATAATGGATGGAACGGCTGGGCGAAGGCTGCTGCGCTAGCCTCCGCCACGCCGCTAGTCCATGTGGCCTCCCCCGAAAAGGAGATGTCGTACGAGGACTTCCAGAAGGTGTACAATGCCATCGCGCTCAAGCTGAGGGACGATGACAACTACGACAACTACATAGGTTACGGTCCTGTGCTAGTGCGCCTTGCATGGCACACGTCTGGGACTTGGGACAAGCACGACAACACGGGCGGGTCGTATGGTGGTACGTACAGATTCAAGAAGGAGTTCAACGATCCATCCAACGCCGGCCTGCAGAACGGCTTTAATTTTCTGGAGCCCATTCACAAGGAGTTCCCTTGGATCTCTTCAGGTGACCTATTTAGCTTGGGAGGCGTAACCGCTGTGCAGGAAATGCAGGGCCCCAAGATCCCATGGAGGTGCGGTAGAGTCGACACCCCAGAGGACACCACCCCCGACAATGGCAGACTACCCGACGCTGACAAGGACGCCGACTATGTTAGGACGTTTTTCCAAAGACTGAACATGAACGACAGAGAGGTCGTGGCGCTTATGGGGGCACACGCTCTGGGAAAGACTCACCTGAAGAACTCCGGGTACGAGGGACCCTGGGGGGCCGCTAACAACGTGTTCACCAACGAGTTCTTCCTGAACTTGTTGAATGAGGACTGGAAACTGGAAAAGAACGAGGCCAACAACAAACAATGGGACTCTAAAAGCGGATATATGATGCTGCCTACTGATTACGCCTTGGTCCAGGACCCTAAGTATTTGAAGATCGTGAAAGAATATGCCGATGACCAGGACAAATTCTTCAAGGACTTTTCCAAAGTTTTCGAAAAACTGTTGGAAAACGGTATAACTTTCCCCAAGGGCACGCCTGGCCCATTTATCTTCAAGACTTTAGAAGAACAGGAGTTATAGGTTAGCGAGGGAACGTTTATTGGTTTCACCCCATACTATTTATTTACCGTTAGTTTAACGTTTATTTATTTATTTTTCATGTCATCTAGTACGTTCGTATTATTACCTCTATAAAAGATGGAAACTGAAAGTAATACGCTGTGAAGGAAAAATGTGCCTTGGGGGAAAGAGCAAAAATATCCAACGAACATTGTCTGCCCCTTCAAAATGTTTGTCAATACCATTAGATTGACATCGCAAAGACTTTTGGCGAGGCAATCAACTGTCGCTGCCGCCGCATTGCGTGCCACCACCACAACACTACCCTTAAGATCATATTCTCAACCTGCATCCCTTCAAAACCCCACTAAGTTGACATGGTCTGATTTTTTCAAGTTAAGAAAACTACAACATAGAATAAATGTCGGCTCTTCGCTATTTTCCATGCTCTTAGGGTGTAACATCTCATGGGCTTACCTCTCAACGATGGAAATAGACCCAACTCAATTGCTTTTGGGATTCGACCCATTTACTGTAATCTCTGCCGGGATAATCGCCTCTGGTACTCTCGGTTACCTATTGGGCCCCACAGTTGGTTCGCAAGTGTTTAAACTCTCCCATGGCAAACAGTTGGTACAGTTTAACGACAAAAATAAAGAGTTCCTGAAGCATATTATTCATAACAGGGTCGATGCCTCTTCCCAAAGTTTCAGTAACCCTGTCCCAGACTATTACGGTGAGAAGATTGGCTCTTTAAAGGAGTACAAACAATGGTTAAGGGACTGTCATGCCTACGCCAAAAAAGCTAACGAATTCTTGTAATAGACTACATGATCCTTTCTTTCTTCTATTACTCTGTGTATATACATATATAAATTAAGCAGTGCCATATATAACGCATATAATTAAACTGAAATGAAAGAAAGGAACAAAAAGCGCGAATATTATTCAAGGTCCTCTTTCCTCTTCCTTTATGACTTTCAAAAAAAAGATACAAAATCTACCGGATCAAAAATGTCTTGAATCATCTCAAATTCAGACACAATTAAATCGTTGTTTGGTAAGGCCGCCGTCACAGGTTCCTGTAATGGTTCCTTTTGCGGCGTTTTCGCTACTTGTTCGTTTGCCATGTTTACGCTGGTATCCGCTTCAGTATGTTTGGCCAGTTGTGAACTTGCATGGTCATAAAAGGATGAGAAAATATTAAACTTGTCCGAATATTTCTCCATATCCAAGAATTCTTGCATCTGTTTCATTCGTATTTGAAACTTAAAACCCGTCATATCATCGTTGTATTTACCTATAGGATAAAACTCATTATTCCATATACTTAAAATATCTGTTCCATGCTGATTACGCTTTTGTACTGTCTTTTCAAATTCAGATATTATTGCACAATCATCCTTCAGCCTCGTATCTTTGGAATCCTTCGAGCTATCGCCATTATCTTCCAGTACTAGTTCATTCAACAAGAACTTCAAGATGATGCTCCATGCATCCTTTTCACACGAGCGATTCAAGATCTTATAACTTATTTTAGCAGTGAACATTTTTCTGAAACAACGATAGTATTCAAAACCAAATTCGTTAAAGTACACAGAAGAAATCCCATAGAGAAATTCTACCATTTTTTTTTTGTCTGCGTACTGAATTGTTTTGAACCGATCTCCTCTGAGAATGAATGCGGGGATAATGACCAAAACTTTATTTGCAACAATTTCCACAATTCTGTTAGTATAAAACTTCACCAGCGAATCTATCTCTAAAGCATCACTGTTGAAAAAATAATTGTAACATTTCTCTGAAATACGAATGATCATATCCCATAAATTTTGGAAACTCTTGTAAAACTCCGCAATGTTGCAGTCATATTCATGGAATATCATTTCTCCGTGTAATAAGCTCAATGAGAATAAATCAATAATCCATTCCATTTCAAAATCAAAATGGCCCATTGTTTTTTGCCCTTTTTTTGACATGGTTTTCAAAATATAAAACTTTCTTTTCAAATCGCTTATTAGTCGATGTAATAAATTCAAATCTACATTTCCTGGGTCATCGTTCAGCGTATCGTTAATCTTCTTCATCAAGGCATCCAGCGGTAACATTTGCATGTACCATGTAGTTATATCTGCCTCTCTTTTGAAATGGCATTGTAATGTTTTCCCAATTTGACATTCTCCACCACTAATAAAACACATTTTCCTATCCCAGAATAAAACGCAACTCCATATTTTCCTGTAAACTGAAACATAATCATCAGGTTTCATTATATCGTATGAAGGTCTTGTATATCGGTTTATTTTAAAAGAATATTTTTCAGGTTGAGAAATGCAATACCAGTTAATGCCCATTTCTTTACATGATGATATTATTATACCCATTAAAATATGACAATATTGAGTTTCACTCCCATCGCCGTCCTCAGGGGCACACCAGTGTAAGAACCTTAGCAACACGAGACACTGTAATTGTAATAAATTACATTTTCTAAGGACCTTTGTCTCAAACAAAAAGTGATTAACAAGAGCCATAAAATTAGAAGTATCAATTTCTTGAAGAATTGGATAAATGTACGGCCTTAATTTAGAAAATTGGACAGAAAGCCGGCATATTTTAATAATCAATAAAATTATGCAAAAAACCATATGATCGTAATGTTTTATAGAAATAGGATTCCCTTCATCGACTATACTTTGATAAAAGGCCCTTATTTCATGACGTAAAACTTTCATATCGAAAATCGGTATCATACTGTAGATTTTTTCCTCGAACAGCACTAAAACTTCATCTTCCAATACCTTCAAAGGAGGCAGATACTCTTTTGCTATAATAGTCTCAGAGTTCTTACCAAATTTTGTAGCATTGTTTTCTCTGTACTTAGCAAATTTATTGAACAACGACCTGTGAATTGTTTGATGCATACGGATGTTATTTCCTTCATCGATAATGTCACTTCTATTATGACGCTCATCGTCGGCATCAAACGTGGATAAGGCTTCAAAAGATTTAGGTAAACTTCCATTTTTCACATTATTGCCATCACTTCCTAATTTATCCATCATTTTCTTGATCGCGATACTCCTAAATGTTACCATCGCTTTCAGATAAGGATCACGGTTTTCAATTGCTCTATCCGTGAACAGGCCAAATAGATTATCAGCAGATCTCTTGGTTTCCAAACAAAATCCATTAGGGATTAAGTCTATGAATAAAGGCGTTTCTTCATTTACTGGAACATAGTAACCTGAAGTTGGCTTTTCTTTTTCTTGCGTTCCTTGCCAGAGATCTTTGTCCTGTCGAGGTTGTGCAAATCTTCTTTTCCTAATGAATCCTGGCCCAGTTTCTTCCGCACGTCTTATTTGCTTCTCCAGGTGGTCAATTCCAGTCAAGGTAGGACCCGTTTCCCGTTGTCCTAGCCTATCGCTCAAATAAACACAACTGTCCATATCTCCTAGCCGTACACACGTTCCACATGGTTTTATTCTGTCGCATTTACTTTTCCTTTTTTTACAATTTGTGCACACCACAGTGATTCTATGTCGTTTTTTTGTTCTCATTTGGGATTCATAGTTCATTATAAAGCTCAGCTGTGACCTGAGCCTGACGGTGGTTGGTAGAAAATGCGAATCAGCTCGTTACTGACGCCATAACAAGGTAAGATTTTAATAGTAAGCTCATGCCATACTGTCATACAAAAATTACCCGGGCATGAGGCTTAACAAGCTCATCACAGTTGTGAGTGAAAAATTACTGGAAAATGGCTATAATGAATGACCTGATCAAAAGACAGCGTTAGATACCAAGAATAAAAGAGCTAGTGAAGGCGTAACTGATGATACCACCGCGCATAGTTCCGTGGAGAAATTTTGCTGAGTTAGAGGAACTAAAAGGTTGGTTTTATCCGAATAGTAAAGACACCATCAATGGTAAGAGGCATCGTGCCGTACAAAGGGTCCAGAGCTACCAACTCAAAGGCTCACAGTATTTACCTCACGTGGTGGATTCTACGGCACAGATAACATGTGCTGTCTTACTAGATGAAAAGGAAACCAGTTTGGGTGCTCATCGGGACTCCATTCCTATACGATTGTCATATGTAATGGCTTTGATTCGGTTCGTCAATGGCTTGTTGGATCCAACGCAACAATCTCAATTCGCCATACCTTTGCACACATTAGCTGCGAAAATTGAACTACCGTCTTGGTTTGTTGACTTGAGGCACTGGGGTACGCATGAGAGAGATTTACCTGGGCTAGAAATGCTTCGTTGGGCTGCCAATGAAGCATTATCATGGCTATATGACCACTATTGGAATGATGAGGAATTAGAAGATGAAGAAGATGATTCGGATGGGGATGGAAACGGTTACGGGTACGAGAGGAATGACAAACTGGAGAGGTATATGGATTCTTTGGCTAAAACACTTGATAAGTGGAAACGGCTTAAAAGTGAGTTTTTAGAATACAAATGGGTGTGGGAAAGTGAACAAGATAGTTTAATCACTAGTAGCAACTTTTCTGGAGATGATCTGGTTAATTACGATTCTCGAAGAGGAAAAGGTGCACTTGAGGCTTCGTCTGAAATTATTATCAGAGAAAATTTACGCCAATGGCAAGAACTCTGGAAATTGTCTATTTATCATAACGCAGTGATTGAAAAATTTTTCAATAACTATGACCAGGTTCTGCTCAAAGTATTAATATTAAATTTAAACAATTTTGATTGGAAGTTAATAGAATGGGTGGCCAGGAATTACAAAACCCAGCAAAATGATGACCATGCAACGACAATGTTGAAAAAAAAATTTCACGTGTGGGAAGAACTACGGAAAAGACTGCTAGATGTTATAATAGAGAATCTTAACAACAAGAATATTAAAAATAAGTGGCAGAACTGGGAGAAAGTCATCGATGAAAATGCATCATACCTGATACTATATCTTTGTCAGTCCATGCTAGCTAAATTTGAAACCGAAAAGGTTAGTGGAAGTTCGTGGAGAAACAAAAAAAGGAAAAAACAACTTGAGAGCACAATGGAGATCGAGGCAAAACTAAAAGAATACGTAGACAACTTGTCATCGAGGTTCAACGATGGCGAAATAAATGTGTATGATCTCACCCCCGCAGAGAAAGGGGACGTTCCAATAAAGGTGGAAATCAGTCCCGTATTGAAAGTTGATACCAACGATATACTGGGTGACTTGAAATCCTTGAAGCAAAGAATGTCTAGTGGGGGAGTGGTTAATAAAACCCAGAACGGAGAGGGCAAAGAAACTTCACCCATGAAAAATTGGTCAAGAGTACAAAATTGGGAACCTAAACCTTTTGGTGTTTTGTGACAATGTTTAATGCTCCTTACCAATACATAGTAGACTATAAAAGCTAAATTGTATGCTGCACCTTAACATACACATGTATATAAACTACAGTCCCTTGATCCTAATATGCAAACGAAAATCATTTAAACAGAGCAGCCTCATACTCTGTGAGAGTAATCTTTCAAGATACCGGTCATATGAGTGTTAGTGACCTTACCCTTTCTTTGTCTCTTCTTCTTAATCTCGACTCTCTTTGTTTGTCTCTTGATTGTTGCAGGATCGACACTAGCAGGTTTCAAACCTAAATCTTGCAGCTTTCTTGGTAATTCTGCAAATTGTGGTAATTGCACGTTTTCCCACATTTTAACGAACTCCTCGTCTATACATTTCAAGTTGCCACCACTGTTGTACCAAACGTATCTTGGAGTCTTATCCTTCTTCGTCCTTAACACCAAGATCTTACTATCCTCCTCCAATTGGTTGATCGTCTCATCACACTGCGGCCAACCATCTTTCAAATCCTTGCAAGAAATACCCTTGAACGTTACTTGTGAACGTAGCAATTTCAGCAGTTCTGATGGAGAATGAACATCGTAAGTGGAAAGGTACTTGAAAGACCCCTTCTTGGGGTCAAACTCAATCCTATCCAGCTTCTTTAAGAGTTCAATGACTTTGTCATCCTTCTTCATTGACAGGTAGTCCAATAATTCGCTCACCAAAACCGGCTTACCTTTCTTTTGAATGTACTCAGTGGCCCACAATAACTTGGAAGAATCGTGGCTCTTCGAAATATCCGTTTGGTTGGCCTGTAAAGCAGCTGCGGCAATGGAGCCGGGCCTTACTTTCTTTGAAGGAGAGCTGCCGAACTCGTCGTCATCTTCGTCGTCATCCAATGAAATGGCATTAGAACTATTACTTCCGGCCTCCTTCTTGATGTCCTCCAACACAGGATTCCTGGCGAAGTTCAAAGCATTCTCTTGTGCACGCTCAGAAGCCGTCCTCTTCCTAGTGGTCCCATCTATAGCGGTTATAGTGTCGTTAGTCTTCTTTTGCCCGACTTTAGCGGGTGCTATCACTGGGGCCGACTTGACTTTGCTTTTGAAGGCGTTCAAGTTGGCCAGCAGAGGGTCCCTGTTTCTACTCATTGCAAATACTCACGGCTCAACGAACTATCCACTGTGGAGCACGGCTATATGTAACGCTTGCTTGCTTTGCCCGGCCTATGATTCTGTATCTGATCTGCCTTCTCACTAATTCTCTTGCCCTGATTTATAAGTAAACTTCTTACCCGAAGTTTTCTCGTCTTTTTCTTTTTCCCTCTCGCATGAAACTTTTTGGATATAAAAGGCGTTAGCCTTACCAGATAACTTACCTTAACGAAATCTGTTGGTTTTGACTTGTAGTTATTATATTCTCTGATTTCTCCCTACAGGAGTATAACAAATTTGTGATACTTCAGGGGGCCTATTGTTTCGCGGTTTATAGAAGCCAGATTTGCCTTTTTTTGACAGACCTCCAATCTATTAGTACTTTCAAATCCGTTGCAATGGCTTCCTTTTCATTGGATTTTCCTCTTTTTCCTTTGGTTTAGTTTATTTTTATATAAGTTATCCCAAGGAGGAGAGAGGAAGAGAATGATGAGTGTCGTAGATAAATCTTCGGTTCCGAATAGTCTGACTATTGGTATTGAGGGAATCCATCTTTAAAACCATCGCCGTTAGAGGTTGCTTCCGGTTTATTCGGTTAAGCGACCCATGAAATGGTGATGACCTAAAGTATGGAACATCTTTCTTTGTGATTCTTTTATTATATATACGTATTTGTGAGTACAAAGTGTAGCATGTGAGCTTGCGCAGCTCGTTATGAGTCATGTTTGAGGAAGTACTTCCCGCTGCCGTCCTTCCACCATCTTCTCAAACAGCTAATGACATTGAGATCGATGTTGTCGGGGTGGTTGCTGTCACAGAGACATCTTTGTTGAAGTCTTAAGTAGTGCGCAGATGGACACGTGCCAAATGGCATATGCTTGTATCCTAGTTCATCAAAATGAATGATTTCATCCCTCTTCAGTAGGAGTGACACGGCAATCGAATGCACTGGCGCGTCTCCCCATCTTTCATAATAAAAACCACCTTTAGAATCCAAATACTCGAAAAATTTGATATATTTTTCACTTCTGAAAAAACTCAAATCACCAATCTCAAAGTTTGTCCAGAAATGGCATAGATTATAGTCGCTGTTGCTGTCCAGGACACCAAATGATTTACCGAAAAAGTCAAAATTCGAGATGAACCCAAAAGCGTTATTTTCCATATCAGCATCCCGAGACTTAGTTTCCTCCAAATATTCTTCGACAGCCTCCCATAGGCTCGGAATGGTGTCTTCGTACTCATACATAGCTATGACAAAGCCGTATTTCTTGTTATTCTGTCTCATCACCTTAAATGGATCGTAGGGGAAATCGCAAAAATACTCCACATCTGGCTCCACTCTAAAGTAATAATCGTATTGATCCAATATTTTTTGTCTAAAGAAAAAGCCAGAGTTGAATCGGCACATGTTTCTATATGATTTCGACCCACCGTATAGGATATTTTTTTCCTCCATCAATTGTAAAGCCTCTTCGAACAGAGTGTCGTTGATCCAAGATGGCCTGTTCCAGTCCTCCGCTGGAATCAAGGCATACTGGGCATTACCACTAGCCATGGCGGTGGTGGCCTCGATGAACTCTTCATCAAATGGAACGTCGTTCAGAAATGTCCAATCGTACTGGAAGTCCTTATTGAAGCGATCTTCCAACGATCTCATGGATCGCAGTGCCCCCGGTAGTTCCCAATTACGCACAAGCATTAGCAGGGTAGCATTTTCCCTCTGCAGCTCTTTTGTTACGGTCTTGCCCGGCAGCTCATCGTTATATGTGTTGCTAGATAGCTTTAGCGTCCAATTCGATCCTCTTCTTCTTGTAGAGTCATACCTCGATGAAGCCTCTCGAGATCTCTCTAGAAAATATGAATCCAGCTTTAGCTGTCGTTGATGACGTACAAGTGCAAGCCAACATGCTTGAGCTATCAAGCAAAGTAGAAGACTCCCTAAAAGTAGTTTTTTAAACTTTAAAAGAAATACCTTGCGGATTTGCATGGGGCCCATACACTTTTAAGCATCAACTATTGTGCTGTAAAGAACGCGAAAAAAAGCGTTGTTTTTATGTATAAAACTGACTTCTTTGAAAAGTCGAAGACTCAAGAATAATACGAGGGAGAGGAATGATGCCTCATTAGATCGGTTTAATTTTTATAGGTGTCTCATTCATTTTTTTTTACTTTTTTTTTCCCGCCTAGTAAGTTGCTATTAATATCGAAATTCTTGAAAGAAATTAAAGTTTAAAATACTGTAACAATTGTATAGCTTTGTCACAAAATCACGCTTTTTCATTGCGACCATGTAAATATAGTATGTAAAAAAATAATATTTCAGCCCTATAATCTTATATCACTCAGATCCTCACTTTCGTGGTTCTCCTTAGGTTCTGTGAATTGGTATATGGGTAAACTAGTACTGTTACTGGTCTTGACAAATATAGATACTATTCCGCCTTTGATGACACCGCCTTGCGGCCTCTTACTCCTATCGGTTAAAAAGTTCACTACGTCTTGGATATTTTGTAAAATTTCAGGAATGAGATGTTTTTGAATGTGTCCGACTCTGACACTTAAGCAATTGTCATCATTGGGGATATATGAAGTGTTCTTGCATATACTTCTCAACTGCGCTCTTACATAAATAGGGTCGCATTTTTCAGCCATTTGTTGCCGTTTCAGCTTCACTTCTTTGGACATTCGAATCATGTATGGTAATTTTTTACTACCATGATAAAATCTGTTGCCAAGCACATCCGGAAGTAGATGGTGGACTCTATAATCAGCGACGATTAAATCAAAATCCTTATACAGCTGAGTTAATTTATTGCCTCTGAATCTACGCCTTAAGTTCTTGACGCTTATAATTTCCTTAAACAAATCTGATGTGTGCTCGTCTTTTGTCAAAGTCTCTCTATACAAAGTGGACGGATCTTTGGTGATGAGCAGTATACCCAAATCTCTTGGTTTGGATAGCTTACATCTGCTCAATGGGATAACACGGGGAATGTTGTCCCTTTTTATGCCCATCTTCTTTCCCATGTTGATAATCATATGGATGTCTTTATCATTTTGTAGGGATGCGTTTTCCTTACATTGTGAAAGTAGAGAAATCAGTGCCTTCTCTGCTAGCCCATTTTTTATAACATTAGCTTGGTCAAACATCCCAGATCTTTATCAATAATTCTCAATAAATGGCTTTTCTTTTTCTGATTCCAACTATTGTTCTGTAGGGCATCGATTGCTCTCTTTTCTTTTCATATGTAATTTTTTTCAGGAATTTGAAAATTTCACCAAGATATGTGCGAGATGCAAAAAACGAAAAAAGTAGTAATAGCAGTATTCTAAGCAAATTTTCGTGTTCTGAGCCTCTTTAAGCCTTATAAGATCGTACGCATTGGTTCTTATACTTTAACTGACGCCAGATGATTATGAGAAGAAAAAAATGTAAAAAGAAAAACAAATTAAATACAAAAACATATATAATTTTTATGGCACATATGTTGCGTTATCAAGATACCTTACTATATAATTTCATTTTTTAGAAGCTTTGCGCCCCTTAGTTCAATAAAGTAGCAATGTCGGATGGCAATTCTTCAATTTGAGTGGAGTAGAACTTTTCTAGTTCTCTCATAGCACCGACATCTTCATTGGTAACAAAGTTGATGGCAACACCCTTTCTACCGAAACGACCACCTCTACCGATTCTATGAATATAGTTTTCCTTGTTAGCTGGCAAATCGTAGTTGATAACCAAAGAAACTTGTTGGACATCAATACCTCTGGCTAATAAATCAGTGGAGATCAAGATTCTAGAAGAACCACTTCTGAATTCCTTCATGATGGTGTCTCTTTCCTGTTGTGGTAAGTCGGAATAGATGGCAGAGACGGTAAATTTGTCGTCTCTCAATTTGGTGGTCAATTCCTCGACCTTTCTTCTGGTGTTACAGAAAATAACTGCTTGGGTGACAGAGATAGAGTCGTATAAATCGGTCAAACATTCGTATTTGAAATCCTCCTCTTCAACATTGACATAGAATTGTTTGATACCTTCCAAAGTCAATTCATCCTTCTTAACCAGGATTCTGACAGGGTTTCTCATGAACTTTGTGGTAACTTCCAAAACGTCGTTTGGCATAGTAGCAGACAAAAGAACAACTTGAGTGGTTGGTGGAAGTACGGTGAAGATTTGGTAGATTTGTTCCTTGAAACCAGAAGACAACATTTCATCGGCTTCATCTAGAATGAACATCTTGATCTTGTCAGTTCTAAATCTACGTCTTTGGATGTTGTCGAAGACACGACCTGGGGTACCAACAACGATTTGAGCGTCTCTCAAACCTTCAGCGTCTTCAACAAAAGAAGTACCACCGATACAAGCATGGACCTTGATGTCCATGTGGAAAGCCAAGGCCATCACAACCTTTTGAATTTGCAAGGCCAATTCTCTGGTTGGAGCCAACATCAAAGCTTGAGGAGCCTTGACGGAGGTGTCAATTCTTTGCAAAGCAGCAATGGAGAAAGTACCAGTCTTACCAGTACCAGATTGAGCTTGAGCCAAGACATCGTGACCTTCAATGATAGGCATGATGGCACGTTGTTGAATGGCAGATGGTTCTTCGAAACCGTAACCGAAAACACCTCTCAACAAGTTTTCGTCCAATTCCATGTCATCGAACTTGTAGACGACTTTGTCATAGTTGGTTAGAATTTGCGATTCTTCAACGTCAGTAATACCTTCAGACATTTTGTATGTGATTAGAAGGGAGTCGTTTAACGAGTTTGTTATAAAGTGATCAAAACTAACATAGCTATAGGCGACAATTCTTTCTAAATGTCGAACCTGCATGTATTCATATCTTCGTTCGCTGATGGCAGCTCGAGTTCCTACCACTTACTAGACGAGAGAGAAAGCAAAAAATTTTCAGTCACTATAAACGTTGAGAAGAAAGAAATGTAGATATAAATATTGGATATTATCAACAATGATCTAAACCGCCAAACCTGTATTTGAAAATGAATAGAATTCCTATGCATTTTCAGTGAGAGCGGAGGAGTCTCCTTACGTAGCTATGTCTTTTCATGTGTTCTGAAATATATATCTATTTGAAAGCTCATTTTACTGCATATTCAAAAATGTCATCTGGGAAGCACCTTTCCACTTTGGATAGGTAATCTGAAGCTTCCCAGTCAAATTTGAAGTTTGGCAGTTCTTCTTGCGGCTTACCGGATTTACATTCTGCGGGCTTTGCTCCCTCCTGTGAATCTTCAGCGGCACTTGACTTTGCTTTTCCCTCACCTTCATTTTCACCTTCAACGGCTTCTTCTACCCCATCATCGAAAAACTCTGTTTCTTCATCGTCGATTGCATCTGTCTCATGCACGTCTGGAAGAAATTCCTCGTAACCCTCCTTCTCCTTTTCTAAATATTGTATATTGTCATCAATAAGCCCATGCTGCTTTACATCCTCTGATAAGTCAGTATTAGAGGCAATAGAATCTTGCATATGATTCATCGAATTTTTTTGTTCAGGCTCTGGATTGCTATCATCGGCACTATCACCACTTTCTTTTGGGTGCTCACCGTTTTCATTTTTGGGCCGAACACTTACGTCATTATTTATAGTACTAGGCTCTTGTAGATTCTCTATGAGACTTTTTTGTTCAGATCCTGAAGTGGTATTGTCTGTTGCGTCACCATCATTTGTGTGCTCTTGCGGTTCATTTGTATACTGGGCACTTACGTCATTACTGGGGACGACGGGTTCCTGTATATCATTGATAGAACTTTCTTGGTCAGATCTTGGGCTGCTGTTATTTTCATTGCCGTCATTCTCGTTTGGTTGCTCATCATTTTCAGTTGCCTGCTGACTGATTGAATAATCCTTATTGATGAAAGTTGTCAGCCACTTAGTGAAATCCAACGGAACAGGGTTGGAGGGAGGCTCATTACCCGAATCTTCGATGTTATCCCCTGGCGTGTTCGTTGCTGCAACCTCGGGAACAGGGGCAGGTTCACTTACTTGAGAAATTTCTTCTGTTGATGTTTTTGTGTGGTCGTTTTCAGTATCATCAAAGTCATCGATGCCCACCTTAGGCACTTCAACTTCAACTCCATTTTCTTTCTTAAACTCGTTGTACACTTCATTCCATTGATCATGATATTCGTTTTTGATGAAATTTTTCTGAGACCACAGGGACCATGGTTTATGTCGCCCAATGAAGTGAATCAGTTTGATGGTTGGTTTGAAATAATTCATGGCGGGTGAAGATTCATAGCCAAGATTAGGGGTGGTCACATTATATGTAAATGATAATTGTACCCACTCTCGGGGAAAACTTTCTTTGATCAGCTCATCTGTACAACAGTTTTGATTGAAGAACTGGTTTAAAATGCCCTGATCAGAGCCATCAATTGAAGTGTTTTCGAGAATATAATCTTGCAAACCGGATGCAGTACCGGCATCTGGTATCAGAATCATAACACCGCTATTGAACATATCGGGCCAGCCAATGTCAGCAGCAGCGCCAATCTGTAACTTGTTTTGTTTAGACATGATGTCAAACAGTCTTAAAAATCCTTTATTCAAGGGTAAAGTGTCTGAATCCAAGTAAAGTACCTGTTCAAATTGAGTTAATTCCCATAATCTTGCCTTGATTAGAGCAGCAGATAATTCAGGCCTTTTCAAAAGAGCTAAATTTTCGCTGTTTCTTTGCACACTTTCATCTTGAAATTCTAAAGGGCTCACTAAAACAATTTTGGTGTATACTGAATTAAGAAGGTCCTTGGCGAAACCGCTTAAGGTATCATTGAATAAGGAAGTCGTCACAATAAGGCAAGTTTGAATACTATCTTTTTTGCCTGCTTCCTCTAAAAATTTATTTACTTGGTGGCCAAGGGCAAACACGCCTGGCAAATAATCTGCGGAGTACAGTAGTGTTGCAATAGCCAGTTTCCTAGACATTTTGTATCCTTCCACTGTAAGATAGCAATATTCCTAGAGAATTTTCACTACGGAGGGTTCAATATATCAAAGAAAACTAAGCATAATGGCATAATTTGCAAGCAAGGAACAACCTCTTCAGGCACCTCTTTCTTTGTTTCCCTTACTCGACATATATAGCACCCGTTTGATCAGTCTGTCTAAAAGTAACATAAGGTTTTCAATACGCTTTGACTCCTGAAAAAATATAATATGCACAAACAGTAATAATATTTACGGGGGGTTTTTTTCTAGCTCAGAGGCTTTCTTAGGGACTCCGCATATGCGGAACCTTAAACAGAATAGCCAAGAATAGCAATGACTGTTCAACTTTAACAGGATACGGTTGTCTAAAAATACAAAATATTATTATAACCTAAATACCTATAGAGTACCTAAAACGTTTCATCGAAGATTCGACGGATTAAAACATATGATGAAAAGATGGTAGGGAAGAGAAAAAAAAATTGCTAGTGTTCATTTATTAATTCAACAATATGAAGCTTATATCAAAGAAAATTTATCCTTTCCTCTTTTTAACGGGAGTAAGACCAGACGTTCTTCAACAAACCATCGTTTTGAGCCAAACGGTTCAAAGAGTCATCGGATTCACCTCTGGATCTGACGTAACCGGACAAAGCGTAGGTAACGTATTCACCTGGAATGGCACGGCCTTCTTCATCAACCTTGGCAACGTTGATTTGAACAGATGCATGGTCATCAGCCTTGATAATTCTGTTCGTGGCAGAACATTTTCTTGGAACGTAAAGTTCGACCTGAAATAATAAAATTCATTTGTTAGTTATACTAGTCACAAAAGTAGGATTTCCGCAAGGGAGTGCGTAACGCTCTGATCAATGTAAAGAAAGTAATGGGAGATTTTGCGTCCAGAACTGTTCAGCCTCATCAACTCTCGAAGCTGCTCCACAAAGCTCCCTTCAATATCTGAATGGTACTCATAAACATATCTTCTCCACATTTTAGAGAGCCCTTCCTCTGCGCTTCCACCACGAATGGCTTTTTCGATCATTAATTCATTCAGTAACGCACTGCCCGTTTATTCATCACTGATAGATAAATTGCTCGGAAAAAAAAAGTCCCTAACATACTAATTGGCCCTTGTCGTTTTCCATTTTGGTATGATCTTTTAATGGTTGTTATATGATAAACTGTCGCCTCACCACCACATTTAATTACCCAAAATTTAATACTACAGTTTGAAATAGCATATATGAATTTTTCAAGAAAATGCCAGGCACGTTATCACTTTGTACGCAAAAGGTTTTTCATTTCCTCTTTTCTTTCACTTTATGGAAAACTTGCAAAAAAATAAAAAGCTCTGGGTCTTAAAATGTACGGATTCTAAAATTAGAGGATCAAGTTTGTTTTTCTTGAGATTCCTACATATTTTGAACATTTTTGTATATATGCAATCAAACTCTTTTCATTATACATACACTCTCAACATGATGTGTCTGCGGAAAGAAATCAAATCCTCTTATGCTTTCTATCTGGTAAGCTGAACCGTTTTCTGTTTCTTTGAGAAAGTACTCGACGTCACGTGCTTGGGAATGCACATTACATGAAATGTATACGATTTTCGCTGGATTGTATGCGGCTAATTGCTTCAAGAATAATTCGTCACAACCTTTACGTGGTGGATCTAGAATCACGGAAGTTCTGTCACTAGCAGTATCAATAGACTCAAAAAGCTTTTCGGCTTTACCGACAATGAATCTACAGTTTTCAACACCATTTGCCTTTGCGTTTTTTTCTGCAAAAGAGACACTATCAGCAGAGATTTCTACACCAATCACCTTGTCTACACCCTTGGAGCTACATATACTGAAAAGGCCTGATCCACAGTAAGCATCTACCAAGAATCTTGACTCGTTTTCACCGTCCTTGGTTGAATTTTGCAAATTATCACGGACGTATTTGGTAATTACTGGCAAGATGGCATTATTATTTTGGAAAAACTCACCTGCGCTGAAATTAAAAGTATAACCATCTACATACTCAGTGACGATTTGTCTAGAATTTGTGACGCATGTCTTGGCCAGCTTAACATTGTGCTCTTCGTCTTCAACTTCGACATAGCTTATATTGCCATTCTCATCTCTGGATCCTTCCTCTGTTAATTGTTCCGGAGTCGGTTTAGAAGGGTCTAGAATGATGGTGTTTTCTCTTAGTAAAATAGTAGCCCCCTTTTTATAGTTTTTAAACTCCTCCTCAAACTTTCTTCTTTCATTAGTCAATCCTATGTTGAGGACTTCAGTGGCAAGTACACATTCATCAATATCTAATATCGAAGCATGCCCACCAATATGCAAAGTATCCTTTCTCCATTGAGGTCTACCTTTTTGGCCAAATCCCAGGGGAGGTCTTTCTGTTAGTTTTTTCTCCTTTATCCTGGGCATGTCAAAATGGGGCGTAATTTTTGTTCTATAGCCAAATTGTAAAGGAGAAGCTACGGTGGTGCCGAATTGAGGTAAAAGGTTTTCAGCAACCAACCTCGGTGCAAAAAATTTGTAGGCATTCATGATTGTTTTCCTTTTCAGTTTTAGCTGATCATCATAAGTTAAGAATTCTAATTGACTCCCTGAAGACTTCCCAAAGTATTTATCTCTAATTAAGTCATCTCTTCTCATTGGAGACTTCTCTATCACGTCTAATAAATCACTCTCGACATAGTAGGGATGTGTCTTGAAAACTTTGATATTGACCATATCACCTGGTAGCCCAAAGGGTATGATGACGACTTGTTTCTTTCCTGGCTCAACAGGATTATCAATCAAGGCCAGGCCGTTGCCGTTAGAAGTAATTTCCAAGACCTTGACGTTTTTTACCTCCCTGTGATACTGTAAAACGATGGGGCCATCTACTCTAGACTTATCGTTCAAAATTGCAGTAACGTCATTCAGAACTTGCTCTCTGGATAAATCCTGAGATTTCAACAAATCGTTCACTTCGAACTCTAAGACACCCATAGGAGAAGTTGCATCGACTTTTTTTGCCTTGTACCTTCTCAACTTTGGTTTTTTGGCCTTCGTCTGCTTTGTTGGATCTGCAACAGTAGAAGAAAGTCTTTTGTTGTCGCCGATCTGTTTCACTGTTGATGCTGGAGTTGTAATATTTTCAGTCATTCCAAAAATTGGTGCGCAATAGTGACTCTTAGTGAGATTGTGGCGGAAATAGAGGCTAGATCTGAATATAGGTCTTTGTAAGAGCCAGAATTGACGCATGCATGTTATTATGCCTGAACATATCCATCGAGGAGATGAGATGAGGTTCAACCTTCTTATGTGAAATTTTCCAGGAAAAGAAAAAAAAGAATGGGCACGTAAACACTTCGTACATAATGAGAGCCAATGTCATCTGATTGACTTCTGCTAAGTTTTAGTAGACTTGTGCTTTGAACTATGTAAACGTTGTGTTAAAACCATGTTGCACATTACATTAGATTATCACTTTTTTAGAATTATATGGGAATGAATCAGAATTGACTAGAGTAAATTAGATGAGATAAATTAAATTAGGGTTTGAATTAGATTAGACCAAGAGTGTTCTATCTTAATTAAATAAAGTAGCAGGATGTAGTGAAAGTGTGCATAGTTTTTCCCACTGCCTTGGGGAGCTGTTAATACGTTCAGAACGGATTGACTGAAATTTTCTGATTTCTATCCTCACATTAAAGTACACTTGTTTTTTCTTAGTCTTTTCGTTCTAGAGACAGAGATGCTGGTATCTCCAACAGAGAAATCGATACTTGACTTGGCAGAGTTTTTCTTGAATGGATTTTTGATTGTATGTGTAGAGTCCTTTGTAGCGTATAACGAATCAGAAAGTAATGAGTGTATGGCAGTTTCAAACACTTCATTAACATTTTCTTTCAATCGTGCTGAGCATTGAACATGCGAGAACGCTCCTAGCCGCTTGGCCAGAGATTCTGCCACAGTAGGTTCCACCAAATCTGAAAGGTTATCAGCTTCGTATAGGTCTGACTTGAGACCGACCAGCATTATAGGTGTGGAGGGACAGAAATGTTTGACCTCTGGAAACCAAAGGTCTTCAGCATTCCGGAGCGATGTCTTATTTCCGACAGAATAACAAATCATCAGCACGTCGGCATTCGTGTATGATAGCGGCCTGAGTCTGCTGTACTCCTCTTGCCCAGCAGTGTCCCACAGTGCCAGCTCTATAACCTGTCCCCTAGGGCCCTCTATATTTGTCACATAATTCTCAAAGATAGTGGGGATATAATCTGTCGGGAATGTTCCCTGGACATAAGATATCAAAAGGCACGTCTTTCCTACAGCACCATCCCCCACAACAACTATTTTCAAGTGATAGTCAGGCAGTTTATTGGTACGTTTCATTTGCTCAAAACTAGGAATGGTGGAAAGGCTTCTCGCAAACGGGGTTGGCAGTCTGGGAAGATTCTTTTCGTCTAAAGGTCCGGACGATTCATTAAGTGCGGTACTAGAAAGTGACCCCTGCGAATTTATGTCATTTTGTTTTCCACCATGGTTGCCTTCTCGCTTAAACAATAGAGCATTCATGGGACCTATAGATCGGATGTTTGGAATTTTGAGTGGTTGATGTAAGGTCGGCACAATATAAGTTATATGTATTGTGTCTTCGTAATGTAAGGCTATAGCGACTAAATCAGATCATCCCGAGATGATGCGCAGAAAGTCGCATTATACGGACCTTACTTATTAAGCTATTGAAAAGGTAAACAAACACTACATAGTACTATGAGAAGCAAGCATAAAGGGGTATAGTTGCAGGTGTGAATTGCAACGCAAAACAACATTCACTTAGCAATGCACAAAAATGAGTCAGGACATGCTAACGAACTTATAGAGTTTGTTGCGGCCACAGTAGCAGGTATAAAGAGTCTTTCGAAAGAAAATGAACAAATGCTCATTAACTACCTCGATAGTCAACACCGTGATCGGTTTAGATCATTTCTGGGACTTTTGGACGGACAGGAACGTAGCACTCTGTTTGTCTTACTTTTTGAAGAGGTTGATAGGACGTTAGTCACTATTGACATTGGTGAGGAGATGATAGATAATGACAATTTGACAAACGCTGAATACTCTACCTTATTGATCATCAGGTCTAAAAACGCAATTGTGGATGCGGATCCAATCAAAACACAAATAAACGTGATATACTTGCCTGGTCCCGTACATGCAGATAGTTTGGCCTCCATTATCACACATGGTGTATCTTCTGTATTCGGTCAACTGGTGAAATCGGATGCAAAGTCATATTCTGTCGAGACCATAGATAAGACCAGGAGGAAACTCGATGATATTTCCAAGCAATTTCAACAGCTACATAATTCAATCGAAACACCGGATCTTTTGGCAATGGTTCCTAGTAATATCAAATCTGCTGTATCGAAAGGCGCCACCTCACATGACTATGCAGACTATCTTTCTAATAGTGATTTAGACGATATAAAATTCTTAAATGCCTTGCAAAGCATAGCAAACAAATGGTTTTTAGTTATCAAACAAACATTGACGATTGATAGAGATGTAAAAGATGGTTCCGTTTCATATGAAGTGGAATTTTGGTCTAACTTACATGAAGTATTGAAGTCACTTATTCAACAAACGCAAAACCAAGAATTTCAAGTATGCTTATCCATTCTAACCAACGGAAAAAGATTTCACAACTTGACAAATTTTTTGAACGAAGGTTCACTTTCAGACAAGTTTAAGCTCGCAGATAAAAATAACCAATTCTTATCATCAATCCCTATCGATGAAGTTCATAAATCAAGTAATCTTGAGACTTTGCTTAAACTTTTTGTGACATTAGCATCTTCTTTAAAAAAGTTCAGGTACTCGAGCTACCCAGTCCAAAGATTTACCGTGCTGGTGGACAAAGTCTCTCAAGAAGTCATGGATGCAATATTAAACAATCTTGCCAATTTATTTGAACTAGATTATGATTCTTTTTTGGTTCTACATGAAAAATCAATCCACGCAATAGAAGAATGGGATAAAATCGTGCAAGACATTAATTTATTAATAAGGGAAGATCTGAGGAAGAAAGCACCGCAAGAACTACTATCACAAAAGCTAACATTTACAAGTGCGTCTGTGAGGATGACTTTGGAAGAAATCTTGACCACGCGTAACCGATTTATTTCTTTGGCCCAAACGCTAAAAGGTATATCCTCCTCTACTTATCATGAAGAAATACTGAGGTTATATAAACCATTTGAACAGATTGATGATATCTCCGTAAATCTTCGACAGAGATTGGAGCAGGCAGAGCGTGAGTATAGTAAAAACATGTTTGATTTGGAAACGAAGTTGCAGACTTTACTGGAGGATGTGATTGACTCTGACCGCTGTCCAATTGAAAAATTAAGCTATTTAGTTAAGTTCAAGTCATTGATGGAACTTTGCCCTCGAATAAAAGTGAAAGTACAAGAGAATCAGCAGGTACTGCTAATTGAGGTAAAGAAAGAAATAAGGCAATTAGAGATTGGTATGAACGCTCTGCCCAAGATTCTGCATTTGGAATCATTAAATGATATACCTCCCACATCTGCAAAAATTTCCTACTTCGCAAAAATCCAGCACCGCATTGAAGAAATAAGCCAATATCTCGAGGCGCTTTTTGGATCTAATTGGAGCACTACACTTGAAGGGCGTTCGATATCCGCTTTGATACTGCAACTAAAAAAGGATACAAACCCTCAAGATGTGTTTTTGCAATGGTTAAATAATTTCCCCGAAAAAGCAACAGCAAGTCTTTTCATGGCGCCCATTTTGAAACTTCTCAAGAATAACGAGGATAGCTATGAATTAAAAGTGAACTTCGATTTTGCCTTAGCTGATGCTTACAAAGAGTTGAGGAGTTTGACCTACATGGCATTCCAAGTACCCAGCCATGTAGTACGTGTTGCCAGAATCTATATGAATTTGTACCCGCGAGCCATAAATTTGGTTGAACTAATCCAAACTTTTTTTTCACTTAGCAAATCGCTTTCTAATACCTTTTATACAAACGTCTTTTTGAAGAATAAGGTAGAAAACGTGTGGATACTATTACAACAAATTCTAGAAACATCGTGGGAATCTCTACGAGTGATCAACACGAACAATCAAGAAATGCTTTGTTCGATTCACAGTCTTAACATATTGGAGAAATCGATTGATGATGTTATTTCGGATTACCAAATATTGAAAAGTTCTGAGACTCAGTTTTTCGAGCAGTTCTCTGCTCTGAATAGTTTTGAAGGTACTGCCGATGACTTGCACAAAATGCAAGAGATAATAGGAAATATTCAGGTCATTTTTGAAGACCTTTCTGCCAAGGGTCTTGCTAACGTTATTGATTGTATTCCCAAGTTCAATTGTTTAATTATTAACATACTTCTGGAAAAAGTATCTTCTAGCCTAAAAGAGCTTCGTTTCCCAAGGCGCATATTGAAACTTGATTTCGATGGGGGTAAAATAACACCATTACCATCCTTGGCTCATATTAAAGGCTCTTTATTGAAGGACATTGAGGTTCTCTTGAATACAGTTGTTCAATTTGAGTTTTTGCATGACCCCGATAGCCCTAGTTTGATTACATTGCCCTTTGATTCGGTGGTAGCCAAGCTGAAAGGCGATATTCAAAACTCCATTGAAAAGATCCAATCCTTACATTACAAAATCAATATGTACGTCAGAGAATGGCAGAAAATGGATTTTCTTTGGAAAATTACGGAGAAAACTCTTTTAGAGACAATAAATAATCAAACTAGAAAATGCTTTGAAATTTTAGAGGGATTCCTTAATTTTCAGTCAAACTTCGATCTAACTCAAAATCAAAACGATTTCACGAAGAATTTTGTGCTTCAAATTCAAGATGTACACAGTCATATCCGCTCAAAAATGAATTTTTGGATCTCATATATCAGCAAGCATCTTTTGTTGCTACATGATCGTGATGCCAGACAATTGCATGAAGATATGAACAGGGACAAAGAAGCTTTAGAAGATATGGATATAAATTTGTCATCCTTAAAAAACATAACCATCATAATTGAGGCTATCAACTTAAACAAAAGACATGTCATTGAACGAGAAACACAAATCAAGTTATTAAGGTCGGTCTCGAGGACACTTACAAAACTTAGGGTAGATTTTCCGTCACATTTTATTTATATAGAACAACTCGATACTGATTTTAGTTCTCTAAGGGAATCCTTGAGTCATGTTGAGCAAGAGTTGCAAAAGCACCGTGTAATTATAGCACAAAGACTAGAACAAGAAGTAAGACACATTAATGATTTGTCCCAATCTTTGAACGAAAGTTGGTCAGTTCGGAAGCCAATCTCACCGACATTAACTCCACCTGAAGCACTTGAAATTCTGGAGTTGTTCAATAGTTCAATGATTTCGCACAGGAAAAAAGTGGATTCTGTTGCGAATGCCGCGAAGATGTTACTTATTCCCGTTGTTTTGAAGGACCAACTCGCGCACATGGTGGAAGAAGTTAAACAGTATGAGCTAGTCTGGAAAAGTATTGAAACCCTTTGGAAAGATTTACAAAGAACTGTTGAAACTCCGTGGTGTAGAGTAAACGTGTTAGCTCTTCAATCAGAGCTAGATATCTTTCTTCAAAGCGCAAACGAACTTCCTAGAGTTGTTAAACAATTTGAGATATATAAAGCGCTGTTCTCACAGATCGATATGCTCAGTTCTGTAAATAGAACTATGATTGAGTTGAAGGATGCTGCTTTGAAGCCAAGGCATTGGAACATGATATTTCGCGATATAGGCAAAAGACAAGTACAAAAATTTCTAGTTGATAAATTAGAATTCTCTCTCAAGGATGTGATGCTCCTTAACTTGACCCTGAATAAGGTAACTCTGACAAAAATCATACAAAGGGCTCAAAAGGAATTTGTTATAGAAAAATCCCTCGATAGAATTAAAGCTTTCTGGAAGGCGGCTCAATATGACGTAGAAGAACACTCAAGTGGACTCAAGCTCGTGGGCGAATGGGATGTGTTAGAGCAAGCCTGCAGGGAAGATTTAGAGGAGCTAATATCCATGAGAACTTCGAACTATTACAAGATTTTTGAGCAAGACTGTTTGGATTTGGAATCCAAACTTACAAAATTATCTGAAATCCAGGTAAATTGGGTTGAAGCTCAATTTTACTGGTTGGATCTGTATGGAATTCTTGGGGAGAATCTGGATATTCAAAACTTTCTACCCCTCGAAACTTCCAAATTTCAAAGTTTAACCAATGAGTATAAAATGATAACTACAAGAGCTTTTCAACTTGACACAGCAATTGAAGTAATACATATCTCCAATTTCGTCACGACATTGAAACTAACCGTCGACTCTTTGAAGATGATAAAATCGTCATTATCGATCTTTTTAGAGCAGCAGAGAAAGAAGTTCCCGAGGTTTTACTTTCTGGGCAATGACGACCTTTTGAAAGTCATAGGGTCTGGAAAGCACTACGACCATGTTTCGAAATTTATGAAGAAAATGTATGGAAGTATTGATTCCATAATCTTTTCTGACGATTGTATAGATGGTGTGAGGTCACTGGAGGGTGAGGTACTAAACTTGAATGAAAGAATCAAGCTCGATAGCTCAATTCAAGCTCCAGAGTGGCTGACTGTCTTGGACACGGAAATCAAGCTGAGCTTGTTCACCCAGTTCAAAGCATGTTTGAACAAAATCAAAGACGGTATCGATATGGAACTGATCATACCCAGGTATGTTTTTCAAGCCGTCCTTCTTGCAGCCCAGGTTATGTGGACGGAACTCGTTGAAAAATGTTTCCAAACTAATGAGTTCATAAAATATTGGGAAGAAACCAACATAAAAATTGGAAGTTTGCTGAATAAGTTGAGCAAATCTCCTCACAATACGAATAGGAAAATTGAAGCTCTACTTGTTGAGTACTTGCATTTTAATAATATTATAGAACAGCTCAAAAATTGTTCTTCCGAAGAGAAAGCCCAATTATTATGGGCGAGGGTTCAAAAATTTTACTTAAATGACGATGCAAAAGATGATCTTGATTCGGTTTTCATTTCTCAAAGTGGCTACACCCTACAGTATAAGTTTGAGTATATTGGAATCCCGGAGAGGTTAATTTACACACCATTGCTGCTCGTCGGATTCGCCGCACTTACAGATTCCCTACATCAAAAGTACGGTGGTTGCTTCTTTGGTCCTGCTGGAACAGGCAAGACAGAAACTGTAAAAGCATTTGGTCAAAATCTCGGTCGTATGGTTGTAGTCTTTAACTGTGATGACTCATTTGATTATCAAGTTATTTCCAGGCTGCTAGTGGGTATTACGCAGATTGGGGCATGGGGATGTTTTGATGAATTCAATAGGTTAGACGAAAAAGTTTTAAGTGCTGTATCTGCCAATATTCAAGAAATACAGAATGGTTTACAAGTCGGAAAGCCGTATACGACACTTTTGGAGGAAGAAACTTCGTTAAGCCCACACACAGCAGTATTTATTACTTTAAACCCTGGGTATAATGGAAGGTCTGAACTGCCAGAAAATTTGAAAAAGAATTTTAGAGAGTTTTCTATGAAATCGCCGCAAAGTGATACCATTGCAGAAATGATATTAAAAATTTTGGGATTCGAGGATGCGAAGATTCTGGCCTCGAAAACTGTCCATTTTTTGGCTTTGCTATCTTCAAAATGCAGTTCAAAGAAGCACTATAATCATTTCGGCTTGAGGACACTGAAAAGTGTATTAAGAAATTGCAGTCCTTTGATTAAAGAATTTGGAAAGCAGAAAGTTACCTTAGTAGAAAGTTTGAAGAGAGTAATTTTGCCGTCATTAGATGACGCTGATGAACGAATATTCAACGAAGAAATGTTGGAAGTATTTGATTCTGCTGGGGCACCTTTAAATTCAGAGGTAATTGTCCGATGTTTGAAGGATGTTAGCCAAAGGAGCAGTTTTTTGATGTCTGAAGAATTCCTTAAAAAATGTTTGCAGTTTTATTACATGCAGCAAACACAACAGGCCCTGATACTTGTAGGTAATGCAGGATGTGGGAAGACAGCAACATGGAAAACTGTTATTGACGCAATGGCCATTTTTGATGGCTGTGCCAATATTGTGTATACTATTGATACAAAGGTCCTCACAAAGGAATCAATATATGGTAGTATGGTAAAGGCAACCTTAGAGTGGCGAGATGGGCTTTTTACTTCACTTCTAAGAAGGGTGAACGATGATCTCACAGGAACCTTCAAGGATGCGAAAATTTGGATTGTATTCGATAGCGATTTAGATCCAGAATATGTGGAGGCTATGAACTCTGTTCTTGACGATAACAAGATCCTAACATTACCAAATGGTGAAAGACTTCCTATTCCTCCCAACCTTCATATTATATTTGAAACGGATAACCTTGATCACGCCACACCAGCTACTATAACTAGATGCGGTTTATTATGGTTTTCATCCGATGTGTGTGTCATGTTCTCTAAGATAAACTGTTTACTCGATAAAGGCTTTGAAGCACTTGAGAGTGATTTATCTATGTTGGGACTTGAAAAAGTGAGGAATATAATATCAGATGCCCTCAATACGACTTCTTTAGCCAAGCTCTTCACAAGTGCAAATGACTTAGATCATGTCATGGGAATCAGTCCTTTCAATAAGATAGAAACTGCGGTGCAGCTAATTACTTATTCAGTCTCGGTTTATAGGCAGTGGCTTGAAAACATCACCAATGAAAAGTTGAAAGATGTTATTGCTTTAGTTGTTAAAAGATCACTGCTATATGCCCTTGCTGGCGATTCAATTGCTGAATCGCAGACGGCTTTTTCAGAAGCCATAAACACTTACTTCGGATATAACAACCAAGAGTTTTCAGATTATTGTAACCTAGTTATTGTGAACGACAACTTGAAGTTTACTTCTCTCTCTTCAGAGGTTCCCTCTATCGCTTTAGAGGCGCATGACATCATGAAGCCTGATATCATAATCCCTACGATTGATACGGTCAAGAATGAAAAGGTGTTCTATGACCTATTGAACTCAGGAAGAACAATTATTCTTTGTGGGCCCCCTGGATCTGGTAAAACAATGATTATGAATGGTGCGCTCCGTAAATCTTCTCGCTTTGATGTTGTTGGTATTAATTTTTCCAAAGATACCACTATTGAACATATTTTGTCGGCTTTGCATCGCCATACAAATTATATGACTACATCAAAAGGTCTTACTTTATCCCCAAAATCAGATATTAAAGAGTTGGTACTATTTTGTGACGAGATAAATTTACCAAAACTGGACAGGTACGGCTCCCAGAATGTCATCTTCTTTTTAAGACAGCTTATAGAGAAGAGAGGATTCTGGAAAACTCCAGAAAATAAATGGGTGACTATAGAGAGAATACATATTGTTGGTGCTTGCAATCCCCCAGCTGACCCAGGAAGAATTCCTATGTCGGAAAGATTTACACGACACACCACTATTCTTTATTTAGGTTATCCTAGTGAGAAATCTCTTTCTCAAATTTACGAGACATACTACAGGGCCATTTTTAAGCTAATTCCTGAGTTCAAATCATACGCTGAACCCTTCGCATGCGCTTCTATTCATTTATATAATGAATGCAAAACACATTACGGTACCAATCTCCAATCGCATTACCTTTTTTCACCAAGAGAATTAACACGTTTAGTCAGAGGTGTCTACGCAGCAATCAATAATGGATCAAGACAATCAATAGTATCTTTACTACGGCTATGGGCCTATGAAGCTTGGCGAATCTTCGCAGATAGGCTAGTTAAGGCAAAGGAAAAAAGCAATTTTGAACAAATCCTGTGTAAAACGGTTGAAAGATACTTTCCTAACCAGAACTTAGGTAATATAGCTTCAACTTCTCTACTCTTTTCAGGTTTATTGAGTCTTGATTTCAAGGAGATCAATAAAATAGATCTTGTAAACTTTATAGAGGAAAGATTTAAAACATTTTGCGATGAAGAATTAGAAATGCCCATGGTTGTACATGACTCTATGATTGATCACATCTTGCGTATTGATCGTGTGCTGAAACAAGTCCAGGGCCATATGATGCTGATTGGCGCTAGCAGGACAGGTAAAACTACCCTGACAAGATTTGTTGCGTGGTTGAATGGATTGAATGTTGTTCAACCGAAGATCCATCGTCACTCCAAGCTTAATGATTTTGACACTATCTTAAAAAAAGTCCTTTTAGACTGTTCACTCAAGGAAGGTCGTAGTTGTTTAATTATTGATGAGTCCAACATTTTAGAAACGTCCTTCTTGGAAAGAATGAATACGTTGCTTGCTAATGCTGATATACCAGATTTGTTCCAAGGAGAGGAATATGACAAACTGTTGAATAACTTACGGAATAAAACCAGGTCTCTTGGCCTATTACTGGATACGGAACAAGAATTGTATGACTGGTTTGTTAGGGAAATTGCCAAAAACCTTCATGTCATATTTACAATTTGCGATCCTGAGAATAATAAGTCTTCGGCAATGATAAGTTCACCGGCTCTTTTCAATCGTTGTATAATTAATTGGGTGGGTGATTGGGATGTGAGTATAATGTCTCAGGTGGCCAGTGCTATGGTGGACCGAATTCCAATAGAATTTACAGACCGCGAAGTACCAAAGGTAAATGAGGAACTGGTATTCACAGAATCATTCGTAACTATTAGAGATGTTGTTGTCAACATTTTAATACACTTTGATTGTAAGTTTTATGGAAATAGGAGGATCAAAACATATCCAAGATCGCCTGGGTATTTTTTGGACGGTTTACGTACTCTAGAGAATCTTGTTCTATCAAGATATCACGACTTACAGGCAAACCAAAGATTTGTTAATGTTGGTCTGGAAAAATTAAACGAATCTGTCTTGAAGGTTAATGAACTAAACAAAACTTTGTCAAAGAAAAAAGTTGAGCTTACCGAGAAGGAAAAGGAGGCTCGAAGAACATTAGACAATATGCTCATGGAACAGAATGAATCAGAAAGAAAACAGGAGGCCACAGAGGAAATCAAAAAGATATTAAAAGTTCAAGAAGAAGATATAAGGAAAAGAAAGGAGGTTGTGGTGAAGAGTATCCAGGAAATTGAACCTACGATCCTCGAGGCACAACGCGGCGTAAAGAATATCAAAAAGCAGCAATTGACAGAAATTCGGTCAATGTTGAACCCTCCACATGGTGTAAAAATCGTTATGGAAGCTGTTTGTGCTATACTTGGTTATCAGTTCTCCAATTGGAGGGATATACAACAATTTATCAGGAGGGATGACTTCATTCACAACATAGTGTATTACGATACTACCCTTCATATGAACTCCCAAATTCGAAAGTATATGGAAGAGGAATTTTTATCCGATGCCAGATTTACTTATGAGATAGTAAATAGAGCTAGTAAAGCATGCGGGCCGTTGTATCAATGGGTTGATGCCCAAGTAAACTTTAGTAAAGTTTTACATAACATAAATCCGCTGAGGGAAGAAATGAAGAGAATAGAGTATGAATCATTGAAAACAAAGGCCAATTTGCTTGCTGCTGAAGAGATGACGCAAGATTTAGAGGCTAATATTGAAGTATCGAAGCAAAAATATAGCTTGTTAATCAGAGATGTTGAAGCTATTAAGACAGAGATGAGCAATGTACAGAGTAACCTTGATAAATCCATATATTTGGTTAAAAGTTTAACTTTTGAAAAAGAAAGATGGTTGAATAGTACAAAAGAGTTCAAGAAGACGAGTCAAGAGCTGATAGGAAATTGCATAATTTCCTCCATCTATGAAACATATTTCGGGCATTTAAATGAAAAGGAACGGGCAGATATGCTGGGCACTTTAAAGCACTTGCTAAACAAATTTGGTGTCAAGTATGATCTAAATTATCGATTCATTGATTACCAAGTAGCGCTGGATGAAGTAATGAAGTGGCTTGAGTGCGGATTGAATAAAAACGACCATTTTTTGGAGAATATGAGTATCATCATGAATTCGAAAAATGCAGTCCCTTTTCTTTTGGACCCAACTTCGCACATGATAACGGTCATTTCGAGCTATTACGGCAATAAAACTGTAGTTCTCAGTTTCCTCGAAAACGGATTTGTTAAAAGATTGGAGAATGCAATTAGATTTGGAAATGTGGTTATAATTCAAGATGGAGAATTCTTTGATCCGATCATATCGCGATTAATTTCCAAGGAGTTCAATTATGCTGGAAACAGAGTTACCGTGGACATTGGTGATCACGAAGTAGACGTTTCAGGCGATTTCAAATTATTTATCCATTCTTGTGACTCTAGTGCTGTTATTCCGATATTCCTCAGATCTAGAGTAAGGTTAGTTGATTTTGTTACAAACAAGGAAAACATTGAAACACGAGTATTTGATATCACGTTGGCGGAAGAAAATGCAAAAATGCAAAGACAGAGGGAAGACATAATAAAATTGAATACCGAGTATAAGATAAAGTTGAAGAATCTGGAAAAGCAGTTGTTGGAAGAACTAAGTAATTCACAGGGGAACATGCTAGAAAATGATGAGCTGATGGTAACCTTAAATCATCTGAAAAAGGAGGCTGCTAACATTGAAAACAAGTTAAATGAATCTGAAGCATTTATGCCTCAATTCGATAACTTGGTAAAGGAATACGCCATAATCGGTAGACATAGTGTCAAATTATTTACCATGTTGGAGGAATTCGGTAGCTTTCATTGGTTCTACAGCATATCCATAGTGCAGTTCTTATCATGTTTCAGACGTGTATTCAGTAAGAAAAATAGGAAGAGAATGGCTTGCATGACAAGAGTAAATGAAATCCTTTGGATATTATACCAAGAAGTATATAGTCAATTTTCTACAGCTCTTGACATGAAACGTAAGATGATCATGGCCATGGTGATGTTCTGTTTGTACAAATTCGATAACGAGAATGAACAATACAAGGAAGCAGTTCTAGCCATGATCGACATGCTTTCTGGGAGTCGTGATAGCGTAGAAAAACTGGATGTGGATGCTAACGGTGATTTGAATTCATTATTGAAGCATATTACAGGCAAATCGTACACATCTGCGCTACATTGGTTCAAAAACGAGCTGTTCGTCGACGAGTGGGATATTGCGGATGTTGTAACGAATTCTGAGAATAGCTTTTTCACGATGGCAAGTGAACGAGACGTTGATGGCACGTTTAAACTGGTAGAATTGGCAAAGGCTTCGGATAAATCGTTGAAAATCATCCCGTTGGGGTCCATCGAGAATATCAACTATGCACAAGAGGAGATATCAAGATGTAAGATAGAGGGTGGCTGGATACTTTTACAAAACATTCAAATGTCGATGTCATGGGTGAAAACTTACCTGTACAAGCACATTGAAGAGACGCGAGTAAAGGAAGAACAAGAGACGTTTAAGATGTTTATGGCATGCCATTTATCCGCTGAGAGGCTTCCCCCTCCATTGCTACAAAGAACTGATCGATTTGTGTACGAGGAGGTCCCAGGTTTATTGGACACAGTCAAAGATCTTTGGGAGCCACATGCTTCCATTGATAAGTCTGGCGGAGTATGGGGCGTGTATTGTATGTTCCTATTGTCATGGTTTCACGCCTTGATCACTGCCAGGACCCGATTAGTGCCTCATGGGTTTTCCAAGAAATATTATTTCAACGATTGCGACTTCCAATTTGCCCTAGTCTACTTGGAGAATGTGCTGGCCACCAACCCTACAAACAACATTCCTTGGGGACAAATGCAAGACCACATAGCTACGATCGTATACGGAGGGAAGATCGATGAAGAGGAAGACCTCGAAGTTGTCGCGAATCTTTGTGCGCACATATTTCGTAGCTCGGACAATTTGCAAATCGTTCCTGGAGTACGAATCCCACAGCCTCTTCTTCAACAAAGTAGAGAAGAGGAACGGGCAAGACTCACCACGATACTGTGTGATACGATCGAGCCTGCAGATTCCCTCAGCTCGTGGCTTCAATTGCCAAGGGAATCCATCCTGGATTACGAACGTATCCAGGCTGAAGCGGTGGCTAGCTCAGCCAAAAAACTTCTTCAAGACATATAGCCTTTTCAGGTACGCGCGTCTTACTTGTGCGCGGTTTTCTGAGCGGTCGTGTCTATTATCTATTCTTACTCTTCGATGGAATTGTCATGAGTTCAGCTCGCAAGAAGATGGCGTGCTCCTGATTAAAATAACGTGGGGCTGTTTTTTTCAGATAACAGTTAACCATTAGCATAGACACCTGGAATTCATGCTATATAACATACTAGAAAAATTTGTTTCTTGATTTTTTTCTCAGCCCTGCCTTCTTTCTCAATTCAGTTGAGCTGATGAGATTATGATAAACGAAAAAAAGCAGTGACAGCCTTCAACAGGAATATACAAGAGATCAAGGAATACGGGCATTAATCAATGACGACTACTCAGACGGTGATTGAATTGAGTGCTACCGAGGAAAGCGTCAAAGTCCAGATGGCTGCTGCCGGCGGTAAGCATCTTTTGGCAGACCCCGGTAATCATCCAGCAGAGCATTTCAAGGAACAAATGTCACGGTCAAGATTTCAGACAAGGCAGTACCTGACTAGATTTACAGAAAACCAGTCAGATTTCTTATATTCCGTTCAAAAAAAGCATAGGACGCCCTTAAGAGACGTTTATTTCAAGTACACTTCCATGATGGGTTCTCATATGTTTTACGTCATTGTATTGCCCATTCCTGTGTGGCTTGGATACCTCGATTTAACTCGGGACATGATCTACATTCTTGGTTATTCAATCTATTTAAGCGGGTACCTAAAAGATTATTGGTGTCTTCCGAGGCCAAAGGCTCCGCCAGTGGATAGAATCACATTGAGTGAATACACTACAAAGGAATATGGTGCACCGAGCTCGCATTCTGCTAATGCTACCGGAGTGAGTTTACTATTCCTTTGGAAAATATGTTTATGTGACACGCTAACATGGCCAATGAAGTTTTTTTCGTTGATTTTCGTCATTTTTTATTACCTGACTCTGGTCTTTGGTAGAGTGTATTGCGGTATGCATGGTTTGTTGGATATATTCAGCGGTGCTGCTGTCGGGGCTCTTTGTTTCTTCATTAGAATTGGTGTAACGCACGTTTTACGAAATTTCCAAAGCGGTGAACACCTTTGGTTCCCCCTTCTGAGCGTAGCATGGGGTTTGTTCATTCTATTCAACCATGTCAGGCCCATCGATGAATGCCCCTGTTTCGAAGATAGCGTAGCATTTATTGGTGTGGTCAGCGGGCTGGATTGTAGCGATTGGCTGGCCCAAAGATACGGGTGGAACCTGGTATGCAGTAGATACGGATCGTATGGCTCCAAGGTGTTCTTAAGACCTCTGGTAGGTGTCGCCTCTGTAGTCATTTGGAAAGATGTCATTAGCAAGACTGCGGTATATACGCTGTTGATTAAACTACTAAAGTTCCACGATGACAGAGTTGAAAAGGCCCATTTGCATAAGAAGACAAGCAGAGATGTTGAATGTTCACCGTACATTGGCGTCCCCAAGATAGAAATTCTCGGAAGATTCCTTATATACGCAGGTATACCCATCACCGTCTTTTTGTTGTGCCCGGTTTTTTTCACCTGGACCAGTTTAAGGTAAACTGTTGCTTGCAAGCATGTAGTAGATCGTACATTCATATCAACTTTATATATACACCATTGGAGTATACTCCGATGTAAAGACGCCTAGAATTCAACAATTTTTTTTTTTTCTCTGGAGGATAGCCAGCCCATTTAAGTGCTTACTAATGTGATGAAGTGCATAGAAGGGCGAAAAACTCACTTTTCGAGCACAAAAGAAGCCTCTAGCTTCTTTATATATCATTGTAGAGTTTCTTCCACCTTTGGAAGACCCTAGATTGCCATTTTTGGTCTTGAACAGGCATATTTGTGGTGATTCACCCTCTTTTTGACCCACAGGGCATCGCTACTTTGACACCCCCGATCGTGTCTCTTTTCGGTATTTCGACACCCTTTCTTGAATAAAGAGCATGGCGAAGACCAGAAGGCAAGAACGGCCAGCTGTTTTGCCTGTCATTGGCGAACGTCATCTTACCTGAGTAAAAAACTGTATATAAAGATATTTGGAATTTCTGCAAGAATCTTCGACTCATTCAAGTATACTGAGGAAGACTAGGACGACTAAAGAAATAAAAAACTCAAACGAAATCGCTGTAAATACCATGAACACTTCAGAGTTGTCGATAGCTGAGGAAATAGACTACGAGGCTCTTCCATCGCATGCCCCAGTGCACTCTCAGTTACTGGCAGGAGCATTTGCAGGCATAATGGAACATTCTTTAATGTTTCCCATAGATGCTCTCAAAACTCGAGTACAAGCTGCAGGTTTGAATAAGACTGCTTCATCCGGGATGATATCTCAAATATCCAAGATATCTACTATGGAAGGCTCGATGGCCCTATGGAGAGGTGTTCAATCGGTCATACTGGGAGCGGGGCCAGCTCATGCGGTATATTTTGCTACATACGAGTTTTGCAAAGCTCGCCTGATTAGCCCTGAAGATATGCAAACACATCAGCCAATGAAGACGGCATTGAGCGGTACCATTGCTACCATTGCTGCCGACGCATTAATGAACCCTTTTGACACCGTCAAACAAAGGCTACAGTTAGACACTAATCTGAGAGTCTGGAACGTTACTAAGCATATATATCAAAATGAAGGTTTTGCAGCGTTCTATTATTCCTATCCAACAACCTTAGCCATGAATATCCCATTTGCAGCATTCAACTTCATGATATATGAATCAGCCAGCAAATTTTTCAACCCACAGAATTCTTACAATCCGTTGATTCATTGCCTTTGCGGTGGGATAAGTGGCGCCACATGTGCTGCGCTAACCACGCCTTTGGATTGTATAAAGACTGTATTACAAGTCAGAGGTAGCGAAACTGTTTCTATCGGAATAATGAGAGATGCTGACACCTTTGGCAGAGCTTCGAGAGCAATACTGGAGGTACATGGCTGGAAAGGGTTTTGGCGCGGTTTGAAACCAAGAATAGTGGCCAATATCCCAGCCACCGCCATTTCTTGGACTGCATATGAATGTGCTAAGCACTTCTTGATGAAAAATTGATTTTTCTTTCCCTCTTCAAATTTCACTTTTTGTTGATAAAATATAAAGGCAAAGCCAAAATGCATTGATACTGCTGCTGTTGCATCAAACAATAAAACAACAGCAATAGCAGCATCATAAAAAAGAATAAATATAATAATAATAATAATCATGGTAATATCGTTCAACCCTCATTCTGCATAGATACCCAACTCTCTTGGCAAAAGCAATAATAGCGTTTGTCTTATTTTATTAGATTGAGCATTCAAGTTATAGTATCTCAAAAAAGCATTGCTTGTTGATATTTTTTTGTTTTCTATATACTAAAAGCGCTGCAACTATGTATACATGCACATATAATCACCCACTTAACAAGCCATTGACGATCTACTTTGAACATCTCTTCTTAAATCATTCATTATTCTACTATACCGATGACCCATCGTATAATCGTGAACAACTGGATAATTTGGATCCTCACGGAAAGATCTCTGGCCAGCAATATCATCTTCCCATAGTTCTTCTTTCGAGTTCGAGACATTTTTATTCTGTATACTTCCATATTCGACCCAATAACTGTTTCGGCCATTGTCAGTAAACCTTAAGCCATGTTTTAGTCGTTCCATGGTAGCAGCGGACTGCTGTCTAGTGCTTAATAGATCCGTGGCTTCAGGATCAAAATTCTTATAATTGTAATATAAAGGTCCAGCGAACAAAGTTTGTTTAAAATCCCATACGAGATCACCACAACCAAGACAATCCCTTAACGCGTAAAAGAATTTCATCCTGGCACCACAAGGTATACTAATTGCAGTATATTTATTCCAGGGGAAAGCCACTGCGTGTAAAATAGCAAAAGGGACCATCTCTATGCACAAGAGCCCATTTTTATATATATATCCAGATATTCGATCTTGGTTTCCCGTTCCCACTTTGCCAGTAACAACCAGACACTGAATTATTATGCTTTGCCAGTAAGAGGCAAAAATGATCAATTTAACGCATAGGAACTTCACCCACGGTCTATATGGGGCTAACTCCGGATAGAGACACTTCCAAAATAATGCTAAACTATAGAGTGACCACGTTACTGAAATGTTATAGAAAACGTTCAAGAAAATTTCAAATTTGGGCAGTTTCCATGCACTACATATCAATAATCCGAAACAATAAAATGGTTTGAACCAAACGTACTGTAATATACCCTTCTTGACGAAAAGAAAATCAAATGGATCAGATAAGTCTATTGGTTTGCAGATTCTACCCAATAACGGTATTGGATGTCTTGTGGGGGCGTGATTTAAGCTTAGAACCGTTATAATGTTTCTCTCACCGCCCAATAATAGCGTTAGAAAGGTAAAGAATGTGTAAATGACAAATGCTTCATAAAACTCTCTAATAGGGTCCACATAAAACTGAGCTATTCCGGGCTTGATTATTCCGCTTGCGCATGACACGCTGAATATGGGTACCAGGAGTAGTATTCGTATTGATAATCTTTGTTCGTACGGTTTGCGATAGTTTAGCAGATGCCGTACTATAGTGTAAAGTGAGATGATTGTAGCTATGATGGATGAATACACGCATGGCCAATAGAGCCACCAGGGAAGTAGATGATTGTCCGTTTCCATTAATGTGTGTTTGCTTTTGGAACTTTGCTATTGCGGTTCACCCTTGCGCTTGAATCCTTTTTAAGCGTTCTAGTGTTAGAGAACTGCTTGATGTGGGGCTGCGTTGCTGATTTTAAGTGCTTGGTTATTGGGTTATGAACCTGATTTAGATCTAGTTTTCTGCTTTTTTCGCAAGGGACAAATTGCTATTAAAGAGGTGAAAAATGCAGAGCAAGCTTGATTAGATGAGGGGAGAAGAGCAAAAAGACTTTCTGTAATGCTAAAGTATCGAGAGGATAACCTGGATTGATGCCGGCAAAAATTGACAATTTGAGATGAAAGTTCCAACTGGCGTCTAAACAGGTTTAGATTTATTTTTATATTTCTTTAAAGAGTATTATAATTTGAAAAATAGTACATAAATACATAACCATGGCATTCTCTTCACCTATGTTCTTTCAAATCTCTTCAGTTGTCAAGTCAAATCCTTAACGTCTCCAAAATTTTGTTGCTACCTTTTTCAATTTATGAGACCTCTTTTTGACGTAGGAAGTCATTGGATCTTCGTCAATTCTGGCCAATAACTTCCCCTTAGCCTTCATATCTTGCAAATGATCAACCTGTTCCAATTTATCACTTGGCAACATGATGGCACGATCTAAAGTGTATGGCAGACCTCTGTTCCTTCCTCTTATTAGCATGGCAATTATGACTAGCTTTGATAACACAGTGAATTGTGCAGACAGCGACGTACTGGTATTTGGGTAGCCCAACGATAACCCAACTGTACCATAAGCGCTAACAATTTCGAACAATATAGCGAAGACATTGAATTCAGGTTCACTGACATCTTCGATTCTTTTGCTTTCACATATACATATAATGAACAATCCGAGGAACATGAACCACATATCGAATGACAGCTGTCTTCTTAGATGGGCGCCAACAAATGATTTGGGTGAACGGTGCTTCGGTTTTGACTTCGCCGATGCGGTGTCACTCTGGTCGCTTTCATCGCCACGGTCGTCGTCCATCGCACCGTTTTCATCGGTAGCATCACTGCCATTTTGTCCATTGTCGTATAGTCCCAATGATTGTTCTTCGTAAACATTTGTTCTTCTGATGGAAATTGCCAGAGGTAGAACCGAGACGTACATCATTAGCATGTACGACACTTGAATAGATGGATGTAGTTTGCTCAAGTCGACAACGTTGAACCCAGCGGTCCTTGTGCATACAGATTGGAAGAGACCCATGAGAGCTCTGTAACCCTTGGCAACTTGCTTGACTACGGCGGAATTGAAATCCAGGATTATGAAAAGGATCCAATCAGTAGCATTCAAAACGATCAAAGTCAAAAACAACCACCATGTGGGGGCGCTGGGGAATAGCAATGTAAAGCATCTGCGCGGATGGTCCAAAAGAAACCCCAGGCTTTCCTTGAACTGAGATAAGTCCCTCGACGTTTTGAACATTATCCAAATGATAAATCTTAGCATGATTGGGAAGCCTGTGTTGCCGATGATGATGAAGAACATCATGAAAATCAAGGGATAGGCTGCAGTATTGAAGGAGACCATGGAATCGGCGGTCAAGGCAAGACCTAGATCTGAGAATGAACTCATTGCGGTGAAAAACCCCCACCAAGCGGGAGAAACTCCGTTTTGTCTGACAATCTCTTCGTAATGGCGTCTGGTACAGATCCACGGCACCATGACCACGAATGCCAAGATATTGAAGCCGATATAGTATATGAGGAGGATGTTACACAGCAGTCTCAGAGCACGATACTCGACGCCGCCCAGCTCCTCCTTTTGCTGCTTGGTGAGCCCGATAAAGACAGAGTTCCTGCCAAAAGTGGGTTCCCACGAAAGGTAATTAGTGCTCATTGTTCTAGTAAAAGGGTGTTGCGTTTCACCGCCACGGCGAGCTGGCTTGGGTGGGTGCGCTGGGAACTGCAAGTTCAAGGATTCCTCGGGCGAATAGCTCATCTCCTCATCTACAGACGACGAAGGCGCCTTTGGCGCCTTCGGTGCCAAAACATCTCCATCTTCGGTTTCCTGGCTTGACCTTACAGGCTCTGGCACGGGGGAGTCTATTGGAGTGTTGTGATCGTGCGTCGTGGACATGCTTTTTTTCTTGGTGTCCATATGGCTACAAGGAGCAGCATCATCGGCGTAGCAGTCGTCGCCTTCATCTCTCTGTAAGCGTGGCAGTTTTTGGAAGCTTTTGGTCTGTGCCGGTTTGTGAGAAACAGGCGAATCGGAATGACGTGGTGCTACTCTTTCGTGCCGCTCCTGGACCATGAAAGCAGGCCCATTGGCTTCGCTGGTGGAAGAGGCGGCGGAGCCCAGACTGCGCCTTTCGTGTTGTCCTTGCAGCATCATTATTGATTTGTAGATATCTGCCGGGTCAACGTCTGAGAGCTGGCGTTTACGTGAGAAGTGGGTGGGCGAGCTCTGAGTGTCGGTGGAGCCGTCCTTGGAGGACAAAACATTTAACGGCGAGACGGAAGACGATGCCAACGACGTGTCAGGAGAGTCCATGGGCATATCCGTGGCGGATCGCTGCGGGCCTCCCTCTCTGGAGACAAATTTTCCACGGAACAGGTTGTCTTTGAAACTTCTGGTTCGAGCGGCATTGCCACCCCCGAGAGAACGTTCTCTCTGTTGTAGCGTCATGGTCCTTCTCAGTTTGAAGTTCTGCCTGGAGAAGTCCCTAATATTGTCGAAGTACCTTTCGAACCAATACAACCGCACAAAGGCCAGGAACCCATGAATGATTATCGGGGTGGACAGCAGCGTGATGACATACACCACTATTTGCTGGTACAGGTTGAAGTCGTTGGTGCTCTTGGTGGCCAGCCCGCCCTGCGTCGAAGCTCCGGCAGCCAAAAACAGCACGTCGATGTACGGCGTGTTCTTGCACGGATACAACAGGATGGAGCCTGCGATGGACAGTGCGATCAGGTAGATGTAGTGGACCACGATGAAGTTGGGGAAAACGTACTTCGCAACGGGTCTGCATGCCTTTAGAAAGTCGGAGATGAAGTCTCTCAGCCGATGGCCCCACGACTTCTTGTGCACCAGCCGCAACTGGAAGGGCAGCGCCAGGGATGCCCGCGATTGCATCCTGCTGGCTGTTGACATTGGTGGCTCTTGCTGTAGACGGTAGTTACGGCCTCTAATCAACCGTCGATGAACCACTGATGAGCCTCTTTCTTTTCTACTCATCTGAGACCTAGCTAGTTTATTCCACCACCTTTTTTTCTTCTTTTGCTTCAGCCGCACGCCCGAGGGGATTAGAAATGAAAAATTCCATCTCATCCTATCCTCTGGAGGAACCAGGAGGCAGGAAAGAAACCAGAATCCGGGGGATATCACCAAACGCCTGGTTGGTCCTGCGTCTACGCATGCGTCCATTGCTCGCCGTGCAACCCATCTAAGTCTGCTTGTAGCGGAATGCCTACATACAGACACTCTTAGCACTTGAAAGGTGCGGCGGGCTCCTTTAGCCTCTTCGGACGCTGCAGTCTTGTTCTTGGCAGCCAACAGAACCTTTGTAGGTCGGCCACTGATCGGGAAATACCCACGATTGCGGTCTTTCTTGACCTGTCGTGCCCTTCCTGCCTGCCTCCAGCCTGATTGGGCACGGGCACACAATGTACGGGGTCCCACCCAGCTTTGGAAAGGGGCATATAAAACCCAGAGAGTATTGTTGTGTGAAGAAAAGCGTAAGTGGAGGCCAACGAGAACATCGCAAAGCCAAAGCAGTAAATGTCGTTCTGGAAAACACTACAAAGACAGCCGCGCACCATCTCGTTGTTTACCAACGACATCGCGTCCAACACCAAGTCGCAGAAATGCCTCCAGTTGCTGAAGGCGGATGTGTCTCGCCGGTTCGACGTCGAGATCGCCAACCGTTTCCCCACGTGGGACCAGCTGCAGTACATGAGGACATCGTGCCCACAAGGGCCCGTCTCGCTGCAGAGGCAGATCCCGAAGCTCGATTCAGTGCTCAAGTACAAGCACACAGACCCGACGTTCGGGATGGACCTGCAGAAGTGCGTCCAGAAGGGCCTGTGGAACGCGAAGGAGGCGCTGTGGGTTGACTGGGAGAACAAGCTAGTGGGCAACGAGCCCGCAGACATCGACAAGCACATCATCCACGGCAAGTAGCACCTATATACCACCTATATATGCCAGTATAAGTAACACATGTTTTAGAACTCTCTGCAACGCAGCACGTTTTTGTCATTACCCGCGGAATAGAGAAAATTTTTCCCTTTAAATGGCAAAAGAGAGTTTGCTGGAATCAAATTGGTGGTGGAGTGAGAAGAGTAAGTTGGGTGGTTCAATCAACGGGAGCAAGAGCCACAACGCAGCAGTATGTCAGACCCTATCAAAACGAAACCCAAGTCGTCGATGCAGATCGACAACGCCCCCACGCCCCATAACACGCCAGCATCGGTGCTAAATCCGAGCTATTTGAAGAACGGGAACCCGGTGAGGGCCCAGGCGCAAGAGCAGGACGACAAGATCGGCACCATCAACGAGGAGGACATCCTGGCCAACCAGCCCCTGCTGTTGCAGTCCATCCAGGACAGGCTGGGCTCGCTGGTGGGCCAGGACAGCGGGTATGTGGGGGCCCTGCCCAAGAACGTCAAGGAAAAGCTGCTCATTCTGAAGACGCTGCAGAGCGAGCTGTTTGAGGTGGAGAAGGAGTTCCAGGTCGAGATGTTTGAGCTGGAGAACAAGTTTCTGCAGAAGTACAAGCCCATTTGGGAGCACCGGTCCAGGATCATCGCGGGAGAGGAACAGCCCACGCCTGAGCTCATCGCCAAGGGCCGGGAGATCGTCGAGTCGTTGAACGAGACGGAGCTGCTGGTAGACGGGGAAGAGGACGCTGGAGAGGAGCAAGCCAAGGGGATCCCCTCATTCTGGCTGACCGCGTTGGAAAACTTGCCCATCGTGTGCGACACGATCACGGACCGCGATGCGGAGGTCCTGGAACACCTCCTGGACATTGGTTTGGAGTATTTGACCGATGGCAGACCGGGCTTCAGGCTGCTGTTCGGATTCGACTCTTCCGCCAACCCGTTCTTCACCGACGAGACCTTGTGCAAGACCTACTACTACCAGAAGGAGCTGGGCTATTCCGGTGACTTTATCTACGACCACGCGGAGGGCTGCGAGATCAACTGGAAGGACAACGCCCACAACGTGACCGTGGACCTGGAGATGCGCAAGCAGAGGAACAAGACCACCAAGCAGGTGAGGACCATCGAGAAGATCACCCCCGTGGAGTCCTTCTTCAACTTCTTCGACCCGCCCAAGATCCAAAGCGAGGACCAGGACGAGGACCTGGAAGAGGACCTCGAAGAGCGTCTGGCCCTGGACTACTCCATTGGCGAGCAACTCAAGGACAAGCTGGTCCCCAGAGCTGTGGACTGGTTTACGGGCGCCGCCTTGGAGTTCGAATTCGAAGAAGACGAAGAAGAGGTAGACGACGACGACGACGCCGACGAAGACGACGATGTGGAAGACGACGATGGGGAAGACGAAGACGGCGGATCGCCTGAAGAGCAGGACGACTTTGCAGAAAAGCCGGAACAAGCCCCAGAATGCAAGCAATCGTGATCCAGCATGGATCTCTGGATGTACATAGATGTATACGTCTAAATATATGTATATATATATATATATATATTTATAACTAGATGATGATAATAAAATAAATACCTAGGTTTTTTTGCCTGCCGTGAGGGGTGATCGTATTCTTTCGGATTTAATTATCTAGCAGCAAGGGTTATAAAAAGACAGATAACGGAGAGTTGTTGTTGCTCCCACCACTCACCACTCACGCCCCAGATCCGTCGTGTAACCTATGTCTGAATCATCCGTGCCATCTTCTAAATCGTCTGTGGAATTGCCACAAGCCACCTGGTCGCATCTGCAAAGATACCCAGCTTTGTCCAAGTTTATCAAATATGCAGAATCTCTACCACCCGTGGAGAAACTGATCTCTTTCAACCTCGTTGTCTTGGGGTCCGTGAACCAGTGGGTTTCCGAGTCGTCCAACTCTCCCCGCCTGGTGAAGCAGGTTGTTGCTGCGGGCAAGGAGGGGGCCTTCAAACTGGATGAGCTAGTCAACCTCTTGGTGTTCAAAGAGGGTGTCGACAGCTTGTTGTACAGCTGGAAGTCCCACTCCAACGCCCCGGGCTTCTGGCTAGTGTGGTTCTTTGTCGACTACGTTGCCAACATTTCCAACACCTTGTTGAGGGAGTTCTTGATCAAGCCATTGCACTTGCAGGGCTCTGCCGCATCGAAGGAGATTGGCTCCTCCGGCGAGAGCAACAAGATCACTGACACGTCGTCTTTGCCCCACGTGGCAGAGTTGTCTTCTACTACCAGGAGCGTCTCGCACGAGATCCAGTCCAAGGTCAAGTCTAACTATATCGACCCAACCAGGGACCTGGCAAAGGAGAAGTATGACGCTATTGTGAAGCCCACCACGGAGAAGCTGCAGTCCGTGTACATCGACCCGACCAAGTCGAAGTTGAACGAAACCTACCAGCGCTTCACCACCGTGTACGAGAATAACTTGAGCAAGTCCGAAAGTGTTCCCAAGGCCATCGTGTCCACCGGGTTGGACTTGGGCAATGCCACCATAGAGAAGCTCAAGGCCTCAAGAGAGAACCAAGCCAATTCTAAGCCAGCGGCTGTATCGACCAATTAGCGCGCTGAAGCTCACTTTCTCCTCTCTCTATATATATATATATTTGTTATTATTCTACTTTTCCGTCTACCGTTTGCTAGCTATTATGTATTTTGCTGTTTTAGTTTTATATACAATTAAATACCAAAGAAAAAAATGTAAAAAAAAATAAAAATACTTGGTGAGTCAAATCGAACAACCATAGGAACGTTTACACCTAGTATCTAAGGGAGATTCTAGCATGTCGAACAGTCATCACACGTTCCAGGGAAGAAGAAATAAACTCTCAGTGTGGGTGAAAAAAATCATTAACACTACCACCACAACTAATGCATCCGTCTCGAGCAGCAAACCAAGACGCAGGACTGGGGCTGGTACCACAGCAGTCAAGCACACGCAGCTGGAATCCGACGGAACCACCATCAGTTCGTCGCTGCGACCCATGGTTGATCGAAACTCGTTACGGTCCGGCGAATCCGATGAGGAGGGAACGCATAGGGTAGTATGGGATGAGCCACCAGCAGACAAATTCAAGCAGCAGCAGCAGCAGCAGCAAGATAACGCAAGTGTCATACCTTTGGTTTCTTTTTGTTCCTCCTCCGTGAAGTCGTCTACTTTCTCAGACATCCATTCAATACAGTCTACCAGACCCACCATATTCTCAGGCAGGACCCTCGAGACGAACTCCAGCGTTCTGGCCATCCCGCCACAGAGCATCCTGGACCGCTCAAGGGCTCTCCCGTCGCCGAATGCAAGCAACACTACGACGAGAAGACCATAGGCCGTCTGCTTGGTCCTAGAAGTAAGCGTCCTGTATTATGCTGCTGTTAGGTATGTATGTATGTATGTATGTATGTTTATGCAATGCTACATGGGCAATAGCCCCACGGAATGCGAGCCCCTCAATCTTCTGAATCTGATTCTTTTGAATCTTCTTCTGAAAACTCTTATGCAAACAGAAATAAAATAAATGCCGATAATTGATAGCAAAACTTCGCTATAATGCCAGATGGCCAGTGCGGCCCTAAGCAGCTTGTGACGGGGACGGCTAGGCGCGAGTGTCTCAGTTGGCCGTGGACCAGCTTTGATGTTTGGTTGCGCTTTGGTCATTTTCCACTTCGTAAACTCATCGGGTTCCATGTCTAAGGTCTCGCCAAACTCCTGCTCCAAGAATAGTTCAGCTTCCTTCACGTAATCGTAAGTGTCCTCGATGGACTCGTCCTTGTCGTTCCAGTGAAATTCGCTTGTGCACACTTCCAGTAGCTCCACGGTTTCGGTCAATTGCCCATTTAATGCACCACAGCCGATGTATCGTTGTCCCGTGTGTATATTCTTGGGCAAGTACAGGTTTTCAGTGGTTTGGAACAGCTCGACCCAGTAATTGCCCTCTTTGGCGTACTGGATGTCGATCTTCAGAAAACTAATACTTTCCAGGTATATGATTCTTAGCTTGGTGACTTCGTTCCATAGAGCATCCATCTTGAGGTTGATGTGGCCCTTCGAATTTAGTCGCAGCGACGTGCTTAGTTCGCCATCACTGTTAATATCGTACGAGTCGCTTTCTGGAGCCACATTTAGAAATACATCCATGAAGGGTGTTTCCTTATGGTCGTTGCCTTGGTTTCGATACGTGTCCAAGACAAGAAACAGCCCAGGTAAGTTCTTGGGGAAACCCATCAGGTCTGTGTTACCTCCCATGACGCCGTGAGAATTCATCATATATTGCCTTCTCGCATATGACGACTTCAGATCCTGTGTGAGAAACCCATTCTCGGGCGTAATGGCAAAGCACATCCCATCGCCCACGAGTTGTGTAGCCGGGTCGTTTGAGATCCTGAACTTGTAGACGATTTCAAAGTCATTAATGGTGTTGTCGCCAACCCCGTTGGACAGCACCAGCCCATGTTTGTGCTGATCTCGATCCTGTGTTAGCTTGATTGATTGAGCATTTCTAATCTGCGTGGCACCCCCCACATGCCAAAACAGGTTGATCTTGTCCAAATACGGTATGGATAAACTGGCGTCATTATTTGGAACCCGTGTTACATGAGATCTTCTTCCTGTTAAAGGCACAATCTCTATATCCTTCTCATTGCCGTCGTTGAGGTAGATCCTGGTCACTACTTGGAATATCAAAAACAATGATAAGATCAACAACGATATGGCCAGTTTTCCCGACCTTACATCTCTTGTCATTGTTTCTGAAATAGAAAGAACCCGCACTAGGAATCAATCAACGTTCAATTCCCAGCCAATCTCGCAAATGAACAAATTGCAAAAGTGGTAAGTGAAGAAAACCTGCCCATTGAATGCGTAAATCCTTTATTTTCCATTGATTACTTACTCTGTTATTGTTTTCCTTCAATCACGCGATGAGTTTTTTTTCCTGAATTATTTACAGGGCAAAACTATGAAAAAAATTAACTCAGATAGATAAACCTCGTACGTATCTCAGTGGATAAAGACCAATATACACATCTGCAAGCAACAATGACTGCGCTAACTCCCAGATGTATCATCGTGAGACATGGTCAGACTGAATGGTCGAAGTCGGGCCAGTATACCGGATTGACAGACCTACCCTTAACGCCTTACGGTGAAGGGCAGATGCTGAGGACCGGTGAGAGTGTTTTCCGCAACAACCAGTTCTTGAACCCGGATAACATCACGTACATCTTCACCTCTCCACGTTTGCGTGCTAGGCAAACTGTGGACTTGGTTTTGAAGCCATTGAGCGACGAGCAAAGGGCCAAGATCCGCGTGGTAGTGGACGACGACTTGAGAGAGTGGGAGTACGGTGACTACGAAGGAATGTTGACCCATGAAATCATCGAATTGAGAAAGACGCGCGGTTTAGACCAGGAGAGACCATGGAATATCTGGAGAGACGGGTGTGAGAACGGTGAGACTAGTCAGCATATTGGGTTGAGATTGTCCCGTGCCATTGCAAGAGTCCAGAACCTGCACCGCAAGCATCAGAGTGAGGGCAGGGCTTCCGACATCATGGTCTTTGCGCATGGCCATGCGTTGCGTTATTTTGCTGCTATCTGGTTTGGACTAGGTGTGCAAAAAAAGTGTGAGACTATTGAAGAGATTCAAAACGTCAAATCCTACGATGATGACACGGTTCCATACGTGAAGTTGGAATCTTACAGACATTTGATAGACAATCCATGTTTCTTACTGGATGCCGGTGGAATTGGTGTGTTGTCCTACGCACACCACAACATCGAAGAGCCCGCATTGGCACTGGCAGGGCCATTTGTCTCTCCACCAGAGGAAGAATCCCAACATGGCGATGTGTAAGAGAGATATGTTATGCCAAGAATACATGCGACTATGAAAAGCGACAAAAACTTTTTTTTTCTAAACTTTTTTTGTTATATAATATGCTATATATGATAAAATCTAGTGGTATCTTGGAAAAGAAAGTATAGTGAAATAAAAAAATAGTACAAAGGACTTTGTTTTTTTGCATTGTGGGTAAAAACGAACTAATTGAAAATAAAACCATAAGGTGGACGGAGTGAAAAAAAAGTACTAGCAAAAGCGCAGCAAAAGCCTGCCTGCAATACTTGAGGCAAAAGGCTTAGTAAAAGATGAAGTTAGCGGAACCAGAGGTGACTGAAACGGTGCAACCGTCAGAGCCAGAGCCAGTGTAGACACCATTCTCGTAAGAACAAGCACCGTTAATGGTGGAACCTTCAGTGGCTTCGATCTTGATGTTGAAATTTGGAGCTTCCTTGTTGTTAGGGTTTGGAATGATGGACAAGTAAGTGATACCGTTAGTGTAACCAGCACCCAAGACAACTGGGGCCCAGTTACCGACACCGGAACCCTCAGTACCCCAAATACAACCGTCTGACTCAGAAACACCAGCGTTGTTGACGTAGTACTGAGCAGAGGTCTTCTTACCTTGCCATTGGTAGTAGGAATCCTCCTTGATGACGTTGATTGGTTGAGTGGAGCCGGCGTCAACAATGGTGGGTACGACCATGTTTTCGGAACCTGGATAATCGGTACCGCAAATAGCAATGGTACCAGAGGCCTTGTTGACCGCTTGGGCAGAACCTTGACCTTCTTCACACAAGCTGTTGGTGTTTGTGTTGGAACGGTACAACTTGCCGTTCTTACAGTATAACCCACCAACAGATCTACCGTCAGAAGGTTGTTCAGAAGGCCATTGAGTTTTGGCATGACCTGGAGAACAAGCGTAAGAACAGTAGTATCCGTCTTGGCAGGAGGTAGCGGTGTTACCGTCCATGTCCATGATGGAGGCCCAACCGCCTAGACCTAACCAGTCTAAGGAGAGCGCACCTTGACCAGATGGGAAATCAGAACAGGAAATAGTACCGTCCTCGAAATCGCCAGATCCGACGGAAGAGGAGGAGGAGGAGGAGGAAGAGGAAGAGGAAGAAGGGGAAACAGCAGAGGTGCTGGCAGCAGTGGAGGACAAAGTGGTGGTGGCAGAAGCGACGGATGCGGCCTTGACATCTGCTCCCGCGGCCGCTGTAGCGGTGGTGGCAGCTGGGATAACAACTGCGCCATCTGCGTTGACGTACTGGGTGACGGTAACAACGGCACGTTTGTCGTTGTGGTGGTGCTTGTCGTTATGGTGAACTGCTGGAGCGGCCAAGACGGCGGTAGAGGCTGATAAAGCTAATAGGGCAGAAAATTTCATAGTGTTTTTTGTAAAAAAATTAAAGGAGAGTATAATTTAGTTTAAAGGAAGGACTAATAGTTGGTTATATTCAAATTAAATGAATGAATGAATAAAAATAAATGAAAGATAAGGAATGAATACACTAGAGATTGTGCGGTCGTACTTTTTTTCTTAGTTGCCGAGGAAAGGAGTGTGATTGTGCAGCTTATTAGTCTGTACCGAACTTTGATCTGGGAAACGCCAATTTCTCGAGGACGATACACTTTAGATGGTATTCACTTATATACCGAATCAGGAGAAACAAAGGCGAAAAAAGGAAAAAATTTGTTTTTTTTTACTTCTTTTTTTTTTCCTTTTCCGCACGATCCGGGCTGGGCCGTACAGAGAGACTTTCCTAGCCAAAAGTGGCAAAACGTCAACACCGCATGCACGTTTCTTTTTGTGGGCCCATTACGTTTCCCGATCTGGAAAAGAAAGAGCTTTTTTTCCGTGCCGTGACCTCGAGATCCAGGCACAACAGGAACCAGGCACGCTTGTATTCTAGCACATTTTGGGCCTAGACCCCGGTGCGGCGGCGGGCTAGATCTGTTGCTCGTTCTTGTTCTTGCTCCCACAAGCTGTTAATTACCTGAAACAACTTTGTGACTTTTGCCTTGTGAGAACGGTGTTTGTCCGGGTGCCAACGTATTCTGTCGCGACGGATAAGGTCCTGGCGTTCTGCATGCACCAGGGTAGCGCTCATTGTGTAGAATCGTTTTACGCTATGCTCGTCGATAATATCGGGACTGGCAACCGCCAGGGTTGGCGTGTCCGGCAGTGGCAACACGGCAGGCTCGCCCTTCGTCCTGCGCCAGTACCGTCGGATGGCCTGTGCGTGCCGTTCTTCAGTTTCAAGCTTGCAGTCAGCGTCATCTACCTGATCAAAGGCGAAAATGTCCACTTCGCTGTCACTAGAGCTTTCGCTTTCATCTTTCTGTTTCAAGCGGTTCATTTCGCTCTCGGTGGTAACGCACCTGTAACCTGCTATGCTTTCTCCGTACTCGAAGAGCGCGGTGCCATGAGTGATTGTGCTCGCGCTTTTTTTTTTCTTCTTCTGGCGAGTTGGTCTGTCTATGGTTGCCGGTACCAGCCGTATGGTGGTACTTTGCGTGTCTTCTCTGTGAGGTTGCGGCCGTTTTACGGTCCTGTTACATGGGTGGTGGTCTTTGGCTTGGCTAGTCCTCCTGGTGTACGCTTTCCTCTTGAGTTCACTCACAAATACCGGCCTTGTGTACCTCTTTTGGGTGTCATCATCGTCATCACTAGTCCTGTAATCGTCACCACTCATATTGGTGCTCTTGGCCAAGCTCCGTACTCTGTCTTTTGAGATAAGCTTCAGCTGAGAATAGAAGTGCGGAAAAAAAAACTTTATTATCCGGAAACGGATGAAGAAAACGAAAGAATAGGCAAAAAGAAAATTGGACGAGTCCGGAATCGAACCGGAGACCTCTCCCATGCTAAGGGAGCGCGCTACCGACTACGCCACACGCCCTAATTAATTATATCCAATTGCAGCAGAAGATGATCTTAATGCGCTGCTGTGATATATATACCCTTCTCCAAGAATGTTACTAGGTGTCAAAAGCAAGAGTTAAAAATTACCGTTCTAAACCCGCTAACTACACTTATTTTAGAAGTTCTATCCTGTGTTTTACACATTTGCAATAACCAAACTTCGAGGCTTGCCTTCACCTTTCCTGATGTGGATATCAGGAAAAGGGGGTGAAGCCGCAACGAATGTTAATTATGATTTAGCTTTTTTGTCGCAATTACGTTTTAAATGTCACTATATCGCCGAAAAATGATTGGCAGCGGTGAAACTGCAAAGTTTAGTTATCGAAGTGGCAAGACAAGGGGAACTCCGGAGCCCCATGTTTGATAGATGCAAGAAAAGAGAGGGGGGGGGTTCAGCTTTTGTTTGAAATGAAACCATTACGGGCGGGTTTATTGGGACTGTTGATAATTAGTAGTATTAATTAAGAATAAAAGCAGAAATCTTTCTTATACTTATATAAGAGAGGTATATAAAACACACGCCGATTGGACATATTAAGTATGTTCAACATAACAATAACCTAGGGAATTTACTATAAGTTCAATGTAACGACTCATATCATTTATATATAAATTCCAAGTTGATGTTCAATTAATGGATCTTTGACTCCAAGTGCACCCATCAATAAAACGTCATTTCAACATTCTTCATCCTGAAACAAGGACTAGTTATGTGAATAATGATGAACCTACTTGTTCCAACAGGGACGCAAACTAGAGATCATGCCGAAGGCGGGGAAAGTTATTTTGATTAGTTGCATTCCGGTAAATTTCTATGATATTACACTCTCACCCTCTTCATTTTGAAACCCATTTTTTCTCGGAGAAACATAAATAATAACACACATATAATAAATGAATGGGAAAAACAACTTTTTATTCATAAATCTTTTTTTTTACTATAGCATCGAGTTTACACAAATATACACATTTTCCATTTTTTTTTTTAAAATATTAATGACGAGAAAATTTCGTTATAATTAATTTTCTGAAATTTGTAAAATCGTTCGTTGCACGGACTTTATCTAATTCATCAACACCAGAAATTCCAGATTCTGTACCATTTTGGCTTGGTGGCCATTATTGCCTTTTCTTCTGCAATTTCTTGTTTTAGTAACTCCAAGTCAACTTCTCTTCTACCAGTATCGATATCCATATCTTCAGCTGGGATGAACAACTTCCAGTTTCTCTTGTAAATCTTGTGTCCGAGATACATGGCCACGACAAGTGGGAAGGACAGGTAAGCTTCGAAGAAACCCTCTGCACTTGGAGAAGCACCCACGGGGAATAGTGCAACGTAGAATTGCGCAATGAACATGATAACGACCATAAACAGCCCCCAGTAGGACCCCCAAACACCGGTGGGGGATTTGAACGATAATTCATCCAAGTCTCTACCTTGAGCAGTCAATGCCTTTCTGAAACGGATGTGACAAATACAGATACCACCCCATGTGAAAAGAGATGATAAACCGGATAAGGCCAGCAACCAGTTGAAGACATCACCTTCCTTTTTGGAGGCAGCGACAAATGCAATGAGACCGAATGCAGAAGTAACGGCAATCCCGACCAAAGGTCTACCCTTACGGTCCACGTAGGCGAATATTTGTGGCAGAAATCTCTGCTCAGCAAGAGCGACCATCGTTCTGGAACAGGCATAAATGGCAGAGTTACCAACAGACAACACAGCAATCAAGATAACCACGTTAACAACAGTTGGCAAACCCTTGATACCGTGGGTCTTGATAGCAATGACGAAGGGAGAAGCGGCCGCATCCACAGATGAGGCACCGATCAAATTTGGGTCATTGTATGGCACCAAAAGACCAACCATCAACAGCGACAGAATGTAAAATAGTGTGATTCTCCAAAACACTTGCTTAGCAGCCTTAGGAACGGACTTTCTTGGATCCACAGATTCACTGGCTGCAAGACCAACCAATTCGGAACCGGCAAAAGAAAAGGCGGAGGTAACGAAAACGGAACAAAGACCTTTAAATTTGGCACCGGGGGTGTCACCAGCAAAGGCACCAGGATCATGCCAGTACTTACCACCAATGTAGCCACCCTCTGGCCCACCACCACAATTCAAGATGATACCCAGGATAATGAACCCGACGACAGTGATGACCTTGATGAACGAAAAGACAAATTCTGCCTCACCATAACCTTTCACACCGAACATATTAATAATGACAATCACAAGCCAAAATAATGCTACAAACCCATCTCTATACTTTGGATCTGTGCCCCAGAAATTCACAGTAATGGATGCAGAGACAATTTCCAAAGGTAGCACAACCAGCCATTGCAACATATAATTAAAGTTGTTAGCGTAACCAAAGGACTCATCAATAAATCTGGTAGCGTACGTAGTGAACCCACCGGAAATGGGGAAAATCACAGCCAGCTCACCCAGAGCCATAACCATAGAGTAAATCATAGTACCCGTAGACCCCCAACCGATCAGTAGCGAAGCGGGACCACCTGTTCTTAGCGCGGTACCTGACCCAACCAGCAGACCAGTACCAATAGCACCACCAATGGCAATCATTTGCAAATGTCTATTTTTCAAATGGTGCTTTAGTGGAGTTTGCGCAGTGACAAAAGCCACCTTTTCCGCCTCTGTAAGATTAGGATCAACTTCGACAGGTTCTACCCTCCTAAAGGAATCCTTGAAATCCTGCCACTTAGAGCCTGAACCCGCCTCATCATTGGTAGTAGCGGACCCATTCGAAGGGATGGTTATTGGTTCCTGAGTCAGGAACTCGGAATCTATGGTGATGCCATTGTGCTTAAGATTTTCTGGATTGTTCTTCTCGTAAGAAGAAGTATTACTCATTTTTTTCCTATCCTTTTATATACTAGTCTTCTCGAACAATATTTTTAGTTTACTTTATAGGAATAATAAGAAAACAAGAACTATTCTATACAAGTAACTAACGAACCAAGTTAGGTAAAAAGGCATGATAGCAAGGACAACAATTTACTCAAATTCCATCTTCATCTTTATATGTCACATCGGGAGCGGGATCCCGGCGGTTAGAACTGTACTGCTCCAGCTATATGAGCTTATCACACTTCATCCACCACGAGGAGGTAAATAGCCGGTTGTTTCAGAAGATAAGCTAATCGGACGTAAGTAAAAGCAGACATACACACTCTTTATGCGGTGTTATCAGTTACCGGATTGAGTACCCGGCCGCACTGTAACTCATGTTGCGACAGCTGATTAGGAAGATTGGCAGTTCTGTCTGATAGCGGTACGGCACCAACGGATGCTTATCAGAAAACTCGGTCACTGATCACGGCCGGATTGAACGGATAAGCGTTCGGCTGAAAAATAAAATGTCCAGAAACAGCTATCGTGACAAAAACGACAGTATCGGCCGACAGCATAATGAGCGGACCAGTGGAAATGGAGTTGTGTCACTGTGTGTCAAGTAGGGGAAACGATTGCGAGCCCCTATTCCACTTTTGTGTCTGATGTCGGCCCGATCTACACAACATGGTAAGAGCGCAACAGGTGGGTCCATACTATTGTCCTTGGCATACGCGCGATTCAGGTCTAATCTATTGTTGCGCGTTACGTAAGCAGGGGGAGCAACGTTGCAGGGACCAGGCTTCGAGGATGATGTGTAAAAATACTGAAATCTGCCATGTTGTATCTCAAGATGAGATACCTCAACATGACGACAGTACGTCATAATGAACGCGACGGAAATATCTATAAAAACATGTCTGAAATAAACCAATATAAGTCGTACAAGATATCAGCACCACATTTGTAATTCCATTCTAGAACGTGGTCCTCAAGCAAATGAAACACCCGAAATATAAATAGACGAACAATTAGATTAGATCCGAGATTCTGCGCTTCCACCCTTTAAGTATAAACTAGATCTTATATATTAGATATAAATAAGTAACATCCCGTGAATTATCGTAACAACCGGTTTAGCAAACAAGTTACTTCCCTGTTTTCAACAGGATTACTAAATCACCTTGGTATTACTCGAGCCCGTAATACAACATGCCATGAAATAAAAATCCGTGATAGTTTAATGGTCAGAATGGGCGCTTGTCGCGTGCCAGATCGGGGTTCAATTCCCCGTCGCGGAGATTTTTGATATTTTTGATGATTTTTTCGATATCAGCTAACTAAAATCACTGCGTACGGAGCAAGGCTTTCTCTACAGTAATGAGTGCCCGAGTAGCCCATACTAGCATTTGTACAATGGTGAAGTGTGTACACTGTGCATGTGAAAACAGTTCTTCACTTCCTCTAATGGAGTCAAGAGAAGAATGGTCAACTTGAATACTATCCCTCCCAAAAACAACAGGGACTTCTACATTGCAATCGGACTTGAAGGTTCCGCTAATAAACTAGGTGTGGGCATAGTTAAGCATCCGCTCCTGCCCAAGCATGCCAACAGCGACCTATCCTATGATTGTGGGGCGGAGATGCTTTCCAATATCAGAGACACGTATATGACACCTCCTGGGGAGGGATTTTTGCCTCGTGATACTGCAAGACATCACCGAAATTGGTGCGTGAGACTCATCAAACAAGCGATGGCCGAAGCCGGCATCAAAGACCCAACCTTAGACGTTGATGTGATCTGCTTCACCAGGGGTCCCGGGATGGGTGCCCCCTTGCACTCGGTGGTCATTGCCGCTAGAACATGCTCCTTGTTATGGGATGTGCCTCTAGTGGGCGTAAACCACTGTATAGGCCACATCGAAATGGGAAGGGAAATCACCAAAGCACAGAATCCTGTGGTGCTGTACGTTAGTGGGGGTAACACTCAGGTTATCGCATACTCTGAGAAACGGTACAGAATCTTTGGTGAAACGCTCGACATTGCCATCGGCAACTGTCTTGATAGATTTGCGAGAACTCTGAAAATTCCTAATGAGCCCTCGCCCGGCTACAACATCGAACAATTGGCGAAAAAGGCCCCCCACAAGGACAGTCTGGTGGAACTGCCATACACGGTGAAGGGAATGGATCTTTCAATGAGTGGCATCTTAGCTTCCGTCGATTTGCTCGCCAAGGACCTGTTCAAGTGCAACAAGAAAAATAAGATCCTATTCGACAAGAAAACGGGCGAGCAGAAGGTAACTGTGGAGGATCTATGCTATTCCTTACAGGAGAACCTATTTGCCATGCTTGTGGAGATTACGGAAAGAGCAATGGCTCACGTCAACTCCAACCAGGTCCTGATCGTAGGCGGTGTGGGTTGCAACGTGCGACTACAAGAAATGATGGCGCAGATGTGTAAAGACAGAGCCAATGGGCAGATACATGCTACGGATAACAGGTTTTGTATCGATAACGGGGTCATGATTGCGCAGGCGGGGCTATTAGAGTATAGAATGGGCGGTATCGTGAAGGACTTCTCCGAAACCATCGTTACACAGAAATTTAGAACAGACGAAGTGTATGCAGCCTGGCGTGACTAGTAGTCCTTATCTTAGTTCAAGTCTACGCGCGGACTATATATATGTATATATATATTTACATACTTCACCAAAATTTTCTCTTTTTTTTTTGTTATATGTATGTATACACTGCTTGAGGCGCGAAAACAAGTAAGACAGAAAAAGAGATGATTATCATAAACAATACCGCAGCGAAGACAACAAGATAAGAGCGAGCAGCGACAGATGACAGAAAGTTTAGATGGATGTATAGATGATATCAATAGGGCGGTGGACTCCATGTCTACGCTCTACTTCAAGCCACCAGGAATGTTCCATAATGCCATACTACAGGGAACTAGTGACAAGGCGAGCCTGAGGAAAGACATCACAAGACTAATTAAAGACTGTAACCACGACGAAGCGTACCTACTGTTTAAGGTCAACCCTGAAAAACAATCTGTTTCACGAAGAGATGGCAAAGAAGGAGTCTTTGACTACGTAAACAAAAGAGATACGAATATGAAAAGGAATAGAAGGCTGGGCAAGGCAGGAGAAAAGCCAATTATTCATGTACCCAAGGAAGTTTATTTGAATAAGGATCGTCAGGATTTGAACAATAAGAGAAGGAAAACTGTTACCACAAGTGGCGCTGGTTTGAATAACTTCATTTTCGATACCGATCTTATAGGATCCTCGCTCATTTCTAGTTCAAGCTCAGGTACTTTCAAAGCGTTATCCGCCGTGTTCAAAGATGACCCACAAATTCAGCGACTTTTATATGCCCTGGAAAATGGAAGCGTGCTCATGGAAGAAGAGTCCAATAATCAAAGAAGAAAAACCATCTTTGTCGAAGACTTCTCCACCAATCTAATTCTCAAAGTTATGGCAGAAGTAACTGATTTATGGCCGCTAACTGAGTTCAAGCAAGATTACGACCAATTATATCACAACTACGAACAGCTGTCCTCTAAATTGGGATTCATCAAAAAGGAGGTTCTACTTCAAGATGATCGTTTAAAGACCATGTCACAGTATCATCCTTCCTCCTCTCACGATGTTGCCAGGATTATTCGCAAGGAAAAGGATGAAATTAGGCGGCTGGAAATGGAGATAGCTGACTTACAAGAGGAGGAAACCACTTCTACGTAAGGATAAACATCTCCTGGTATTCCACGCTCAAATAACTGCATTATGTACGTATGTACGACTTGTCTTTTGATGTATAAGGTCAATTGGGCAGTTGTGCCGTGAGCCATCTTTTGTCCAAACATGTATTATATTTATCATATCAACTTTTCTCATCACAATAAAAAAACTCGGTCTTCAAGAAAAGGTTAACAACGATGATATACCAGGAAATCGAGAAATAAGAGAAAGAAATAAGATCTCGATATGGCTTCGGATAATGTTACGAGCGCAACTCCTCGGATGACTAAATCTATCGAGGTCGTACTATATAAGCTGCCCAATGCCATTTTAAGACAGCAACAATTTCAAAAGTATATACTGAGCCCGATCTACAAATACCTTCACAAATTACTATTGATTGGAGAAAATGGTGGGTACAACAATGCAGGAGGTCTTCAAAGGGATCAAATGGGGAGGTCCTCCTTTCAAAACAATTTTGCAGACTCCGCAACAACTTTCAAAATTCTCGCTCATTTGGATAATGAGCGATACCCATTACCCATTGATGCCGCTAAAGAGCAATTGCCATCTTTGTTCGAAGGGTTCAATGCAACTATTTCCACTGTCAAACAGAAACTACTACTAGGTGACGTTGGAGAGGATATGAGCAGCGATAAAGAAGAATATATTCTGCCGCGGAATATCAACATTGATTTCGTAAATAAAACGTACTCTAGCAATAACTTAACACAGCTACTCCGGGACGTCGAGGCTAATGTGGAAAATTTGTCCGTTCAGAGAACATCAGGAATAGATGAGTTAACCAGATTAGATTCTATGATCAATGACTTGAAGTCCAGGAGGACAAAGATCTTTCAAAAGATCAAGCATATTGACAACAAGTCAATCGCTTTTGAGGGTGACTTAGCATTGATTAAGGATAGAATAAATTTCATTAAGGAATACAATTTGGAAGCTGAATGCAGAGAGATTGCACAAAAGAAATCGGAAGAAGAAACGTTCTCTGATGCGTCATTCTCTACAGTAAATGAAGAACCCATATTGCCACCGCATGATGATGAAACCAACGACAATAGATTAAAAACTTCCTATAAGGGGCCCAATGAGAAACGCCACCTTAGAAACAGGAAATTGAATATTATTACGGAAACACACGGCCGAAGTTCTCTAGCTTTCAGAATGACGATACCTCACGGAGAACATGGAAACAGCATAACCGCGCTAGATTTTGATATACCATGGGGCACCTTGTGTTCAGCGAGCTATCAAGATCGCATAGTAAAAGTTTGGGATTTGAACCATGGAGTACAAGTTGGAGAATTACGTGGACATCTGGCCACGGTAAACTGTATGCAGATGGATAAGACAAACTACAATATACTGATTACTGGGAGTAAAGATGCCACTTTGAAAATGTGGGACTTGAACTTAAGTAAAGAGCTTTATTTGGACCATAGTCCGCTGAGGCAAAACATGGAAGAGACTATTATTACACCATGCATCCATAACTTCGAATTACATAATGACGAAATTACAGCCCTCTCATTTGATTCAGAGGCTTTAATTAGTGGGTCCAAAGACAAGAAAATCTTTCACTGGGATTTGGCCACGGGTAAATGTGTTCAGGAACTAAACCTGATTTTCACACCTACACATAACGACACTAAAACATCTACACGTTCTGGAAAAAATGGTACATATTTACTCGGGACGGAAGCTCCAATGATAGGAGCTCTCCAATGTTACAACTCTGCATTAGCCACAGGGACAAAAGATGGTGTCGTGCGGCTATGGGATCTAAGAATCGGCAAACCCGTGAGATCGCTGGAGGGTCATACTGATGGAATCACAAGTTTGAAGTTCGATTCTGAAAAATTAGTTACGGGCTCGATGGACAACAGTGTAAGAATCTGGGACTTAAGAACTAGCTCAATCGTTGACGTCATCGCATATGACCTGCCCGTGACTTCCTTAGATTTCGATGATAAACTGATTACTGTCGGTGCAAACGAGAGAGGAGTAAATATCTTCAATATGGAACGTGACGAGCATTGGATGACGCCTGAACCGCCGAACTCGCTCAAGAGGGATGAGCTGAGTGAAAGAATTGCTATTGTCAAATATAAAAACGGATTTCTCGTCAACGGGCACAATAATGGAGACATTAACGTTTGGACAATTTAAAGAGGAGAAAGGGAAATTAACATGGGAGGAAGGTCTACTTTTTTCATTGCTTCTAGTATACAATTTGTGTACAGCATATATAAACATACATACATTATGTAGCGCGAATGTAAAAGTGGGGTAAAATGCACAAACCGCTGATAATTCTTCAACCTCTTAACGCTCTCAACCTTTGAGCCAGTTTATCTTCCTTTTCATCATCGGCGTTAACTTCATTAGCCTTTATCTCTGGAACGTTGTCTAATTTTGCACTTTGTTTTAATTCCATGCCGTTTTCATCAGCCACTTTATTCATCAGTTCATCCACCTTGTCATTGTCCACCAGCATAGCATCCGAATTCACACCCATATCTTCATACACATTGACACTCGTATCTAGATCTTCGAACTGCTGTTCGAATTTGTCCATTATCATTGTTATTTGCTGCAGGTTCATATTCTGCAAGGCCCTATCCATGCCCTTGCAGACTTGTCCCATAGATGCAGAGACTTGTCTCATCGTGACCGCAGTTTGCACTCTTGACGCCACTGAATCCACTCTGGATGCCAGTTTTAGTAGTTGTAAGCGTTCGTTTTTCTTCCTTATAGCATTAGAAGCGTATATACGGGATATCTCTTCATTTTCATTTAGTGCACGTTTGAGTTTGTTGGTTTCTTGCTTCTCTTCCTTTGAAGCTTTATTTGCTTGCTTTTGTAGCTGTTTTGACGTAAACTTTAGTTGAAAAAGAGTATTTTCCAAACCCGCTGCAGAATTACGTGACATTTCTTCAGTGAGATACGGAACTATGTTTTAGCTCGAGGTAATTCATCTCCCATTTAACCAACTTTTATGGACTCGCCTTTTTTACTCTTATCATTTCTTTAGGGGCAATTTCCAGCATGATATAAACGGCAGCGTATTACCCGTCAACTAGAAAATCAGTGTCAGTAAATCATACTATATTATATATATTATATCCCGTTATATTATACCATAATAAACGTTATAGTCCTACTCAATGTTGTGAATGAGATTGAATTGAAGACCTGGAATGTAATTCCACCTCCAATTGTTTGCATTTTTCGTTCAGTTGGAAAATGTGCTTTTTATATAGGTCCGTCACCAGCTCCAATTCGCTTATCTTCGTCTTCAATTTTATCACTTCTTCTTCGTTATGCAACTTCCAAGTCAACTCTATTTCCGGTACGGCAGCATCCGAGAAAGGTGATGGTTCCAGTAACGTTGACAAAGTGGGCAGCCTGGTCAGCTCTATATTCGACGTATATATATCCGAACCGTTGATCTGATAGAGGTAATTCTTCCCACTGGGCTCGCCCGGTTCCATGGAGAATTTACCTCGTTGTGTGGGGCAATCTTTGGAACTGGGAAGAATTTCCTTCGGTTTCAATAAGGGCTTAATGCATCCACTCACCATGAATTTCTCTAAAATGGAAACTTTCGGGTTGTTAGTGGGCACTGAACCACCATGGGTTGTGAGTAGTCTTTTCTTTCTTTTGAATATTTTATTTGGGTCGTTAGTATGGGCATTAGCATTAATGTTCGCGTTATTGTTCAGTTTTTTTCTATTTCTTGACTTAATAGTGTCAGTTTTCAAACTGATTGGCCTTGGTTCCCCATGCAGTTTCAGGAAAAGGCCACATGCATTACAGAGAACAGTACCGTGTTCATCCCTTCTCCATAAGGGCGTTTTGACTGTGAAACAATTCTGGCACGTGGGGTGGTCTTCTCCATCACAGTCATCTACAGCAGCAATAGCAGAAAGTGTAGGCGAGGGCAGCTTCAACGAATCACTAAGCACCATTCTCTTGTATATAATATAATATAATATAATATAGTATAATGGTAAACAAATATTATCCCGCTAAATACAACAAACTTATGATAATATTTAAAAGAACAGCCAAAAAAAAATTTTCAAGAATAACGACAATGATACTATCCAAAGCCAGACTGACGCTGGATGTATATATACTATGCAACAGCTGCTGATTACTGCCAGGGATGCCGCCACAACACAGCGAGATAAGCCCACGATCGGTGTCTATGAAACGTTCTTTGCTGTTTGATTAGCAATGGTGATAAGCGATAAGGTCCAAACTCGTTATCAACGACAAACGGGTGAAGATTGCTACAGCCCTGTGGGTTGAACAAAAGACACAAACATCAGGAAGAAGACGCCTAGGGCGAATGCCCAGTGGAGATTCTGCAGGAACGGTATAGGCTCGATCGGTTGCTGTAGATTTACACAAGGCATTTGAGAGACACGCACACAGAAAGAAGAGACAGGCATAAACGAGCGCGATGTCCAGGGTGTCGACAGCGTCTGGAACTCACTTTGCCCCTCCTCAAGCGGATGGGCCGATGGTTGATGGTGCAGATGGTGCACATTCGGCGCCAGATGAGTTGGGCGAGCAAGAAGTATTGCGTCAATTGCCTGAGAACGGTAACTTAGCTTCTAGCTTACAAAGAGAAAAGAGGAGAACTCCTAATGACAAGGAGAGCGAGAGGAAGCATGCGTTGCCCAAATCATTTGTCGATAAAAACCTGAGCGACGTGTCACCGAACCACTCACTGGACCATCTTATGTTGTCTAATGACCATAGTCCTCGTCGAGGGTCTGCTGAGGAAAATAGTCATTGTCCCGATAACTATCCGCACAGTAGTAACAAAAACATTCACTCTAAGCGGAATTCTAAAAGAGAGGAAACGAAGAGCCCTCAAAGACACTTCTCTTCAGCAGCTTATACGCAACAACAGTTTAACGGCTGGAAAAAAGAGTTTGGTCATGCTTTCAAAAAAATCTCAGCAATTGGAAGACTGAAATCCACTGTGAATCCTACTGCGCCCACCGCCGGCGGTCATCGCCATAATCAGCACCAGCATCAGCCAGTGAATGAAGAAGACTTGTACACACAAAGACTAGCCTCTGACCTATTGGATTCACTATTATCAGGGTGCCCGGCGTCATTATTCGCAAGCACACAATTCCTAAGAGATGAACATGGTAAGAGAAGGGCGCCTCTTCTATTGGCTAAACTAGATGTTAGAGTATCTCCTTTGAAAAGCGATAATAACATTTTGGATCTTACCAATAGTAATCACAACCGCCACGGCAACAATGACAACAATGACAACAACGACAACAACGACAACGACAACAACAACACTAGCAACAATCCTGATAGAAGACCTTCAGTTCCAAGGAGATCCAGCATTATAAGTATTTCCTCTAATGTAGCCGAATTCATGTATGGTCGGAACGAGAACTCTCTATTTAGAATACATTTAGAGTACGGAATTGACGAAAACAGGCTCAAATGGTCTATTATAAGAAGCTATAAAGACCTCAAATCATTACATCACAAACTGAAGATCGTCGCGTTCCAGCAGCTTACTATAAGCAAGCTTTATAGTGATAATAACAGATATCATTCGTTGCAACTACCCCATTTCCCTCATTATAAAGAAATAGTTAAAGAAAGGAATATGCTCGAGAGAAAAGCAGAAAATAAACCATCTTCTTCAAATTCAGCCCCTCAAATATCGACGGGCAATGGCAATAACAATGGCGGTGACATAACATCATTGGAAACTTTATCATCCTCTGAAATCTCTGAATTCAATATCAACAACGTTAAGATGAAACATTTGCAAGATCTGATTGACGAACCCGACGATTTTTCGCAACCTATTCACCTAAGATTAGAAAGATACTTGAGGCTTCTAAATATTGCGTTATGTTTGAGACCTCATGCCAATAGATTATTTGAATTTTATGAACTATCTCCTCTAGGAAATTTGTTGAGTCGTGAAAGTGGGTTCAAGGGCAAACAAGGCTACTTAGTCATTAGGTCTACCGCAAAGGCTCAAGGTTGGAGAGTTTCTCATTTTGGCAAACACGCGTTCAAAGATATGATTGATAGACATACGACGAAATGGTTCCTGGTTAGAAATTCCTACCTAACTTATGTCTCAGATCTTTCCTCAACAACTCCACTGGATGTGTTCCTGATAGATTGGAAATTCAAGGTCAGGTTTTCCGGGAATAAGAATAATATACTAGATGACGAGAATGAAATTAATTGGATCATACACGATCCACACCTGGAAATTGATGACGAATTGGAGGAACTTGCCATTGAAAGTCATCCTAATGATATCGCTGATAGAAATAGTCATTCCAAAATGCATCAAAAGAAGTCAAATATATCCTCGAAGTTGCTATTGTTGACTTTAGAAAACAGTGAAAGAAAGCTGAAAATCATTTGCAAGTCAGAGAATTCATTGAAGCAATGGATGAGTTCAATCATCAAAATGTCTACTTCTACACCTTGGTCGAAACCAAATAGATTTGGTAGCTTTGCACCCGTCAGAACAAATTCATTTTGTAAATTTTTGGTGGATGGTCGTGATTATTTTTGGTCATTAAGTGAAGCTCTTTTAATGGCAAAGGATGTCATATATATTCATGACTGGTGGCTGTCTCCCGAACTATATCTGCGTCGGCCAGTGAAAGGCAACCAGGCCTTCAGAATTGATCGTATGCTGAAAAATTGTGCCGAAAAGGGCATCAAAGTTTTTATTGTGATTTACAGAAATGTGGGGAATATCGTTGGGACAGACAGTCTTTGGACTAAACATTCTATGTTGAATTTACATCCAAATATACATATCATAAGATCACCTAACCAGTGGTTGCAGAATACGTATTTTTGGGCTCATCATGAAAAATTTGTCGTCATTGATGAAACTTTTGCATTTATTGGAGGTACTGATTTATGTTATGGTAGATACGATACCTTTGAACACGTACTACGGGATGATTCAGAATCCTTACTTGACCAAAATTATCCTGGTAAAGATTATTCCAATGCAAGAATTGCTGATTTTCATGATTTAGACAAACCGTTCGAATCGATGTATGATAGAAAAGTTATTCCACGAATGCCATGGCACGATGTTCAAATGATGACGTTGGGAGAACCTGCAAGAGATCTAGCACGTCATTTTGTTCAGAGGTGGAATTATTTATTGAGAGCTAAGAGGCCTAGTAGATTAACTCCACTATTAACCCCCCCTTCAGATTTGACCGCTGAAGAACTGAAAAGTTTGCCGATGTTTGAAATATTACGCGAACAATCTACTTGTGAAACTCAAATACTTAGAAGCGCTGGGAATTGGTCACTCGGTTTAAAGGAAACCGAATGTTCCATTCAAAATGCTTACTTGAAGTTGATTGAACAAAGTGATCATTTTATCTATATTGAAAATCAGTTTTTCATTACGTCGACTGCCTGGAATGGCACTTGTGTATTGAATAAAATCGGTGATGCTCTCGTGGACAGAATTGTTAAAGCTAACCAGCAAAACAAACCCTGGAAAGCTTTCATTCTTATTCCACTAATGCCAGGATTTGATTCTCCAGTAGACACTGCGGAAGCCTCAAGTCTTCGTTTAATCATGCAATTTCAGTATCAATCAATTTCGAGAGGTGAGCATTCTGTCTTTAGTAAATTGAAGAAGTTGAATATCGATCCAGCTCAGTATATTCAGTTTTTTTCATTGAGGAAATGGTCTACTTTTGCTCCAAACGAAAGGTTAATTACTGAGCAACTTTATGTTCATGCTAAGATTATGATTGCTGACGATAGAAGATGCATCATAGGCTCTGCTAATATCAACGAAAGGTCACAACTAGGTAATAGAGATAGTGAAGTGGCAATTCTTGTTAGAGATACCGACTTGGTAAAGACTAGAATGAATGGTGACGAGTATTACGCGGGAAGATTCCCATGGGAATTGAGACAACGTTTAATGAGAGAACATTTGGGTTGTGATGTTGATCTTGTTGAGTTTGTTGAAAAGAAATTCAAAAGGTTTGAAAACGTTGCTATAAAAAATTACAAGACGCTTCATACCTTAGGTAATGGCGGTGATGATGGCAAGAATTTGAGCAAAAAGGAAATGATTGATTCTGCTATGATTGAGTTAGGCTATCGTGAAATCTTCGGCTGTAAATATAGCTCTCAATGGCGAGATGTTCATAGAGGCAATACGGATGACAACGGCTGTGAATATGGTATACATGAAGAGAAATCAGGAAGAGAGGACGAGAATATATATAAGAAATTTTTCAATCCCGTGGATCATGGACAGTCATCCCGTAAAAGAACCCCATTACCTAAACATGGTTTTGCATCACTGGGGCTAACATTTAATCATAGGGCAGGCATCGAAAATATCGGTATCAGAGACCATAAAGTTTTAAGTACAGATCCAAGATTAAGAAAGAATGACGAACACAAGAAAGAAGTCGATGGCTATGGACCCGATGGTTGGAAAATGGAATCTAATGAGAAGTATAAAGCCGACGCTACTGAACAGTTAAAGGAATGGGCGTTAAGATCTTTGACTTCAAAGGTTCTTGATGACGACAAATTGATCAAATCCAAAATTACAGAAGGATTTTCAAATTACTTGCCTGATGAAAAAGATTTGGAGTTGTATATCAGGGATAAAGACGTTACGAATAGAAACAAATGGAGTATGTTAAAAAGAGTCTGCTACTTACAATACTTGTCTCATAAACTTAATGAAAGAAAATCCCAGAGATTAAAGAAAATCAAGAATATGAGAAGACATTTAAGTTCCAGCACAGAGAGCACAAAAAATGGGTCTACTAATCCACCATTGAGCGAAAAGGACAACGAGGAGGAAAGCTCAGATGCTGGTCGGGATAACGAATGTGATGAATATCATAAACTGCACACAGATATTCTGAAAAACCAAGAATTAGATGATAACTCACTAGATGACCTACTTTCTCAAATAATCCCCAAGATTACTAATTTTAATAGTGGCGAAATAGATGATGCGAAAAAAGAAGAGTTGTTAAAACTGAATTTCATTGACCCATATTCTTTTGAGGACCCTCTAATTTCTTCATTTTCGGAAGGGTTGTGGTTTACGATTGCATTAAGAAATACTCTACTTTACAAATTAGTATTTCATTGTCAACCCGATAATACTGTGCAAAATTGGAAAGAATACGGAGAATTTACTGAATTAGAGCAAGAATTTCAAATAAACCAGGAGAAATTGATTGATTTAGAAGCAGAAAATATCAATTCTAAATCTACAAATGTTGTAGATAAAGAGAGGGAAAAAGAAAAAATGAGAAAAGCCGCTGAATTGAGAATGAAACTATCTGGAAGTTTGCTATATGGATTTAATCAAAAGGTTTTTGATAAACATACTGCACAGAGGATCTTGGAACGAATCCATGGCCATTTGGTCATTTTCCCCACCGAATGGCTCGCTAAAGAAGTTGAAAGTAGAAACTGGATTTTTAATTCGGATAGACTCTCTCCGATGGAGATCTATAATTAAGCAAGTGTGAAGGCAAGCAGGAACTGCACTTTGCCCTCATCCTAATATATTATTTTTTATTTTCATCAGCTAAAAACGTTCAAAATTGATGTATAGCTAATTCTTGATATTATTTGCCTGCACACTTTTTTAAGGGCTTCATTATTGTTTTTCATTATTAATTGCATTTGCATACGTGAAAAGAAAAGATATGTATAATAATATCATTATGTACTTTATCTCAAAAAAAAATTAATATCTCTATTCCCGCACTTATTACTCAATAATTATAGAAACTCAATCTTTTCGAGAGGTCGATGCCAAATAAGCTAATGAGATAGATTATTGACAATCCTAATGTTGGTAGAAGTATGAAGTTCAAATTTTTCAAAAATGGCAATTGGTTATATCCATAGAACGTCAAAATAAAATAATGACCTATGGCGAAACAATATAGCGAATTACCAATCAGTAAGGAAATCCAATTTTGCAGATTAATTACAGGTAACAGTAAAAATTGAATGAAGTACAGGCACAGCAAGATGATTAAAAATGAATTACAATGAACATCAAAACAATAAGCCCACTCCACCACGGTATTACGACTAGATTTGAACTTGAAGTATGATCTATTCAGCAAAACGTAAAAAATCGTTGCCATAATGAATCCAAATATGAAAAAATCCAAAACAACCATCATTATTAAACTTTTAAAAAAATGGCCCATAATGCCAAAAAACCCCATACTCACACCATCATTCTTAAATCCTGAATTATAAATCGACCAAGTAACTGAACTTATGGAAATCAGGACTATTTGAAAGATAAAAAAAGAGGGATCATCTCTTGCCCACTGATTTTTCGTTTGTCGTTGATAGTATATCGATCTATAGGCTTTTCTTGGATGGAAAATCAAATGGAACATTTCCCAACTGGCAGTCTCGACGTCCAAGTTCCTTGGTGTCTTGAAAAGCCTCTTGATTACCATCGGCACTGATTGTTGACCATATCCGTGGTCCTGACCATTCTCATTATCGTTACTACGCTGCCTACGGCCTTGTTGACCAGTTTGAAAATCATCGGAATAGGTCGGCAAATATGACATCAATTAATTTGTAGATTAAGTGGTGGCAATGGCAGTAAATAGTACTGCAAAATATGTTTCCTTTTGACTTTTCATAATTGTTTCAACAAATTTGAAACATGTCAAGTATAATATTCTTGAAACATTCATAACTATTGCGTCATCGTTGAAAATGATAGCAGTTTAAAATCGTCATTTTGGATCTCTGATCATCACGTATTCTCATTTTAAAAACATCGCAGCCTTTTGAACCGGTAATACAAAACATTCAAGTCACCAGAATGCTACTTTATCCCTTCCGCAGCTTATTTAGGAAATCTGATAGTCAAACTTGATTGCAACCCATCAATGTCACTAGCAACGAAAATACAGACATGTTAGGACATGATAAAGGTCCTTTTCATTAAGCACGGTTTTGAAGCAGGTCAGAAGTTCAGGTTTCGTAAGTACAAGCAGTAGATCATGTCAGTACCTAATTCTAAGGAGCAATCGCTCTTGGATGATGCATCAACATTGTTACTATTTTCTAAGGGGAAAAAAAAGCCAGAAGAAACTTCAAAAATAAATTCTAAAACTGATATGGCTGAGTGTGATGAAGACCATGATAGGGAAAAGAAAGGAGCAGTAGCGATGGCAGCGGCAGCATTAGCTACGGCAGCATCTGTTCCTCTACCTTTAAAAAAGTCCATCAAGCAATCGGTTACAGAGATAGCTGCACTCACGGTTGAGAAGGAAAAGAGCGAAAAGCAAATCCAATGGCCAGTACCTGACTCGTTCATAGTAGACCCTGATGCAGGAACTATTACATGCATATGTGATATAAACGATGATGACGGATTTACTATTCAATGTGACCACTGTAATAGGTGGCAACATGCCATTTGCTATGGTATCAAAGATATTGAAATGGCGCCCGATGATTACCTCTGTAACTCCTGCGATCCAAGAAAAGTAGATATTGACCTGGCTAGGCGAATACAGCAAAACAGATTAGGCGTAAAAAGTACAGACTCTTCTACGTCTCCCAGCAGCAGTAAGAATAATAGTCGAGACAGGGCCCCAAGTACAACTGCTAATGATGGTACCGATAGTTCTACAATAGATCAAGAAAATAGTAACCACAAGGACAAAAGGAGGAAGAAAAACTCGTCAAATCATAGCTTAGATTCCAAAAATGAAAGTGCTCCGGAAAATTCTTCTGAGACTTTAGCTAGTATACAAAAGAAAAAAGAATACTTTTTGAGTGCCAAAGATGCGTATGGTGCAATATACTTACCTTTGAAGAAATATGTGTTTAAAAGCGAATTAATCGAATTATTTTTAGAAAAACATATGGACGATGATTGGGTAATACAATATCCCTATAAAACATTTAAAGCCATTTCTGTTGAAATCAAACCATACGCTGATATTGCTTATTCTAAAACTTATCCGGGCTTTACAAAATTGGGAGTTTATCTGAAAAGGAGCTGTATAAAAGGCGATTTTATTCAAGAGATTTTGGGAGAACTGGACTTTCATAGAAGTTACCTCACAGACCCGCGAAATCACTACAGAATATGGGGCACACCTAAAAGGAGAGTCATTTTCCACTCTAATTGGCCGATATATATAGATGCACGCTTATCAGGGAATCTGACCAGGTATTTGAGAAGGAGTTGCCAGCCAAATGTTGAATTAGTAACCTTAAAATTACAAAATGCGGACCATACGAATGACAAACCTAACGGAATAAAAATAAAATTTGTTTTAAGAGCCTTGAGGGATATTTCAGAGGACGAAGAGTTATATATCAAGTGGCAGTGGGATTCAAAACACCCCATATTAAAATTAATCAATGGCACGACAGTAGATTCTCTTACTGACCTTGAAAGATATGGCCTGATAAATTCCATAGAAACAATTTTGAGTAACGGTGAATGTGGTTGTGGAAATAACTCCAAAGATTGCCATCTATTGAAAGTGAAGAGATACTCCCAGACTCTTTATAAATCTGTAAAACCGAGAATAAAAATGAACAACAGGTACAAGTTAAATGAAGTTCTCAACCAATACGAGGATAAAAAGAGACGTGAACCACCAATTTTACATAGGCTCGAAGAAAAGGCTAGAATTACAATTGAAAGAGCCCCAGTACTTTTAGATAATTTTCACCAACAAAAGTTCTTAAATCGAAATGATGGCGTCAAAACTTCTCTAAAGGATATTATTGTTAGTGCAGAGAAGGCTCATGGTATTGCAAAGCCCTTCAAGTTCAATTTATTCACACAATATTCTCCAAATGTTTCCGTTCCCAAAGAAAATGAAGCCGCGGGAAAATCCTTCATTATAAAGAAAAGCTCAGACTATGATGAATCTCACATTACTAGTATCGAAAAACTTCCAATCCCGATTCCTTTACTAGTAACTAAGGCATCAGGGCAAACCACGAGTGATCTCGATAATGGACAATCAAAGAACGAACATACGTTGACTAGAACCCCCTCTCTTACAGGTTCAAGTAACGAATTATCAAGAGAAAAGGATAATTATCAGGCTAAAACCAAAGAGCCTATGACAGACAATTTTGCTAACTCCAGGCAAGAATTGTCACCTGAGAGTATAAGGCATTTGTCTGATTTTTCGTCGTCACAACTACATTCAAAGAAGAAATTAAGCTTTGCGGATTATAGAAAAAAGCTATTGAAATAATGGTGGAATCCATTTATTATAAATAATTAAAAATTGAATATTCATTGTTTTTTGTTAAGATTAAGTTTCCGTTAAAATTAAATTACAAGCATTAACTAAAAATATTATTTAATGAATTATAAATGACCTATATGTAAAAAAAGTGAAGCATTGAAAAGAAATTTATGAACAAAATATGCGACTATGAGAAACGTCTCGCTTCAAAAAGCTTCCTTACTCCTTGACCTATATAACGAGTAACCTTCATCGCTGGCCATATCATTGTCTTCATCTTCATCTTCAGAGTCCTCGTCATCGCTTGATATCTCGTTATCTATTCGGTCATCAACACCAATGTCTAGTGCTGTTTCTTGGTCCCCGTCATTATCATCCAATGCAGATAAAGAATTGAAAAGTATAGTCTTTGGTCTTGGTGGTGTTTTTGGAGTTGTGTACAACGGGTTACCAGGCCTAGCATATGACTGCCCATCATCATTAGGATCCATGTAGTCATCATCATCGCCGACACCGTCAAAGCCGAACTGATGCTGAAAAATATTTTGATCTTGCAGTTTAGGATCTGAAGGTTGTGACCTACTAGGAAAATGGTCCAGGGGGAATAATGAGGTGCCTGACGTCCATTTATCACTCCTATTCTCATCATTATCGTCACTACACATATTCTTGCCGTTTCTACCTTCACAATCGTCATTATGTTGGGATAAATTATTTGTAAGGTCTGGATTGGAATTTTTGGAATTACTATCATCATCGTTAAAATCATCGTCATCGGCACTGGCATCATTATAATAGTTTTTATTGTCCACATCACTGTACTCTGCATAATCTTCTTCATGTTCACTATTATCGTTGTTATGAAAGTTATAATATAAGTCCATATTCCCAGCATCATGTTCATGACTAAGAAGTTCATCATCATTTTCTCCACTTTTGTAAGTATCTTTGCCCTCTGCATCGCTAATTATATCTTCAGAATCCGAATTTCTTATAACGTCATCGTCATCGCTTTCTTGTTCATTGCCAAAATCTCCCAAGACCGTGTTATACTTTTCTCTAGTATCAGCTAAAGTTGTTTCGCTATATTCTTTCCAAAACGGCTCTTCAAGGCGATCTGAGACAGCAGTATTGCAGAAGGTTAGTTTCATCTCGTCGATATATTCTTTGAATTTCGATATTTCCTCCGCGACTAATGTTAAATGGCCCATATAACCATAGCGTAAACCCGTCTTTTTTTCGTAGTCCTGACATGCTTTGTCGGCATCTACTATCTTTCTAGTTAGGTATGCATCAACCAAATAATCTTTCAAAAGAAACCTGTTATAACCAGTTTTGAGTGGCCCATTGAATATTTGCTGAGCAATGTCAAAAATAACATTATGCAAAAAGTTGTTCCAAGGAAACTCAGTGAACATATCAAGGATGCTAATCAATATTTTTGTATCTTCCAAAGCAATCTTTAGTCTGTCTCCTATGAGCGGTTTCTCTCTCAAACATTCTCGCACAGATTCCGTGTCAGACAAAGTTTCATCGTACAGTTCAACTCCAGAAGCTTCATTCTCCAGTCCTTCCCCTGCTTTCGCGTCCAATTTATCTTGTATTGCCTGGGTTTCATCTGGCTTTTCTTCTCCACTTTCATCTCGATTATTTATTTGGAGAGTACCTAATTTTTCCGTGACCTCCTTCTCTTTAGCGCAATCCTTATCGTAATATGCTGTGTCATTTTCTGTTACAGATGAATTTCTCTCCTTTCCAAGAGACTCTTCCAGTTCTCTGGCTCTTTCCACGTCACGCCCTTTGGCAATCAACTCACCATTAGGCTCGTTTAGTAGTGTCATATTAGAACAGTGCAATAATTCTGCGATTAGCTCACATATTTTGAATCTTTCAAAACCCAGGGGCTCAATCTCACCAAATGGCATTTCCATCAATGGTAGCTTGGTCTCGTTAAGCATACTAGCAAAATCAGGCATATGCTCAGCGAACAATTTTACCAAATGTATCAAGTGAATTGGATCTCGATCATTGGGGGGATGACTTGCTATAGTAGTGTATACTAATTGAATAAAATCATAATCTGAATTATTCTTTCTGATTAATTCTATTATGATTCCAACTCCATTACTTAAACATGTGCCACCTTTTAACATTATATTGATTAACTTTTCCATCATTTCCTCGGATACCAATTGTCTTGTCAACTCATTGGGACCTATTCCCGAAGCAAGCTCATTACTGGAGTTGGTGCTTAATGTGACAAATGCCTTTATAAAGTCGCCTGCGGCAGACTGTGTAGAAACACCGTATTCCGGATTAAGGTGATCTAGAAGTTTGGGTATTAAATCCTGCGATTTTAGTATCTTCATGACTCCTGTAGGAGAGTCCGGCTTATCCGTTGAAATGACTTTCAGAAGAAAGTCCATCAAGGATGGGTTGTCAACATGTGTCAAAAATCTTGCAACCAGACTTTCTCGGCTCAAGATAAACTCTAACATTCCTGTTATATCCATATCAAGAAGCCTCTCATTTATCTTCATAAAGTATGTAGAAGCAGGTATAGGTAGGGGGGCCAAGTGATCTAGTATCGACCACAATCTGCTAAGGAGGTCCTTATTTTCCATTATTGCCGCAGAGATGGGCCATACGTCAGCTGATAAAATCTCGGCTGCTATCCTAGCTCTTCTAGTCTCCACCTGTTCCTCAGACTCTGGAGGTAATGTGATACTTGTTTCCTCAGAATCAACACTTCTTTCATCCCCAGAGTCATTATCGCTATCATTTATAGCTTCTTCTGGCCTGACCTTTTCAGCATCCTCCTTTCCATTCTTTCCTTCCTTGTTTATCGGAATGGGTTGATCATTGACACCTTCAATAATTTCAGGCTTTCCAATACTATCTGGGCTGTCGTCAAGAACCCTCTCATTAGTAACATATTCTATCAACTTTGATAAAACCTCAGGGTACTTCAAAAATATCAGCAGTTTGAAGTTAGAACACATTAATTCAGTGTACAACTCATCATCATCCAACAATTCATCCAAGACCTCCATGTTAGGTCTATAGTTCTCATATTCAGATTCTGTGGTCGGTAGAGCATTTTCTTCTTCCTTCTCTTTATTCTCGTTAGTAGTTTTATTTGTAGAAGTCACGTCATCATTGGAAAGTTTATCTTCATCATTGGAAAGTTTATCTTCATCATTATCAATACTCTCTTCGATCTTCCCCGTGGGTACACGTTCATCTTGATCTTTATCAATTTTAATAAAGGCGCTATTTAGAATCTTAGAAACCGGTGACTCTATCGAGTAATCCTGACCAAACTTCCAAAAGGAACCAGACATGCTATTATGATCTTAGCGGAACTAAAAAATGAAACAAAGAAATAGATGAACGAAATATCAAAAGTTATCGACCGAACACTAGAATAAACAAACAAAGAGAACAAAAGATGATAAAGAAAATGCTAGAAGTAAAGTACTTCAATTGAATAGATTTCGTGTATTATAATGCAAATACAAAATGAAAACCAGCCGTTAGAATTGTAGGTCAGACGCAACTTTTGATTCGTGAACCGGCCTTTGTAAGAATAGAGAAATTCTTTAACTGCTTGAAATCTATAACGAACAAACAACTGTACGTCGGAAAAAAAAAAGAAATAAAGGGTGAAATTACAACAGTAACTCTTGACACCTTCTCTGTCTTTGATATGTCTTTGAGTAAACGAGAAAATAGCTGAAAAGGGTCTAGTAAACCCTTGACGTATTGCTGTTTAATTATATGCTGGTCTTTTTTTTACTCTGTCAAATCGTTGAAAAAATACTACCAGAATGTTACCCGCATCATAGTCTCATTGTAATAAGCCGTAACTTCGTTCATTATATACAAACGTACTTGTAAATACATACACCATTTAGTCTAAAGGTTCGCCTGCAGTGGGAGGGATTTCTGGAAGAGGACGTTCATAGGCTGCATAGGCTTCATACCCACTCTCTGAAAGGCATCCAAGCATATAATCTGTCACCAATGCGATTCCAGCTTGGCCATAAGGTGAATTGATTATTTTATTCTTGATAATCTCAGGGCCCAGTTGCCCCTTTAACTTTCTTAGCACTTGAAAGGAAAATATTTGGAACTTATCATAGAATCGTATGCGGAAGGAGATGAGTTTCACAAGTAGGTCCAAAACAATATCCACATCAAATCTTTTCATAAACTCATCGTTAAGATCCAGGGATAAATAGAGACTTAAGAGATGGTGACAACTGATAGGATCAAATCTCGCCATGATACTAGTTCGTAGGCATGCCACTGCGTCGGATAAATCACCGACTCGAAGCAAGGTTAAGCCTAGTAGTTCCCATTCTAAGCCGCTGTATTTCGCGGTGGCCTTGTTTTCTTGAGATGAGGTGCTAACGCTCAAATCTTCATAAATGTCCAAAAATAGTGCATCAAACCATCTCTGACATAGCCTTTTTTGACGAAGTTCTGCGGAAAGCTCATCCGAAGAGTCTATCATTTTGAATTTACTCTCCATAACGAAAACGTCAGATCTTAGCTGAAGTAAGAAATTCCAACCGATTCTACCAACTAGTTCCATGAGTAAAAGACACACCTGCTCATTGAACCAACTCTTTTGTCTAGTATCTTTGCTTCGTTTCAATAAACTCAAATCTCCTATAGATTTTACTTCTTGCTGAGAAACAAAGTTTATCAAGTTATCACTTTGAGGTCCACAAATAGGTCCCAATTCAAGACAGGACTTATTCCATATTCCTTCGATGCATCCGTATTTAGATTCGTTGGGCATTACAGTGCGCCCAAATATTATTGCTCTCAAATCCAGCTCATTTTCGTAATGCATAGTGCTCATCAGATGATTTAACTCATGTGAGGTCATGGTACAATGCTCTCTGCTATGACATAGCGGAGCTTCGTAATAATTCATATGCAACTTAAATGCGTTTATCTGAGAGTGCTTAACGATATCGTATTCCGGCAAACAGGGCATTGAGTTGATCGAAAGCAGTGCCTTACTGTACTCTTCTAAAAAAATATAACTTTTGGCTAACAGAAACCAAGATTCGAAACTATCTGATGATAAATTGGTGGCCATTGTGGCAATAGATAACGATAGTTCATAATCAAGGCTGTTTAGAAGAAATCTTGCCTGAATGTTTAACACATCAGTAATGCAATTGATCAAGTCGGCACTGTGAGGTTCGTCCACAGGAAGTCCATACAGTTCGGGTACCAGTAGGTTCAATATCGCGTGTATCCTTTTAATCATTTCTAAATTACGGTCGTTGCTTTGCTCCATGATGGAAATAATAACAATAGCATAATATTTAGAGTTTGATGGATCATTCGTTATTAAATTTTCTAAAGCCTGAATCGCATAGTCGATCATGAAGCCTGGAGTAATAGATAAAAATATTAATAGCGTTTCAGTTAGGTAGTTATTCAGTACTGTTGCGTAGACGCTTTTTGTGGAATCCCAACCGCACTCCAAAAACCTAGGTAAAAATTTGCACAATGTATCAATTACCCTTTTGTAGTCACTTGAACTTCTGTTCTCGAATACAAACGGTAGTTCCACCAGTCCAGGTATTTTCCTTTCAGCATCTAAATTAATAATCATGCTTCTTATGCAACAACTCACGAAAGTTTCTTCCCAAATGAGATCACTCAATGGAGTGTCATTATTTCCATCTAAGCAGTTGACAACGTTAACTTGATAAACGTCTTCTGTTTCATATCTTAGCCTGATGTCTAATTTTTGAAAGAGGTCGAATGTGCAGTAGGTTGTAATGTTGTCATTTTTCAAGGACGCTGATTTCAGCTTCTTGCCATCGTTCCATTTTATCAGTTTCAGAAATGCAATCGGCATAGAAATATTCGAAGCGTCAATTCCAGTAATGTAAAAGAATTCACCAATTTTCTCACCATGAAATTTATCTAGCTCTGTACAGTGAATTAGGTCCGGAGGCCCAATCCCGGATTTACCAGCGCTCACCAACTCATTTAAAAGCGATGTTCTAAACAATAAGCTTTCACCATGCTCTTTCTCCAGAGTTCTTGGGTAGTCTACAGGAACGCCCCTGCGTGCTGGCTTAACACGCTGTAATAAAGTCGTACCTGGTGGAAGAGATCCCGCAGCCTTTTTATCTTTGCTTTTTTTAGACCTCGTAGACCCCCATAAAAAACTCATATTCTTTGAGACCAATTGAACTTTTATCAAGTTTAATTCCTTACACAACTAGATGAGTATACCCTATCTCTTTTGCAACCAATTTATCTTTATTGCTGTTTTTCATTTTTTTTCATGTTAAGATTTGTATATGTTATTGCACATCTTATTTTTCTCAAACGATGTGACAATGTCTCGGAAAAGCTGATGACGACACAGCACGACACCAACGCTATAGTAGACCCTTGGATTTTCAATGCTACATCATTTTAATAGACGACAATGAGCAAAAATCATCGTATAGAATGAATATTATAGAATCAAAAAAATAATTCTTCCCCGCCAGGACTTGAACCTGGAATCTTCTGGTTCGTAGCCAGACGCCGTGACCATTGGGCCACGAGGAACAAGAATCGTTAGTATGTTGTATCTCAAAATGGGATACCTCAGCATTACTAGATTTATCAACCTAGACATAAAACATGTATGAAACACGTACGAAACAATAGTTCCAAAACAGACAAGATTGAGTATACTAGGCAGCCTACTTGCCTAAGATGAACCAAACCAACCAAACGTATAAATACCTGAACAATTAGTTTAGATCCGAGATTCCGCGCTTCCACCCTTTAGTTAGATTCAGATCTTATATAGATTATATAGGATAAGTAACATTCTGTGAATCACGTTAATAATAAGTCTGACAACAAGTTACTCTCCTAAACGAATTTAGGATTGTCAAGACATCCGGTATTACTCGAGCCCGTAATACAACATAGTAACGTCTTGGTCGAAACTGACTAGCTTACGTTAATAGTAACAGCCATGTCGCAGATGAAACACTAGCAGTTACTTAAAATGGTAATTGCTGGTTGCATCTGAAACAGACAACATATATAAATAGCAGTATTGTAGGAAACTACAATGCAGAACTAGACATAGAAATAGATGAACAAGTTTAAGTTTAGATCTGAAGTTCCTGTAATACATGGATAAGTAAGTTCGCCAGTTCGCTACGTGACAAGTTATGTTGCATCTCAATATTGGTTGCTACAGTACGACTAGCACATTAATCCAATGCGCACACTATGAAACTATTGACCAGTAAAATCTTGTGACATTTGTTGGGATTCCATTTTTGATAAGGTCAATAATATTATGTATATAGGATATACTAGAAGTTCTCCTCCTGGATTTAGGAATCCACGAAAGGGAATCAACAATTTTACATAATCTTATTCTTATTTCTTTCTTCATTTTATACGTCTTTATTCATTGATCCTATTGCATTATCAATCCTTGCACTTCAGCTTCCACTAAATTTGATGACTGTCCTGAATCTTATTTCACTGGTCTAATAATTTTTGTCATCTTCTTAACACCGTATATGATAATCTTCTAGCTACGTGATTGAATGTATTAATCAGCTGTACTAGTAATTGATGGATAGTTGATTATTGTTCCAACAGAAACACATAAGAAACGAGTACGTTAAGGAAAGTAAAAGATTACTTGGACATACTATTCCGAACAAGTTGCTTCTCTGACATGAGCGGAATTGCAAAATTACTGTTGGAATAAGTGACTACAAATATGCACTTATTCATATAAATTGGAGTAGGTGATGACGGACATTCTCTAACATGATACTAATCATGTTGGGGTAAGTGAATGCAAACATTCTTCTGATGATACCAATTATATTGGGGTAGATAAATTTTAATAATAGAATTTACCGCAGTGATAAGATAAAGATCTATTAATTGACCGGAAGTTAGTATATAAGAAGATGAGTTATAACCAAAAACTTATCATCAATGTTCCGAATTATGTCTGAATCATTGGGTTTCATATAACCAATCAGCATGTGTTTTATATACCTCTCTTATATAAATTAAGAAAGAACGACTTATTCTTAATTATTACAACTTACTAAACCATTAATTATCAACAATTACATTAGTATTTACTCTAGCCCGTAATGCAACATTGATTCTAAGACATGAAACAAAATAACCACTTCTAATATTAATGACTACAGGCTACTACTTAAAATGCGCTAGCTACAATTGAAAAGGGCTGATATTCACCATTCCAGGTATCTGGAGATTACTCGTTTATAAGAAGTATATGTAACGATTATCAAGCATGTCGATAATTAGTAGTATTAGTTAAGCTTGAGCGCAGATCTCTCTTGTACCTTGAAAGGGAGTGTATATATTGAAACGAAAATCAGTTATCACCTATTAATTACTACCATAACAGATTAAGATTATTTTTGCTGTAGTATTTTCATATATGGCGTTCAAAAAATGACGCAAATTATGAAACCAAAACAAGATTCAATTGTCATCGAAATCAGTGGAAGTTGACGCGAAAGAATTGATAGTTTAGCAGAACCAACGAATGACAACGTATAAACCAAAGATTAAAAATACTTACAATATTATGTAGAAGTGCTGTGGATTTCGTTTTTGTAGATTTTCATATCCTCGAGGAGAACTTCTAGTGAATTCTATATACCTAAAATTGTTGCCTTTATCAAAAAAGTGGAATCTCAACAATTATCTCAGGATTCACACTTATCGTCTAAATTACGCAAATAAAGCGCATATTGAAGTTTAAATTTCCAAGAAAACCGGTTACTCTGCTAGCCCCCACAACAGAATCACTGGCTTCGATTAACACAATTGAAAAAAGTGAGTGGTGAATATACTGAGACTACATACCTTAAATTTTTCACGGTATGTGAAGTTGAACGGTGCCATTTGCAGTACCCCTATCAGATAGTCCCTATGCAGGTTGAGTGCATTGCCCAGGTGATGGAGGCGTAAAATATAACTTGAGAAGTACCGAATCTATCGAAATACAACCAGTTGAGGTCTGGGAGTTCGACTTTGATGGCGGCGACGCCCATTTTTGTAATTGCTGGTCAGAGACTACACCGGAAAGTCCTACCTAGCTCCAAATCACGATTATAACAATTATGATAGTGACAATGATGCAGCGTATGCTCTGGCGCTCTCGGTATCGGTATCGGTCTAAAACAAGCCAGAGCAGAATGCTATAAACAGCCGCGAATAGCCAACATTACACAAGTAATAACGAGTGTAGGGAAGCACTGTGCCAGATCAAGTACATAGGTAACATAATGATAACAGGTAATCGAGATTTGAGGTTTCCTAAGCGATTGAGTTAACGGGTGGCCACGTGAAAAACACCGTTGTTTTTATATGATTATGCAAAAATCGATAATTACAATGGGTTTTCTCCAGGTCTATTGGGCGGCAGTCCAGTTTTTGCAATGGAAGAGCAATTTCCTATCGTTTCCAGTCTCACTAGTTGAACGGTGTGTTCGACTACCCGTCCTATACTATTGCTAGAGTAACTGCCGAGAGAAGCTGTTATTTTTCTTTCTTGAATATTTGAGAATTAACTCTAGTCGTTATATTAGTGTTCGTAAGACCAACTAACTAGTCACATGTCAGATGATAAGAGGTAGAACCAAGCGTCGTGTAGAGAACAAGGACACAGTGCTCCCGCTTTTGATACAATTAAGGAATAATTTACCTTGTCTATATGCCTAGATGCCAATATCACAATACTGAAGTTACTTGAAAACATACATGTACTCTTTAAGCTTGTACATGTCATAATATCATTCCGAAGTTGTTTCTTTATTTACAATGGATAGATTTTCATCCGAGGAAAAATGAAAAAAAAAATCGATGAAATTCTTAGTATATCAGGAATATACTGCTGAAGATTGTAAGCGAGATCAGCAATTACCATACACTTTGTCACTGTAGTTATAGATATCATTCTGAAGGATTGAAACATACCACGGGCCAAAATACGAGATGTCTGAGTTCAACATCACAGAGACGTACCTAAGGTTTCTAGAGGAGGATACCGAGATGACAATGCCGATTGCTGCCATTGAAGCGTTGGTCACATTGCTGAGAATAAAAACACCCGAGACGGCGGCAGAAATGATTAATACCATAAAGAGCTCCACGGAGGAACTTATTAAATCTATTCCAAACTCGGTATCTTTGAGAGCCGGCTGTGACATCTTTATGAGATTTGTCTTGAGGAATCTTCATTTATATGGTGATTGGGAAAATTGTAAACAGCATTTGATTGAGAACGGTCAACTTTTCGTATCGAGAGCGAAGAAATCCCGTAATAAGATTGCAGAAATAGGGGTGGATTTCATATCTGATGATGATATTATCTTAGTACATGGTTATTCAAGAGCCGTATTTTCGTTATTGAACCATGCAGCAAATAAGTTCATCAGGTTTAGATGCGTGGTGACAGAATCAAGACCAAGTAAGCAGGGGAACCAGTTGTATTCTTTGCTTGAACAAAAGGGCATACCTGTTACTCTTATTGTCGATAGTGCGGTTGGGGCGGTAATCGATAAAGTCGACAAAGTATTTGTTGGTGCTGAGGGGGTGGCAGAATCTGGTGGTATTATAAATCTTGTAGGTACTTATTCTGTGGGTGTGCTAGCACATAATGCAAGAAAACCATTCTATGTGGTCACTGAAAGTCACAAGTTCGTCCGTATGTTTCCATTGTCTTCCGATGACTTACCTATGGCTGGTCCTCCATTAGATTTCACACGCCGTACGGACGATGTAGAAGACGCATTGCGTGGGCCCACTATCGACTACACCGCTCAAGAATACATCACAGCATTGATCACAGACTTAGGGGTCCTGACTCCGAGCGCCGTTTCAGAAGAGTTGATCAAGATGTGGTATGACTGAAAAAAGATAGCATATAGGCATATATATGCAGTAGTTTCATAGAAATGAAGAGAAAAAGAGCAAGAGCAGCCTTTATATGAACTGATGTTTGATATTGTTCTTTCTTTGATGATGCACTATATGCTTCAAACTAAATTATCTATATAATCTTCTTGTTTTTCTGAGGCTATCAGGGTTTTACCTTCAGCTTCCTTCACGACAGTTTCTTTGAATTGCTCAAACGTATCTTCCGCCCAGGTTAACTCGAGATTAGCCTCCTCGTCGGCCACTTTATGTGCCAGCAGGGATCCAGTGAGTCTGTTTTGAGAAGGATCGTTGACGCTCTTTACGGACATGGTGACCACTTGAGCACGTTGCGACGAAGGATTGGGATTCCTCTTGGCGTCCTCCTGCTTTCTTGTTATATTCACGTCATCGATATACTTGAAGTATGGCTTTAGCTGTGCTATCCTCTCAACGGGCACCAAATAAACCTGCATGTCCTTGACAAACGCAGCATACTGACCATTGTTCTCCACGCCAACACCCTTTAATGTCTGAATATTGACACCGTTCCAATCAGCCTCGGCTTTATCCTTGTTATAAAAAGCTTGCTCATCTAAGGGAGTTTCTATTTCCCATAGATGCGATTTGGGCTTATATCTGGCCGCAGATATGAACGGGTGCTCAGCAGGTTTGCGTCCGACTAGCCTTGGTCTATTTGCGTACTGAAACACGTGTAGCGACTCGTCATTTCCGGAGATGTTCAGTGGTAACTCCTCAATTACTGGGTCATCGTCCTCCTTCTCCTCTCGCTCCCCGTCATCGCTGTCATCACTGCCCTCTCCCTTTCCTTCTTCATCCTCCTGCTCATTAGAAGCAGCACTGCTTGTTCCGTTCTCATCCGCTATCATATCAACGTCGTTCGATTCGTCCTCCACATCAGCGCGGTCCTGCGTTCTGTCTTCTTCCTCCTCCTCAGTGACAAACAACTTGTTATCGGTACTCATCTATGACAACAGCCTACCTTACCTCCACCTGCACTAACTCAGCCAGGTCATCCCATCTCATCTCTCGCCTTATTCACCATATAATAGTTCATTGCAACTTTTTTTTTACATGATTAAAACTAGCCCTACGATACCCTGATATATCAAAATCATATTAAAGAAACCCTATTATAAATAGAGATAGTAACCTAATATAAACTGAAACAAACCCTAGTATATCAGGGTTTTTTTTTCCTTGAAAATTTTGCGATGACCTTGGAAAAGTAATAGATGCATACATGTAATTTATGATTTGGAAAAGTATGATGTTCTTCTTTACCTCTAACTCTTGTTAAGTTAGACAATCAATCGCATACACATCTAGCGATTTCAACCAGGATGAGTGACGATGATTCTATGCTGTTAAACTTTACCACCAATGATGACGCTGCAGGAAATTCTTTCAAGCAAGCTGCTAAGGTGACAGGCGGTAGATGGAAGGATAGAAGAAGAATGAAGATGAAATTAGAAGGTAAGACGGCCTCGAAGAAAAGAAGAGCAGATGTCACTGGGGATCAAGGGTTAATGTCGGGAAGAGACGAGAATCCCAGCAAAAAAATGCATAAGGATAACGCCAATGGATCTGCAGTGCAGGAAAAACCTAAGGGTAGAAATGCTCATAACACCCAAGGAAGAACATTGCCAGCAGACTCTCAGTTTGTTTCGTCCTTGTTTACATCCAACAGAGAGATTACGACCGCCGTGAACACTAATATTCATGATGAAAGTGTTGCCATTAACCCGTCCAACGCACCATTGAAAGGTGATCTTTTTGCGTCACTAGGTGTCTCTGATGTTGTCGTTTCTCATTTGGAGCAAAAGATGCGTATCCAAAAGCCTACCAGTATCCAAAAGCAGACCATCCCTCAAATTATAGCTAACGCAGGGAAAAACGATTTTTTTATTCATGCTCAAACTGGTTCGGGTAAAACGTTATCATACTTGTTGCCCATCATATCCACTATCTTGAACATGGAAACCCACGTTGATCGCACATCCGGTGCGTTCGCTTTGGTCGTTGCTCCTACACGTGAATTAGCGTCGCAAATATATCAGGTCTGCTCCACTCTTGTCTCATGCTGTCATTATCTTGTTCCATGTCTGCTGATTGGTGGTGAAAGTAAGAAGTCAGAGAAGGCTAGATTGCGTAAAGGTTGTAATTTCATTATTGGCACCCCAGGTCGTATCTTGGACCATTTGCAAAATACTAAAGTCATTAAGGAGCAATTGAGTCAATCCCTAAGGTATATTGTATTGGATGAAGGTGACAAATTGATGGAATTGGGGTTTGATGAAACAATCAGTGAAATTATAAAGATTGTCCATGATATTCCTATCAACTCCGATAAGTTTCCCAAGCTACCTCACAAGTTAGTGCACATGCTATGTAGTGCCACATTGACTGACGGTGTTAATAAGCTAAGAAATGTAGCCCTAAAAGATTACAAATTGATTAGCAATGGTACAAAGAAGGATGCAGATGCTGTAACGGTAGCTCCCGATCAACTGTTGCAAAGGATCACTATTGTTCCGCCAAAGTTGCGTCTTGTGACCTTGGCTGCTACTCTGAACAACATCACCAAAGATTTTGCAGCTATTGATCCACAGTCCAAGACACTGCGTACAATTGTATTCGCATCATGTTCAGATAGTGTGGAATTCCATTATGATGCTTTTTCCGGAAGTGATGGGCACCATAAGAATTTAACAGGTGATTCCGTGAGGTTACTTACAAAGGGAAACACTATGTTTCCCTGTTTTTCTAATTCGCAGGATCCTAATTTGATTATCTACAAATTGCACGGATCTTTGTCTCAACAAACAAGAACCTCTACTCTGCAACACTTTGCTCGTGACAGTGAAGCCACTAAGGGAAAACATTTGATCATGTTCTGTACAGATGTGGCAAGTAGAGGTTTAGATCTTCCCCAAGTTGGATCCGTTATTGAATTGGACCCGCCATTTGCAGTTGAAGACCATTTACATAGAGTGGGTCGTACCGCTCGTGCTGGTGAGAAGGGGGAAAGTTTGCTATTCTTACTTCCTGGTGAAGAGGAAAAATACATGGACTACATTCAGCCATACCATCCCATGGGTTGGGAATTACTGAAATTTGATAAAGAAATATTAATGCCGGCTTTTAAAGATGTTAATGTCAATAGAAATGACAAATTTATTAGAAAAGATGACAAGAATAAGGGCGGAGATGACAAAGAATATGAATGGGACACCAATGCCACAACGTGGCACTTAAATATAGAAAGACGGGTAGTAGGAGATTCTGCATTCAAGAACCTTGCTGTCAAGGGTTTTATTAGTCACGTGAGGGCTTATGCTACGCATATATCGCAAGAAAAGAAGTTCTTTAATGTTAAATTCCTGCATTTGGGCCATTTGGCTAAAAGCTTTGGATTACGTGAAAGGCCTAAGGCTATGGGATTGCAAAGTAGTAAGGATGGCAATGGTGAAAATAAACCGGCCAAGGAAAACGCCAAGAATAAAATGTTCCGTATGGCTCGTATGGCAGAGAAGCAAATAGTAAGTGAATTTAATTATTAAAAGGTGAACAAAACTAGCATCTATGCATATAGAAATTTGTATATTATTAAGGCAAAAGAAAATTTTAATTAATGAATAACGGGTATGTGCTCTATCATATATAATATAAACTTGAACATTTATCAAAGTACTGCAAGAATATTCTGTTCTACCGAAGACTCTGCATTTTGGTCCACCTGCACTCTTGATCTCAAATCATAGTCTTTAACTTCGTGGGTGTTTTCTTCTCTTTTACCATTAGGTGCGCTATTCGCATTTTTTTTCACATACGTAGGCCTGTCGAACTGTTTCTTATCGCGTTCATGATCCCATGTTTTTGATTGTAAATGAGAACTCTCCATGGCTTTCGTTGTATCTATTTCATCCTTCAGATCATGTATGTATTTTAAGTCGCTGATGTCTTCTTCGTCACTTATATCGTTCAATTCATCATCTGAATCAGCAACCACATTTTGCGTGTCCTTGGGCACCTCTGTCATGGTTACTTTACCGTTGGAGCCTATATTCATGCTTACAACGTATTTTTCGCGCCTGCCATTACGTTCCTTCTCCACTTTCTCCCATTTTCTCAGATTACGCTGCTGTTTCTTCAAAGCAAGAGCCCTTTCTCTTGCACTACCCCATAATCCAGCTTCCTGGTTCATGCTGAAATCACTAGCATTATCAATAATTTTTGTTCTTTCTGCCGAAGTGTCCTGGAAATGTAGTAACCTATCTAACCGTTCTTGTGCGGCTAATAGTTCAGGATTCTCCTCCACAGCGGTATCTTGTTCACCAAATCGTTCCTCATTGGCGCTAGTGTCTTCCTGCTTTTCTTGTAATTTCAATACTTCGTTACGCTTTATTTCTCTTTCTCTTTTCCTTTCGATGAAATCAAACAATTTGTCCCGTTCAGCAAATAGATTTTTACCCATACCAGAAGTTATTTTATAGCTTTTGGTTTTTTTCCTTGGAACGCTAATACTATTTGAATCATTGGATGATGATGAAGAATCATTTAATTCATTTTTTTCATGGTTTAAAATTTTCATCATTTGTGCCCTTTCCTCTTCAGTAATCAACGCTTCATGACAGTGGCCGCATTCACCTCTATTCAGTCCTTCCTTGACACAAATCACTTTACCACAATGAAGGCAGTTTGGTGCTATTTCGAAAACCGGGTGTCTTATGCCTTGGCAATTACAGGTTTGATTAGAGGAACCGCTATCTCGAAGCTCTAGTATCTTAATAGCATCATCAATTTCTTGCAGCGACTGTAATTTCTGCTGGGATTTGTGCACTTTTTTCTTTTTCTTCGATTGTGACTTTGCATTTTGATTCGACGGCTGCACAGCAGGTGGTTTTGCCAAATCTTTTCTATCATCGTTTATTTTCTTTTTCGGCTGCTCAATCGTGCCTTTGTTTTTATAGTTATGAGTAACGAGCTTTGGCACACTCTTAGATGCAATTGGAGTTGTCTGTTCAAGATGTGCATTTTTCGATTTTCTCACCTCTTCTTTATCAAGTTGAGTCAAAAGTTCATTAAACCTCATAACAAATTCAAAGGATAAATCCTCATGTCCCAGAAACTCTAAAAATTTGGAGGCAATCTGCTCTGGGTTGTCAGATGACGTGCTTAGCACCTGCTCACACAACGCTTTAACATCAGATTCTTCTAAGGGCAAAATCTGTGGAACTTGCTTTGTCGCATAGTCAATAGCCTGCTGTCTTGCCATTTTCAACAATTACTGCCAGCCCAACTATAGAGTTAAATCCTCTCTTTAGTCTCAAAATGTGTATATGTGTATTTTTTTGACGTCATCTGCTGACTCTTTGACTGTTTCCTCTTCTTTCTTATGGTAAATATTTCACTATGCGTATGGTACCCGGAGTGCGAGCATAATAAGGAATATCAACATCTTGCAAGATAATGAAATGGAAAGAAGATTTACAATCTGGACGGCAGCAAGCAGATAAAGTTAAGCTAAGTTTAACCATAGCCCAAAAATGGTATAATATCAAGATAACTCATGGCGATCAAGAAGAGAAACAAAATTAGATTGCCAAGCAACCACCCTGAGGAGCTTGAAGAAGACATCTCTGCTCAGAGGTCAATACAGCAAATAAAGCCTGCCGTACCAAGTAGTTTAGAAGATGATGATAGTGATATCTGTGCATTACAACCAATAAAGCTCAAGAAAGTTCCAAAACGAAAGATTACCTTTGATGGCGAGCAGGCAGTAAAAGAAAATGATTCGCAGTACAAAGGCCTTTACCGCTCAAAAGAGAACATGGATACATCGAAGGCAAACAAAGATGATGAAGTAATTCTCAATATGGAAGACATGATGGAAGAAGGTCACAATTTGTTAAGTTATCTCCCAGACAGTGGTGGTAGTCTCGAGGGCGTGCACTCTATTAGCGTACCAACTCGTGAAGAAATAGTGAAAATAAAGACAGAAAAATCTATATATAGGAGGAACCTCGACAAAGGTGACGTTATAAGGGAAAAGGATTATGTAAAATTGCTGAATAACGAGGACAAACGCGAAATCATGGAGACAATAAAATCCAATGGTGGTTTGAAACATGCAACTGAAAAAGAGGTTATGAATTTTAGTGATGATGAAATGCGAGATTTTCAGGATGAAAGGCTTGCCCTGACAGATAACCAGATTTCCATTCAAAAAGATTTTAAGAGAAAGATTATTGAGGAAGCCATAAGCGATGCGCCGTACAGAGTCAATGAAGAATGGGAAACACAACTTTTAAGCAAGGGAAATATGCTTAAACCCAATGAAGAGACGATTACACCTTTACCAATTCTTTTCCCTGGCGTTAATGAAAACAGAAGCGACATTGAGGAAATAAGCGAGATGGTATCGAAGATCCGTTTACAAGGGAGGAAGGTCGAAATGAGATTACAAGCTTTGGAAAGGGCGAGAATGGATTTGGAGAATTCAAAGGCAAATCTAATAAATACGCTCATAGATAGTTGAAAAAATGCTATGTTTTCTTTCCGGCGAATGAACTAACAAACAAACTTTTTTTATACGCATTTGTAGGTAGATGATGTATATTTGTATGGATAAATATGTATAGAATGACCATTTTTTTTGAGCACTTCGCAGGAGTTAAGATATTAATAGTAGCAATTCCATTGAAGAAAATAACACTAAATTCACTTTCTCTTTTCGCGAAATGCTTTCTTAAAGTCGTCCATTACACGATTGTCACTGGCAACATTTACAGAATAACCTGTTGGATCTATACGATTCTTGGCTACTTCCCAATCAAATTTGGAATCCGATGACATTCTTGGATCATAGAATGCTGTGATATCTACTGAAGAATCCCTTCCGTCTCCGAGATCATCAAATCTACTATCACTCTTTGGCCGTATGATATTATCATTGATTTTAAGTATTGGCAGTTTTTTATTGGGGGTCAATGATTGTCCTTTCGAAGTATCACCATCGTCACTGCCTAGCATTTGGCTTATATCATTAAAATGTTGATTACTCTGTCTTACTGTACTAGGTAATACTGGCGCCGCATGTAGACTGGCGCGATTTTTCTTTCTTCCATCGAGGCTCATGTTTAAAGACTGTAAAATAGGAGTGTGCGAATTAATATTTTCACTGGAAGCGCTGTTTGATAGTCTGAAGTTAAAACCGGATGCTATATCGCCATCATTATCATCTTCATCGGATAAATCATCGATCTGTGACCAACCGTTGAAGGAATCCTCCTCGATGCTAGCCAACGTTTCCCTAGACTTATTCAACTTAAGTTCTGGAATTTTAGATGAACCGGTATCATAACACGGTAAACCAATACCATCAGCCTGTAGAACATCGAGATAGCTTGGAGGATCGACAGGAATAGCGTTTTCATCGGACATGCCATGTTTGGCTATATCAAAATCAAAATCTGGAGGAGGTGAGTTTGATAACGGCTGATGGTACAGTATCGGTGAGGCGATGGGGGACAATGGTAATGCCTGAGGGGATGTTAATTCTCTTGGGATTTGGTTAGGTTTATAAATGTTTGCGACCAATTGTTTGGATGCGAAGACGTTACAGCTTTGGGTCTTTTTCTTGGAAACATCATCTGACTTATTGTCCTCCACACTTTCAGTTCTGTTACGGACGACCGGAAGATCAGACGGTATTTTGATGTTGGTTTTCTGCACATTTGGTGAGAGAACAGGTGATGATAGAACTTCCTTTGGAAAGAAAAAATTCGAGTCGTGATGAGTTGCGTAATTCGGTTGGTCTGCCGCTGGCGCAAGATTGCCATTTGTATCGCGGTATTGAAAATGGCTTTCATAACTTGGTAGTAAAGTGTTCGCATGGGAGCACAGTTGATTTAATATGTGGATCGGGGAATCAATAGTAATTTCAAAATGTTTTCTATTGTCTCCGAATTTTTTGGAAAGACGAAGGCAAATTTTTATCCAATGATGAGCCTTAATTTTATCATAGTTGGTATCGGGGTGTAATCGTATACTATTTGTGAACTTACTTGGTATAAATACCTCGAATTGGAAATCTTTGTTCACTAGATCGCCGGATTTTTCATCTAATAGGAGGTTTCCCCTGTTTTTGGCCTTCAACGGATTCGAACCAGCAGAAATGTGCGACAGTTTTGGACCATTGTGTTCAGCTAACAGAAATTTTTTGGTTGGCTCCAATCGACGAGCCTTTTCATGATTAGTGTTACTATTACAAATGTATTCCATGGACTCGGTTAGATATATTCTTATTCGATGTAAGGTAACTTTATCCAATGGAGCGAAATGGAAATCGATGGGTAAAAATGCATTCAAAACAATTTCCTTTGAAAAAATGACTACGTCATAATGTAGAAGATCCTTCCAATCCTTCGAGATTGCAATAGCTTCAGTTTCCTCCACCGAACCATCAGAGGGAAGCCGTACGACTTGAATGGGTAATTGAGCGTGTATGGCTGATTTGAATGCACCGAACCGTTCCATATCTAATGAGAGTCTATACTCCACGGAACCAAAATTGGCATTTATACTCTCAGGATAAGTCTGTGATATTGGTTGCTCAAAAGTGTAAATATAGTCACCTGGCCGAAAGGTAAAAACCTCTTTCGCGTCTTTGGACGGCGTGATATAATTATCTTCTTGATCTGGACTTTGAGTAGCACCATTATTACTGAATGTTCTTGTAAACAAATCTGATATGAAGGTGTGTGGTGACAACGTATTACCGTGAAAATTTGCGGGTACCGATCCTCTTCGACTATATGAGCCCTCTGGCGTTTTCTGAACAACCGGAGGTATACTACTATCGTTAGAAATTTCACTTGACACTGGCTTGTTACTTAGGTTATCTGACGAGAGTGAATTGCGTTCGTACGCATCCAGACTCAAATTGCTGTTATCTTTGACGGGTCTAGTGGCTGGTGGAATATATATTGAAGCACCACTTTTCTCGAGTATATAGTCTTCATCACTTACAGATGGGCGATTAGACGACTTATTTGAGCTGTGATCCTCCAAAGTGAATGAATTCATATGGTCATCTGCTTGATAAAATGGCCAAGTGTGATTAACAACAGTTTCAACGTCTGAAAACTCTTCTCTTTTTGGTGGTATGCCTTCTGGCCATTCTGTTCTAGAGATTCCTTTGAACGTTATCGATATACTTTTCAATTTCTTTGGTTTCAATACTCTGACGATAAGGGATCCTCTTAAGATACTGGGGGCTATTTCAGACAATCCGTTGGTTTCAAAGCCTTTCAAAAACACTGTCGGTTCAGCAAGCTTCACGAAAACTTGTAACGTTGTTGTCTGCACCAATGGAACGGCATCAGGTGCAGCGTTTATATCTTGCTCTATGGGGAACACTGGAGCTACAGTATCATTTTCTGTGTTAGATTGTAGCATGTAGTCATAGAGGATCAGGCGATATAGAGCGAGACGCTAATGTGAACGTCGGAGAGGGTTGAAGGCTTTGACGGCTTTGCTTTCTTGTTGCTTTGTTTCTTCTTGTTTAAGCGAGTTCTTCTCAATTTTGTCAGATAAGATCTGGATAGCGAAATAAGATAAAAGAGTCAGCAATTCGCCCAAAATGGTAAAAAGGCGGCGCTACTATATATCTGTATACATATATTACAAGTCAGTGAGGAAGCATTGGCCATGGTCCATAACAACAAGAGTGCGGCTGCTGATAACGCAGGATCGTTTGAAGCAGCTTGCCGACTTAGAGGAAAGAAGACTCGGTTCTAAGTAACCAAAGACACACACCCGAAAGAGTGCTTGAAGAAAACACCATTGTCGCTGGAGATCACAGTTCCTTGATCAAGGTTTCCACGGTTTGTTTCAATTTGCTCACTTGATCTTCGTTGGCATTTGTAATTTCTTTGAGAAGATTGTTGACTTTTATCAGGTCGTAATAATTTTCGTAAATTGTATTCTTTATGGAATTGTTGGTCTCTGTTTCCTTCCCCAGGAGTTTATTATGAATCTGGACCAGCTTCTTGAAAGGCAAATTTTGTATCTCTTCATCCGTATCTTCTGTCCCTTTCTTTTGGTTCTCTTCAGCTGCCCCAAGTGCATCTTTTTTCACCAGTTCACCAGTGCTTCCGTCAGTACTTGCACTAACATCTGGATTTTGTCCATCCTCGGTATAAGACTTACCAGCTGCTCCTTCTATGTGTGCGTCTTGTTCACCCTTGTTTGGGTCATTTTCCAAGTTGTAGAACTCTCTTAAGAGCAATCTTCTATCCTTGTTCAAGCTGCTGACCCTTAAGGACTTCTTGTGACTGATCTGTTCCGCCATCTGCACTCGATATACACTTCTAGGCCCATGCCAATACAAGCACGCCTCTTCTATGCAGAGCTATTCCTCATTTATACGCACATCTTACTGTCTCTTGTTTCCACGCAGCGAAAATTCGATGATTCGTCGTATAGAGCACCTCGAATCTGAATCATCACAAAAAGGTCTATCCTAAAGTGAACTCCAGTCACAACAACGCTCTCGTTGCACAAGTGGCACATACTTCTGCAGCTTGAGTAGAAGCAGCTTTTCCATATAGAAAAGCACTTGTGAGAGAGTATGAGACTCACGTTTGGTAAACAGCGTTATCACGGCGGTACAACAGTGGCTTTGACCGAACAAGGAGCATCCGATTCCTTGCATGCTGCGCAAGCTATCTTCCAGAATCATTCCAACGAGGGCATCAGGCCATGTCCTCCATCTACGGTGAACACAAATGCCCAAACAAGGTCGCCAGGGCCATCGCTACAAAGGCCAAGGCAGAGGCAAGAACAAAAGAAGGCACGCATACGGACGAAACAGGTTCCAAGAATCAAAACAACAGCTCCCGATGGTATTGAATTGTCAAGAACACACACTTCAAAAATCGCAGACAGAGACGATGTCGGTAATACTGCTCAAATGGCCGCGGCTCTAGCACATTCGCAATCTAAACTCAATACGGACAGCAATCACCCCCATTATTCGGCGTTGGATACGATAAAAGTATTGGAAACTTCAAAACTGAGCCGCTTGCTAGCCATTCATTCCCGCCCATCTTCAAGAAACGCCTCTAATGAATCGTTGGCGCTCCACACCGAAAATGGCTCTCAGGAAAATTTGTTTAGTCCACCTAGTTCCAGTAGAAGACTATCATCAACCTCTGCCGAGCCTGCCATTAATAAAGACGGCAGTAAACCTCTACTCAAATATAAGCCCTCTCCGCCCTCGCAATCATCATTTGTCGATAATAGGATACTGTACGAAAACGAAAATCAGTCATTGACTAGTATCGAATCTAGGCATAGCCTCAATATGGACACATCTGACGTCATTTCAAATAGGTCGCAGACAAGTCTGTCCCAAACAATTAATCAGCTTTCTCTATGTGAATCGGAGCCGTCCATTGCAAGCTCGAGCACCCCCACTACTGCAAATAACCAGGGAAACGGGTTGCCCAACTTGGTTCCCAATTATTCCTCTGACATGAGGAAAAAGAAGCTAGTTAATAAGTTCAAACGAAAGGTTTTTGGAGTTAAAACTAGAAACTCGTTCTCCCAATATGAAGTATACGTGAACAATGAAGATTTGGAACAACATGAACAACAGTCAGGTTTGAAATTCAAAACAACACTACGTAAAAATTCAGTAGGTACAGCCCCTGGAAACGATCATGCGAATTCACTGCAGGTGGGAGATGTGAGGTATAAATACAATCCTGCGAACGACACATATGATGTGTACGACAATACGGACTCAGACTCAGAATCAGATCCAGGTCAGGACACTTTAACCAAGCCTCGTAAAAGGGATAGAATTAAAAGGAAGATCAAGAAATCTGCCAATAAAACGACACATCACAGGCCCATTCATCGCACCGGGAATCGAAAGTTTAACGAGGATAAACCTTGGAAATCCCATACAGATATAACCTTTGTCACGGACAATGAAAGAAAGCGCTACGAAAGTATGTGGGTGAGCAATAGACACCGACATTTGAATTTGTTGAGCTGGTGGCCCTCCTTGACACACGATTCCACAGTAATTAACAATTTACCTGAGGACGGGTTGATCTTGAACGTTATTGTCCACGATATCTGGAAGCGATCCTACCTACCCAATAACTTATTGGCCGAAATCTATACAAAAGTTGACTCAAGAAAGGATGGTACATTGGACAGAAAATCTTTCATTGTCGGGATGTGGCTCGTAGATCAGTGCTTATATGGCAGGAAACTACCCAACATCGTCGAGCAATGCGTTTGGGATAGCGTGGATAGATATACGTCTACCACAGTGGTTCCAGTGAGTACTCTCAAGGCGATGGCCAAACAAAAGAAGAAACAAATGAAGGAAGAAATCAAGAATATCAAGAAGGAAAATAGAGTAGTTCTTATAGATCATAATAGCCCGTCATGACAATTGTAATTGCGCAATACTGCATAGATAGACATATAAAATATGTATTGTGTGTGGCCCACACTTATTTGCTGCAAATAAGCAACTGCAACTATTATCCCGACAATTTTCTTCGAGTGTCTCATCAAATCTGATATGCCACTCTTGTTATTGCCATTTCTGAGCTTTTGCTTCCCTTTCTTTTTTCAAGGAAAGGGGGCAAATCCTATCAATTAAAAAAAAAAAAAAAGAGGCATTGTTTATAGAAGTAGAGATCACTTGCATCGTTGCTTGAATGGTGCTATTGGAGCGGTCGATAAGTTAATAGTGGCTACTAGATTGCAAGATAACGAAAATGTTTAAAGTGTTTGGATTCGGTGCGAGGGAAGAGGTTCCTGAGCTTTCACAAGAAGAGAAAACGAAAGCCATCTTGAAACAAGCTCATGATTTCGAACAGGCATTGCGTGCGATGGATTACGTCCTGGACGATAACGCTGATGAGGGCTTGGCACTGCTAGATGAGAGTGATGCTAAGGAAGGATCAGATCAAACTATTAATGCCTTGGCTCGTGGTGTCATTGAATTTTTGGAGGCGACTTTAGGTTTTGAAGCTGAGGAGATGAAAAAGGCTTCTGCCACTTTGGCTAAGGCAGAAACTTTGTCATTGAAAAGCAGAGAGAAGGCCCAGAAGGTTGGTCTGAAAAGTAGTTCTATGTACCCACCCGGGACGGTTTATGCCGTGACTTATACTGAGTCCTGTCTTTTGCATGCCCTATTGATGATCTTCAGTGAAAGTATGATGGAGGCAGCCAAGGCGATTTTGAAGCTCAGAAAATCGTACTACATGTTGCAAGAAATTTTGGAAACTATTAAAGCTGCAAATAAGGCCAAGAAAATGGAACTATCGTCTGGTGGTGAAGATAAAGAATGCACGCCAGCAACCTTTATAACTGGTGGCGATGCGTTTAATTCCGTTGATATTCCTTATGAACTAAGCCCAGAGGAACAAAAGGACAAAGATCTTCTTCAGTTTGCCGAGCAAATCCATAGCATGAGGGTTGAAAGATTGTCCGGCGCCCATATTGGTAACTCTCCTGCAATTAATAGACTGAGAGGTCAATTGGGTTTACAAGCAATGGAAGATTTGCCAGAGAGGGAAATTACCGACCATCAAGTTCTTTCAGATGACATAGATTTAAGTCAAGCTACGATCGATGAATTCGTCCATTCCGGTGTCAATCTATGTTTTGGTATCTTAAAAGTAGTCATATCGCTTTTGCCGCCTGCTATTGGTGCAGTTCTTTCTGTAGTTGGTTTTAGAGGTTCCAGGGAAGAGGGTCTAAGGCTTGTTTGGAAAGCGACAAAGCAAAGAAATGTTCATGGTTGTATTGGTTTGTTGGCTTTAATGTTCTACTACGATGGACCCTTCCAATTTACTGACGATGACTTCGACATACCTGCAGCAATCAAGGATTCTAATGGCAGTGAGGATTCAGACGATGAAGATATGGACGGGCCTACATTGCTGCATCCTGGGAAGATTCTGGAGGACGCATTGTTGCAATCAAGAGCACTATTTCCCAACAGCGCATTATGGCTGTTGAATGAGGCAAGGATGCTGTCTGGTAAGGGGCGTTTAGAGGAGGCGGTCGCGCTGATGGATTCAATTGACGTTACCAAAATTCGCATGAGACAGGTTAAGTCTTTGATGATTTTTGATCGCGCTATCACGTTAATTCATTTGCATCAATATGATAGAGCCGCAGAAGATATTCTATCGCTGTTGGACATTAGCGATTGGTCACATGCCTTTTACACATATTTTGCTGGTTGCTGCTATTTAGAAAACTGGCGAATGTGTGAAATGGGAATAATGAAGTCTGACCAAAAGGATGAGTATCAAGAGAAGGCTAAAGAACTCATTTTCAGTTCGGTGGATTTGCTAGGTAAGAAGACTTTCAAATCAAAAAATCTTCCATTGGATAGGTTTATACTGAGAAAAGTTGAGCAGTTCAAGGAAAACGAAGAGGAACTTGGAGTGGAAAATCCACTGGATGCCATCGCTACTTCACCAGTGCACGAAATTGCATACTTCTATAATGGTTATAATAGAATGTCCGAAGAACATTTAAAATTAGCCAAGAAAATGCTAACAGAGTATAGAAACCCTGCCATTGAAGCCTTAGACCCAGATCAAGAGTTAGTCAAGGATCTTTTGGTTTCTTTGACATTAAGGAGACTGGGCAATATTGAAGAAGGTTGTGATATATTGGATGAAAAGGTTTTACCTAAATTCTTTTCCGTCCAAAATGGTAAGGTGAAGTATATCAAGAAGGCTGAAGATCCATGGGCTTATCCGACCGCCCTTTATGAACGCGCTCTATTCACGTGGAAACTAAAGGGTATGGAAGGCCTCTCAGAAAGCAAAGAATGGTTGTTGAGAGCTCAAGGCTATGCAGATGACTATGAGTTGAGTACGCGTGTAGGTATGAAGATTAAAGCTGCCATTGACCGGGTTGACCACTCGCTGTAATGAGGTAATTCAGCTTCCCTCCTTTTGCTTTTATCTTATCATGTTTCTCTCTGTCTATTATTTTCTCTGATATCCCTTTAGTTTTTAATGCCCGATTATATATATTTAGCTGTGCATACCGGTGTTATTTAATTATATACGATTTAATGCTTTCTTAGTTCTACCTCCATCTTTTTCCCTCACGAATATAGTAGGAGCCCGTTTCAAAAAGAACATAAGGAACATGACGCTTTGACTACTGTGTAACTCTGAAGAAGTGATGCAGTATTTGTTGGAAAGTATCTTGGCTACGCTTTAAAGTAAGGTATTATAGTCAATTTTTAGCTGTATTTAATTTGCTTCTAGCTCTAATATAGCACATTTGTCCAAGGACTTTGACGATGAGTAGTGGTGGCGAAGAAGATCATTTTAATAGTTTTGATAAAAGTGATTCTAACTCTATTGAGCTCTATGAATCTCAAAACACATCTGAGTTTACCATACATGATTTACTCTTTCCAAAGTTAACTAGTGTAACAAGCCAAGAGTCTGAGTTCGACATTAACGAGGATGAAGATGGAGTCGATATAATGTGCGATGGGATGCTAGACGCCCCTATTACGAAAAGCAGTAAAAGGATACTATGTGAAGGAAGCGTACCGAATCTTAATTATGAATGCTTAACCACCAAAGGGATTTTTGAAAGTATGCTCCAAAGAGTTGACCATTTACAACCTATTTTTGCGATTCCATCTGCAGATATCTTGATACTATTACAACATTACGATTGGAATGAGGAACGTTTATTGGAGGTTTGGACAGAAAAAATGGACAATTTACTTATAGATCTTGGTTTAAGCACAGTGGCAAATATCAAGAAGGACAGTGATCACACTTCGCATTCCAGGGAAGTTGAATTCAAGAATGATTTTACATGTATTATTTGTTGTGATAACAAAAATACTGAAACGTTTGCGTTAGAATGCGGTCATGAGTATTGTATTGGTTGTTACCGTCACTATATTAAAGATAGGTTACACGAGGGAAATATAATTACATGTATGGACTGTTCCTTGGCATTGAAAAATGAAGATATAGACAAAGTGATGGGACACCCCTCAAGTAGTAAATTGATGGATTCTTCAATCAAAAGTTTTGTTCAGAAACATAACCGTAATTATAAATGGTGCCCATTTGCCGACTGCAAGTCTATCATACACTTACGAGATACATCTTCCTTACCGGAATATACCCGTTTGCATTATTCGCCCTTTGTTAAATGCAATTCATTTCATAGATTTTGTTTCAACTGCGGGTTTGAAGTGCATGCCCCAGCAGATTGCAAAATCACCAGTGCCTGGATTAAAAAGGCCAGAAAAGAATCCGAAAATTTGAATTGGGTTCTGTCTCATACTAAAGAATGTCCTAAGTGTTCTGTCAACATTGAAAAAAACGGTGGCTGTAATCACATGGCCTGCTCAAGTTGTAAGTACGAATTTTGTTGGATATGTGAGGGCCCCTGGGCACCTCATGGTAAAAATTTCTTCCAATGTACAATGTACAAGAATACTGAGGATAGTATAAGTAAGAACGCCGAAGACGTTAATAAGACACTGAAGAAATATACGTTTTATTATAGATTATTTAATGAGCATGAGGTCTCAGCCAAGTTAGACTGGAATTTGGGGCAAACGGTAGGTACAAAAGTTCATGCATTACAAGAAAGAATGGGCATTTCATGGATTGACGGACAGTTTTTATCGGAAAGCCTTAAAGTGCTGAATGAGGGACGGACCGTGTTGAAATGGTCATTTGCCGTGGCATTTTATTCGGATGCGTCTCATAATTTAACTAAGATTTTTATCGATAACCAAATGCTTTTGGCTAATGCTGTGGAGTTTCTGTCAGAGTTATTACAAATAAAAAATCCTGAAGTCATCATGAAGCGAAGACCCGAATTTTATAATAAGGCCGGCTACGTGGAAAATAGAACCACTGCTTTAATGGAATGTGGTAGAGAACTATTATGCAAGGGAATTTGCAAAGTTGTAGAATGAAATTTGTGTTGTGGTGTTATTTATTTGTTTTTTGTTTTGAGGGATGTTTTATCATTGGAGTTTAAACATTGCATTTTTGTATTTTTTATATTTGAAACTGTATTTGAGGTTGATACTACTTATATACACGTTATCGTTTCTGCTTTCCACCAAATCACTGTCTCCAAAAAAATCGAACTTTTTGATATTGGAAGGTAACTATTGGCAGCTGACTTATATTCAAATATGGTTATTTTTATACAGAGTTTCATAAAAAAGATAAGATATTACGTGTTGATAGAGTCCCACTCATTCCTTCTGCTTGCTTTTCTCATAATGTCCTTATTTCACAGTCGAGAATTTCTACCAAACGCTGAACTTCCAGTTTTCTTCTAGCATCTTCGATCCAACCTTCACAGACTCTATGAGACCAGCCCTTTAGGGAGACAACTTCCTCAACAGCCTCGTTTAAGTTGGATATTCTCAAGTTATCACCAACTCTTGCATAAACAGAATCGAAATCTGTGGTATCCGATGGATTACCTGTCTTAGTAAACAAGAAAAGAGAAAATATCTTTGCACCTAATTGCCCTAGAATGCCTGAATTTGGTGGCAATAGAGAGGCTGTTTTGAAGTCATCAGCTAGCAAGTTCCATCTGTTATAGATTTGCTCATTAGATAAAATGGTCTTACCGCTGCAAGTTGTTTCTAATTCACTTAAAGCTACGCTTAGTAGTGATGGAGGATTTGTCTTTGGTTGACACTTGCATGACACTATCTTCGCTTTGTTTTCGTTCTTGGTATCTCTTTTGCTGGAACAACACTTGCCGTCATCACAACAAGATTTTTTGTTGAAAGTGCAGAGAAGATCGGAAAGAACCTTTAACTTGGATAATTCCTCGTCGATTCTTACATTAGGCAAGTTATTGTTATAAATTCTGGACTTGATCTCATCTATTTGAAAAGTTAATTGTACGAGGGCCTCGTTTTTACTCAAAATTTTACTCGATTTGTCGATGGACTTGCTCAAATCAGCAACTTCAGAGTTTATTTCCTCCAAATGGGCCAATCTGCCATTTCTTTCCTTTTCAATTTTATCCTTGATTATTTTATTAAACTCTTTAACTTGAGTGATTGACAGTAAACCTACTTCGTTTGCATGTTTGGTTTGTAGTAATTCTTCATTAGCCTTTAATTTTTCTTCCAGTTCTTTGTCTTTTTGTCTGGTCAAGTTTTCCTTGAATTCGTCTACCTCTTGTAGCAGATTTTTTTGAAGGTTTTCTTCAAATTCCCTTTTTGAGCTTTCATACTGTGTATTTAGTTCTGTAATTACTTCTGATGTTCTTTGTATCATGTACTTCGATAGATCCTCTTTCAGCGTTTCATTTAACTGAGAAAGGTTTGTAAGCATGCTTTCGTTAGACTGCTTCACGGATATGTATTTTGTTTCCGGGATAGAGATGTTTGAATCATTTAAATTGTTAATGAGCTTATTTAAAGAGTCTATGATTTCTTTCAATTGTGGGTCAGAATTTTCCGTTTTAATATCAAGTGGTTCTAGTGATAAAATTTTCTTCACTTCAGCGTTCTTGTTCTTAGAATTGCGACCTGACGAGCCGGTTGCTAATCCTGGAACTAACTCGCTGGTCCTTGACTTCAAATTATCCCAGGAATCTTCCAGAAATAGAGTTGGCCTATCATGATAATGCTCATATGTTTCCAACAGACCTTCAGCAAAAGGAATATTATTAGAGAAAAAGTCTCCGAATTTGTCGTTTTTTTGGGAATATATGATACCTCCAGTATAGAAGGTTGCAGCCGATAAGGCAATAGCCCAGAAGGCATTGCGAATTTTGTGTGGAGCTTTGTTGGATGTAACAGTTCCTGTATTTATGCTAGCTAGACCCCTCCTTAGCGCAATTTGTCGGGAGGCAGTAGTTCTTAGCATGATAGGAATATTAGTCTTTTTGAGAGATCCGGCACTTTCTTATCCTCTTTGCTTTGTCTTGCAAATGAGAAGTTCTTCGAGGACAGTTAAATTTCAAGAGCTTATTTTTCACTTTCCTGACAACCCTTAATTCCGATTCGCCTAGAGAATCGTTTTTGGATTTTATTGGTTCAAAAAGACAACTGCACGTGAAAAGTGATGCGATATTAATTGTCCACAATTAATGTCACAGCGCAAATTTGTTTGTGAAGTATAGGGCCAAAGAGGCCATTTTGATGTTCAAACTTCTTTCAAATAGTTCCTTTGATGATGCTTAGTTTTAGTATCTTCTTTCTTTGTTTGGAGTAGAAAAAATCTTGAAAAGTGTTTCGAAATTTGAATGCATGTAATACCCAAAAGTGGTCGTAGAACGTGCATTAAATTGACCCGTTTTGTCCTAACACATGTCCCGGGAATTTACTGCCGGAAGGTAAATATAAATCCTGCGGTAAAACTGCTTTCCAGTCATCCATACTAGCAATGAATTTTATAAATGAAATAAATGCATGTTACCCGTCTGGATATGTTATCTTGTTGTGTCAGTAATGTGTATCATTATTGTCACCACAGAAATAATGACAAAATTTGAAGCAGCGTAACGAGCAAGATTGTTGTTTAAATGTCTTTAAACTTTTTATTTCTTGATTTCTCATTCTTGTTACCAATTTATAATACCTGTCACAATCTTGAATAACATAATTATTGCATCAGAGGGTTTTCAAGTTTTTTTCCTAGCTATGTTTCTGGACTATTCTGGATATGAAGCCCTTACTGAAATTAATTCTTCCTTTGGGAAATATATTTTGCTTTTACAGCAATTTGAAGGTTGTTGGGCGTTGAAAGGCCGGCTCCAAATGCTCAAGGATCTCGGAAAAGAATTCAAAGTATTCGAGAAGTTAAATGTGGAGCATTTCAAGAAATCTAACGACATGGTTCATAGATTCTACACTATGGTAATCTCTCTGAAACAAATTATGGAGATCGGGCCATTAATCAGGCGTAGCCCTGCTGTATTAATTGTGGAATTTGAATGTCCAGTAGAAGACTGCCTGGATGAGTTGGACCCGCTGCATCCGCTCAATAAGGCCTACATATTCATTTATAAGCAATGGACCTATTACCATCAATACTACATAGTTGAGAAAATAAAGAAATTGATTCTAAAAATGGCTCCGGTAAGGGAAGATGATTGGAGTGTCCTCCATAAGGTTGTTTATTGTGATGGATTCGCAGAAAGACGATATAAAAAGAAGAAATACGTGGGTGATGTTTATATTCCGCAACCGCTACTAAAAAGCAGTAGAATCACCACTATTTCCAGATTTTCTCAACTTACTAAAATTGTCAAAGTCAGGGTCTACAGATTCAACACTACAGCACTCTGTGATCCAGGAAATTTGAGCAAAAATAATCTTCAAGTTCAAGAACTTAAAGATAAAGACCTCCCAAATCTTATCTGGACTCTGGAACCTGAAAAATTCTATGTTGATATGAAACCCTACAGGAAATACCTGGAAGGAAAGAAAGAAAGAGAAGAAACAGAGCTCAGGTTACAAGCTGAAATACAGAAGAGAAAAATTCAGGAGGAAAGCAATGAGAGAGACAGTAATGAGGTCAATGTACCTCCAGGATTGAAAAACATCATGAAAACCCCTCTTGCCAATAGCGTTGTTAATATTTTTAATAATTACACCGCTGTCGTAACAGGTATTGCAACAGTAGTAAGTGGAAAAAATGAAGGCATTTTACAAAAAGATGGTGATATATCAGAAACTACAAACAGTGAGTTGGTCCAACAGTCTAGAAGCCAAACTCAAATTGATTCAGATACACCAATAAACAGTGCATATTTTCGGCCAGGATTCCAGGATAACCATGAACATAACACTTCATGGAATACAACCATGCGAGATATAGATCCAGTCAATATGAATGAACAATGTGCCAGAGTTTGGAGAAAAGAGCAGCAAATGCTGGGATTGGAAAAGTCTAGATTCTTTCGAAGAAAACTCCAAGAAGATGGGACGGTAGTGAGAAAGAAACAGTCCAAGAAACAAGGAAATAGTTCCGAAGGACGCATAGAACTCCAGAACGTCATTGTTGGAACGAAAATAGCATCTACTGCCGGTAACAATAACAACTTGGGCAAAAAATGCAATAAAAAAGAAACTCATGGCCTGGTCAGACAATACCTTAAGGTTAAACTCAACATTTTATCTCCTGAAAACAGCATTCAACAAGAAAAGGACAATAAAAAATACGTTGACGTAATAAAATATAATATGAGCAATATTAGGAAGATCAATAACATGTCCAAAAGGAATGGAGAAACTGCACCCACCAACTTGACAGATATCCGCTTCAAAGATGTTATGACTGTAAAGTTTAGGGGGTTGAAGGCCAAATTTAGAAGGTTCAAAATAAATACTTGAGAAGGACTTTGCCTAAAAAAATGCGATTATCACAATCAAGAAGGACTACCAAAATTTGACAATTAACGCTAGACAATGCAAAGATGGACACGATGCACCGCATTATAATCTTCTGTAATTAAAAGCGGGAATTACATTGCAATGAATAAATAATAATTGAACCCTACGTCATATATACTCTATGTATTCCAAGCAACTGAACATTATGTTTTCTGTAAGGACGCTGATTTTTACTCAGAAAATGACGGCATAACCGGTTCTCTTTTCAGAAAGTAATATATGGCAATTGATGTCATCGTTCGTCCATTTACATTTAATATTTTTTTTATGATAGTTACTACAGAATTTTTTGATTCTCATATTCAAAATGGGACGTGGTGCTTATCTCAACACATTATTTCCTGCCAACTGCAGCGAGTTGTGACTATGGCTATACAGGCACCTTCTGGTTAGAATAAATAAAAAGATAGTCAACTCCTTAAATCTAAGAGATTGCAAAAAGTTCTACTTCGTTAGCCAGATTGTAGTGTTGCAAACTTATTTGATTACTTTTGGCGCTATGTTATCTAATTTTCTACACCCCTTCTTTATTCAAGTTACTGGAGGCGGTAGTTAGCCTTCATCTAATTTCATCAGTTTCGTGGACAGCGACTATTATTTTGGTCGGACAATTCAGGTTAGAAAGCTCTGCCCCTGCGATATGAACCCACAGCAGACAACGTAAGCCTCCTGTGTGTGAGTAAGAGTGAATATATTCGCGTAGCAACTATTGACCCTGATTTTTTGTTGAATAGCTTCAATATCAGGTTTTGAGCTTAACTGAAATTTATCAAAGTGCCACGAAAGGAAGATAAGAAAAGTTTGCCCCTCTGGAATAGACATATATAGTTATAAATGTTGCAATTTAAATTAGTTTTATTAGGTGACTCATCTGTAGGCAAATCTTCCATTGTCCACCGTTTTGTTAAGGATACATTCGATGAACTACGCGAAAGTACAATTGGTGCTGCCTTTTTATCCCAGTCAATCACGATTCATCCAAATGATGGTAATGGAGCAAAGGATGTCGTTATAAAATTTGAAATTTGGGATACCGCTGGTCAAGAAAGATACAAGTCATTAGCACCAATGTATTATAGAAATGCTAATGCAGCTCTGGTGGTTTATGACATTACTCAAGAAGACTCATTACAAAAGGCAAGGAATTGGGTTGATGAATTGAAAAATAAAGTCGGCGACGATGACTTGGTTATTTATTTATTAGGGAACAAAGTGGATTTATGTCAAGATATGCCTGGTTCAGAAACGATTCCAGAATTAAACGAGGGTGAAGATGATGAACAAAAGGTAAGAGCGATCAGCACAGAAGAGGCGAAACAATATGCACAAGAACAAGGGCTACTGTTCCGAGAAGTGAGTGCCAAAACAGGTGATGGTATTAAAGAGATTTTTCAGGAGATTGGTGAGAAATTATATGACTCAAAGAAGGACGAAATCCTGTCTAAGCAAAATAGACAGATCAACGGGGGCAATAACGGTCAAGTAGATATTCATTTGCAAAGACCCTCCACTAATGACCCAACCTCCTGTTGCAGTTGAACAAGCTATTTATTGCGTTTATGCCGAATTTAGAGAGTTTGAGAGGTGGATTCAATAATACGGGCGCTCTCCGATAATACAGCACTGCATGCCTAATAAATAAGTAAAAAGGGAAGCGTACACGTGTATATGATTGTGTATATACAGTATATACATTTGTTTATATATATGGCCGTCGGCAGAATCTCCTAATTTTTTGACGCATTTTATCTACGATGCAAATTTGAGAATTTAATGATAATCATAATATATTGTTTTGGTTGCATCCAATTTACATAACTTGAAAAAAAAGAACCCTTGATGTATGTCTATGAAAGTTGAAATAATAAAAGAAAAGGAAAGTAACATAAAGAAATGCTTTCGTTATTGTTGTCCATGCGTACGCCCGTGTGGGCGTTAAATTTAAGAATTAAGCCAATGGCATAACATTTTCAGCAAATTCACCAATATAATTACCTGCATCTTTGTAAGAACAAATGATGTAATCACCCCATGCGCCACCGCAAGATTTCAAACCGCAGCCGACTTCGGAAGTTCCCTTCCAGACGACTTGGGTGAAGTGACCTGCGCTTTCACTGAAACCTGGGTTGGAATAATCGTAGCTGGAAATTTCATTATACCAAGCATCGACAGAGCCAGTTGTACCATAACCCAAAGCCAAATTTTCACCGTATGGACCACCGGAATGCACCAAGTTCCCCGAGCAATCATAGGAGTCAGCATAGTTTTGCGCATATGTGGCTAGAGTGTCGGACCATGTCAAGGAACCGGTGTCCTTGTGTAGCGCCCTTTTGGTGTTATGTTCGTTCACCATCGAAGTTGAGAAATCAGAGTCCGAAGAATGGGTAGCTGAGGCGGTAGTTGGGCTGGCAGTGGTGGTAGTTGGAGTGGCAGTAGTGGTAGTTGGAGTGGCAGTGGTGGTTGGTTGTGCTGATGATGTTGAAGATGTAGTCACATCTTCCTGAGCAGCAAGTGTGGATACCTGTTCTGATTGTACGATCGTAGTGGCGGTAGAGAAGCCTTCAGAAGTTGCAGTTGAAAATGCCTCAGAAAATGCGGTAGAGAATTCTTCAGAAGTTGTAGGTTCTGCTACAGCGCTTTCTTGGATGACGGAAGAAGCTACACTGTCCACTTGGGCATTTGCGACCACTATAGGAGCGGATGCCGTTGCAGTAGTTATAGCTGCGACAGTGGCTGTGGCAGTGGCTGTATCGGCAGCTGCAGGAGTTGGAGGGTTTTTGGTAACGAATGTTGTCAAAGTCTGGCCGTTATCCACATAAACTATGCCCTGCACCACTACAGTGGCAGCTTGATGGACATGTTGTGTGACAGTGACGGCGACTGGAGCAGATAAAGCGACGGATGCAGATGCAACCAGTAGGGAGACTTTGGAGAATTTCATTTTGAGAGTTTTGGTATTAAAGGAGCGGTATTGTTTTTTACTGAGATCTTTCGAGGAAGGAAGAGCATGAGAGACAACAACATAGAATATTCTGCGACAAGCTTATATATGTAAGATCAAGAGTATTATTGCCTTTGGACGACTTTCATGTTTCAAAAGCACCACGCATACTGAAATGCGAGATATACACGAAATGTACAGTAAATGGTGCGCATATGCCATTTCCGCTACGGGAAAGATGATGTGTTGTGAGTAGATCTCTCATTCGTTTCACAACGGGGTCCATTTCAACGATGTGTTTTTCTTTTTCCGTACTTTTTCGCGAGGCCAGCTAGATCAGATCCTCTTTTGGCATTTCGCGAATTTCGTGAAAGTCTCGCGATCGATCGAGGCGTTGGCGCAGTCTTGGTAATGAATGAAGTAAACGTTTTCGAACTACATTGCCAAAGTGGGGAAAGCCGCCGAGGGCCCAGAGGGCGGATCTCTGCATGATCACAAGAATGCGCATGGACGTGAGTACATAGTGGCGACGAATGAGGCTGGCTTACTGCATCTTCTCAAGGCTAGAAGGATCGAAAGCCGTTATCTGATGATATACGTCCTTTCACGCAATGCAGGAAATGGAATGAAGGCGGTTAGGAAACGCGCACGGTCGCCCAGAAAAACCCATCAAAATGTGTTGTTCTAGGATACAGATCAGTAGTATGACGTTGGGCGGTCGAGCCGTTTGGCCAAGAATCACAGCTCGCCCCCGGGTGGCTTCGCTTAACATCAAGTGGCCCCTGTATATAGCATAGTATCTTCAGTTTTGGTTTTTTTTATTTCTTTTTCTATGGAGGACGGTCGGTTAGTGCACTCTAGCAAAAAAAACCGTTTGTCTTAGAGTATCACGCTCAGTTCACGTGGTGATGTGAGGTAAGACATCGTTTATGTCTCGGTAGTCCTTACTGGCTTTTGTGCTATATGATCTGCTGCCTTTAGTTGCTGTGACATTATTGGACTGTTGTACATTACCCGGATCGGACCGGCTCATGAGTGGCGTTTCAACCGTGCTGTCAAAAATATAAGGCCAAAAACAAGAGGACACCCCTAAGAGCTGTATAGTGGTTTTATTAAATGAAGGCTCCTTCTATGAACTCACTGATAACTGGCACAGTTGGTCAAGAACACAGACAATCAATAGAATAAAAGAAACCATATCAAAGGCAAAGAAAGAGAACCATGTCCAAGTTAGAAACCGTTTATTTGTACGCCGGAGAAGAACAACCACGTGTGAAACTGACCTGTATTAAAGAGGGCCTCGCATTGTCTCAAGTTATCAAGTTTGTCCATTCCATTCAAGAATTGTACGGGATTGAGTTGCAAACATCAGAAACCATAACAGAAAATTTGAAAATAGATTGTGCGCCTGCATACTTGAAGCCGAACTGTATTCCTCATTTCTACATTTTGGAATACGAAGAAGCAAATGGGACGTTTTTCATTTGGAAGTCGGATGGTCGGTGGCAATTAAACAAAGTTTCTACGCTGTTGTATTCAGATGAGGATAGCAATTTGATCAAGAACACTTCGTGGAGGGAGGTCTTCCAGGATGACCAGAGGTTCAAGCATTATGGTAAACGGGCTTGGTTACAACTCTGTCTTGAAAAGATGAATGAGGACCTGTCAAAACTAAACGTCGAACAATTTTGGTCTCAATTCAATAAAATATTTCATAATATTACCAAGCAAAAGCAAAGTAATGAGCGGTTCGATATGGACGTCTTCGATAACTTCAAGAATGTTGTCTCCATAGCCATCATAAAGACTAAGGTATTTTCAAATAAGCGAATTTTGACAGCAACTTTAAAAAATTACCATGACTCGCTGAAGCAAAAGTATAACGTTCGGGAACAGAATCTGAAGGAAAATAGCTTGGAATCACGTCCACACAGCGATCCTTCTACATCTCTGGAAAGCGAATCAAGGAATTTTTCTCCACTAAACTCCCTATCCCCTCCTTCTTTGGGTACCGATGACGAAGCAACTTCGACAGATTACATTTATAACGACCCTGCATCAAAGCCCGCAAATATGAGTTTCATGCATTCAAGCGCTACAAATGATCTTATTAAGTCGAATTTTGAGAGCTATTTCAAGTTGATGGCTGAAGATTATGAAACTTTTGATTTGAGAGCCTGGTCCAGACAAAGACCTCGGAAGTTCCAGCTTGTAGAGAAAAAGAAAGTTTCCAAGAATTCTTCCAGTGACCATCGCCCACATAAAAATGGTAAAATTTCCTTTTAACGCTTCAGGGAAAACTTACCTTTTCACAGTATTTTCATATCCATAAGACCAAAAGAACAAAACCAAAAAGTTAAAAAGTACGTAGGTATATAGAAGAGATTACTCCATTCAATAAATAGTTGTGAGTTGTGCTTTGTCATTTTTGTTATGTTATGTGTTGCGCCGCCCAGAAAAGGGTCGTATTGTACGATACAAATATATATTTTTTCATATTCTTCAGATCTTAAACATGATGGGCCTAATTTTGTTTGTTTGTTTGTTTATAGTAGGAAAGAAAGCCACTTGGTTATTGTAAATCCTTCAACAAATACATTGGAATCTGGCCGTTCCCTTTAAAACCTTTATCGTTTTCCCTCGGTGTCCTTTTGTCGTGATAGAAAATAATACTAAAATGTGGAGGTTACAAATTGTACTGGTGCCGCCAAGTGCTCAGGATACCGTCTCACTTCTCGATGCACATATGAATATGGATAACACTTCACAATTGGCATTTTCCGTGGTTCAGTTTAATGAAAACATAGTCACAAACACCAACAATAACAACAACGATTGGAACTCTTCCGCGACGAGTTTGTCTTCTCCTAAAACTATTCAGCCATGTGGTAGCAATGATTTTTTGAATTACCTCCCGACTTGTAAGAAGTTTCTACATTTTACAAATAGTTGCAATACTCTTTTGCAGCTTTCCAATGAAATCTTGGCTAAATTTGATAAACTCTATCCAAATTCCGATCAGTCCATTGAAATCATATCTCTACAAGACAGGCATGGATGCGACTTGGACTCCCAATTCGTGATAAAAGATGTATTCGAAACAGATAGTGTTGTTTTGGTAATTTTAAAAGATGAGTTATACTGGAATAGAAACCAACAAGTTTCACTTTTGCAATCAGCAAGACAGCGAAAACGAATAAACAAGCCATCGAGAAAATCCACGGTTTTTGAAAAGAAAAACGAAACTTTCAACGAAAACTTATCTCCTACACCAAATAAAGATTCGATGTATCTGATAGCTAAAAACTCGCTCAAGCAAAATTTTATTAATAAGTCAAGGGTCTCAACACCTCTGATGAACGAAATTTTGCCCGTTGTGAACAAGCACGACACACTTAATGAGAAAAGAGTCTCTATACGGTTCTCTCCCGTAGTAATCGCCTCAGAGGCACACAAGCCTCCAAAGAATGATGATCATGCCAATGGAGGAAACACTATATACGGTGATGACAGCAATAAAGAGAATATAAGTTCATCGAATGAGCAACCGAAAAACGGTAATTTCAAGTCGCACCAACCAAAGAACTTGAATGTTCTGTATAATTCCTCGGAAGATCCTGACTTTGAACTTACAGATGATAATTCACGGCAAGTTTCGTATGACTCGATTGATACCGATTTTCAATTGAGCACTACTTCTTCTACGAATTCTGATATGCATATGCAATATTTCAAGCCTTTTAACACGGTGCGTAGCCCCAGGAAGAGCTCCCTAGAGATTAAAGTTCAAAACAAAACAGGTGAGGATTTGCAGTTAAACGATAGAGACGTAAGTGAGAATTATAGAAGGATAGAAACATTTTCAGATGAAGAGGATCATAATGACATGGAAAATGATCAGGTGGATTCATTCATAAACAATTCCAAAAGAGCTTCCGTGGGTTTCCGAGATATCGATTCCGACTTGGATAACGTTTCTTTCAATAGCGATATTGGAGACGCAGTACAAAGTACTCAAACTACGAAAAATGCCGTTTCTATCCCTTATTCTAGAAATGACAACCGTTTACATAAGAATCAAGAAAAAGATGATTTATTCCATCTTGTTGAAAATGAGTTCCCTGATAAATCATCAGGTAAGCTCCCATCTAAGTCACCTGAAAAAGGTGCAACAATACAAGATACTATTCGGAAACTAAATAGTTTCAAACCGATTGAGGAAAATAGGGTTAAAAGAAACAGTATTATTACGGAATCGAGCCTCAGAAAATTTGCTCCAACGATAAAAGACAAAGATAAATTTAATGATTCAGAGAAAGTACGTCGGAAAACTAAGTACTCTAATAACCTGAATGGAAGCATCTTCAGCAATGAAGTCGCAAGAGTTGGTAAAATAAAAGTAATACGGAAAACTAATGATGTTGAAGCAAAAGTCAGAGAGTTCAAAAAGAAAAGAAGTATGGGAAATAAATCTCTGAAAGATATTTTTGCTAACGCTGGAAAAACATCAAAGGTAACTTCGAGCATAAAAGTGGTGAAATTGACCAGAGATCCTGTTTATGATTCAAAAAAAAAGGCGGAAGCGACTTCTAATAATGGGAAGCACTTACAAGATCCAGACAACATGTTGATCAAAGAATCAACCGTGGTAGAAAGAACAAAGGGCCAAGCAATACCGTCTAGCCTTAAAACAATACCACAATTCAAAAGAGTTAAGGTCACTAGATCGCATTCCTCGTCTTCTTCATCCTCTTCCGTTTCCTCCGGATCTTCTTCGGAGTCTTCGTCATCAGATGGTTCGGATGATAGTTCTAATTCAAGGAACGTGCAAGTCAAAAAAATTAACTTTAGGACAAGTCATGAACCAACTCGGGATTCGAGTGAACAGAGTATGCTAGATGTTCATGGGAATGATCCGAAGACAAGCAAGTACCAGACACCTAAATATGTCCAGAGTGATGAAGATAATGAGTAAGCCGGTTGTAATCTGTACACCTTTAGAATCTATTCTGGATTTTGCTGATAGATTGCAATATTCCTTCATGAAGTATTATAGAGTAAGATTTTGGGTTATCAAATATAAAATGAGTGATAGAATACGATATGTAACAATTTATGTATAACTTTAATGAAACATCGATATATAAATATTTCTCATATTAATCATTGAATCCCACATATGTTATCTCAAAGGTAAAAAAAAAAAAGAATGGTTGCTAAGAGATTCGAACTCTTGCATCTTACGATACCTGAGTATTCCCGCAGTTAGCTGCGAACAAGAGATTTTTCTTGAATCAGGCGCCTTAGACCGCTCGGCCAAACAACCACTTTATCGGTGAAATATTGATGTTTCTTGAATGTTGGATAATCCTACCTGGTATTTGATAGTTACAGTTGAAATATTCGAAGCAAAAAGCGCCCATATTGTTGGAACATGTTGGGACAAGTAGGTTCATCATTATTCACATGAGTGAACATCATTACTATCTGAGGTATTCAGATTGTATTCTAAGGTGGTATTTATTGACCATTAAAATCTTGTGACATTTGTTGGGATTCCATTTTTGATAAGGTTAATAATATTATGTATATAGAATATACTAGAAGTTCTCCTCATGGATTTAGGAATCCACGAAAGGGAATCGACACTTTTACATAATCTTATTCTTATTTTTTCCTTCATTTTATACGTCGTTATTCATTGATCCTATTGCATTATCAATCCTTGCGCTTCAGCTTCCACTAAACTCGATGACTGTTCTGAATCTTATTTCACTGGTCTGATAATTCTTGTCATCTTCTTAACACCGTATATGATAATCTTCTAGTTACGTGATTGAATGTATTAATCAGCTGTACTAGTAATTGATGGATAGTTGATTATTGCTCCAACAGTCTTAAGACTCACCTTCGATAAACACATAGCCTGATTGTTTCAGGCTGTCATTATACTTATCTACGTAAGCAATGATAAACCCATTTATTCCAAACAGAAACTATGCTTTACGCGAAATTCAAACTTTCCATTTTTACTTGCATCATTGAAGGTGATTCCATCGTTTTTACAGAATATTGGAATGATAATGCAATGATTTGGTACTGTTCCATTCGTATGTTTTGCTCAGGTTTGCGTATTTTTTAAAAGATTATGTTTGTTGGACAAGAATAACTATTATCCAGTCTTCCTCTTCCCACATGATTACTCTCCCATAGACAAAAGTCATTTCTCTACATCTTGCCATACTAATCACCTCATTCAAGCCTTGTTGCTGTTGAAATAGATTCCATACCTTTGTAGGCGTTCCGGGATGACCAGTGTTAAGTCCGAAAATGATCGGCGGAGAGAAGGTTAACGCCGTATCCCTATTGGAACGCTCGGCGGTTATTTTATTTTTCCTACTCCAACGGAGATCAACGCATTAAGAAGACAAAGGAGGATGGGGTAAAAACGAGGAATTTGTTGCTACAGGTTATATAAAAAGTGGGCTCTAGCCACTTGACTCCCGAATTGTAAAGGTAGAGAGGCTCCTCAATAATTTAATAAGCAATAGATAGGTATATTTTCAGCAAAGGTTCGATCTAGTAACAATAAGTCATGACCGGAAAATTATCCTTTAAAGACAGGGTTGTTGTAATTACGGGCGCCGGGGGCGGCCTGGGTAAAGTTTATGCGATGGCTTATGCAAGTAGCGGTGCAAAAGTGGTTGTTAATGATCTAGGTGGCACCTTGGGTGGTTCAGGACACAACTCGCGAGCTGCCGATTTAGTGGTGGACGAAATCAAGAAAGCCGGGGGTGTAGCTGTGGCAAATTACGATTCTGTCAATGAAAGTGGAGAAAAAATTATCGAAACAGCCATAGAAGAATTTGGTAGGGTTGATATCCTAGTCAATAATGCTGGAATACTAAGAGATGTGTCATTTGCGAAGATGACGGAAAACGAATTTGCTTCTGTGGTGGAGGTTCATCTGACTGGTGGTTATAAGCTATCACGGGCGGCTTGGCCTCATATGCGCTCTCAGAACTTTGGCAGAATTATTAACACCGCTTCCCCAGCTGGATTATTTGGAAATTTTGGACAAGCTAATTATTCAGCTGCTAAAATGGGGTTAGTTGGTTTGGCGGAAACTCTCGCGAAAGAGGGTGCCAAATACAACATTAATGTTAATTCAATTGCACCATTGGCCAGATCAAGAATGACGGAGAATGTCTTACCACCACATATCTTAAAGGAACTGGGGCCAGAGAAAATTGTTCCATTAGTACTTTACTTAACCCATGAAAGTACGAAAGTATCGAACTCCATCTTTGAGCTTGCTGCTGGGTTCTTTGGGCAGCTTAGATGGGAAAGGTCTTCCGGGCAAATCTTTAATCCTGATCCCAAAACATATACACCAGAAGCTATTCTAAATAAATGGAAGGAAATCACTGATTTTAACGATAAGTCGTTCAACAAGACTCAGCATCCATACCAACTTTCAGATTATAATGACTTGATCACAAAAGCTAAAAAATTACCCTCAAACGATCAGGGACCCATTAAAATCAATTCGATTCGCGATAAGGTTGTAATAATCACAGGTGCAGGAGGTGGTCTTGGAAGATCACATGCCCTCTGGTTTGCACGCTACGGTGCAAAAGTGGTTGTGAATGACATCAAGAACCCTTTTTCGGTGGTTGAAGAAATCAATAAAATGTATGGTGAAGGCACAGCTGTTCCAGACTCTCATGATGTAGTCACTGAAGCCCCACACATCATTGAAACTGCCATAAACAAATTTCAAAAAGTGAACATTCTGGTCAATAACGCCGGTATTTTGCGTGACAGATCCTTTGTGAAAATGAAAGATGAAGAATGGTTCGCTGTTCTGAAAGTTCATCTTTTTTCCACATTTGCGTTGTCAAAGGCAGTATGGCCAATATTCACGAAGCAGAAGTCAGGATTTGTCATTAACACCACTTCTACCTCAGGAATTTATGGTAATTTTGGACAGGCCAACTATGCTGCTGCAAAAGCTGCAATTTTAGGTTTTAGCAAGACTATTGCACTGGAAGGTGCCAAAAGAGGAATTATTGTTAATGTCATTGCTCCCCATGCCGAAACCGCTATGACTAAGACTATATTCTCTGAAAAGGAATTGTCGAACCACTTCGATGCGTCTCAGGTCTCTCCGTTTGTTGTTTTGTTGGCATCTGAGGAACTACAAAAGAATTCTGGAGGAAAGGTTAATGGTCAATTGTTTGAAGTTGGTGGTGGTTGGTGTGGACAAACCAGATGGCAAAGAAGCTCTGGTTATGTTTCTATAAAAGAGATTATTGAACCCGAAGAAATTAGGGAAAACTGGAGTCATATAACCGATTTCAGTGGTAACACCACCAATCCAAGCTCCACAGAGGAGTCTTCAATGGCTATTTTACAAGCAGTACAAAAAGCACACTCCTCAAAGGAATCAAACGACGGAGTTTTTAAGTATACTACCAGGGATTGTATCTTATACAATTTGGGACTTGGCTGTACAAGCAAAGAGTTAAAATACACTTACGAAAATGATTCAGATTTCCAGGTTTTGCCTTCTTTTGCCGTCATTCCATTTATGCAAGCAACTGCTACACTATCTATGGATAATTTGGTTGACAACTTTAATTATGCAATGTTATTGCATGGGGAGCAATATTTTAAACTCTTCACGCCAAAGTTGCCAAGCAGCGGAACATTGAAAACGGTTGCTAAACCTTTGCAAGTTCTTGACAAGAATGGTAAAGCAGCTTTAGTTGTTGGTGGTTTCGAAACCTATGACGTTAAAAACAAGAAACTGCTGGCCTATAATGAGGGTTCATTCTTTATCAGAGGTGCACGTGTGCCCTTAAAAAAGCAAATAACAAGTGGAAACAGGGCAAAATTCGCTACTCAACGATTTGATGCACCACGCGGAAAGGTGCCCGACTTTGAGATGGAGATTTCTACTAATAAAGATCAAGCCGCATTATACAGGTTATCTGGCGATTTGAATCCCTTACATATCGATCCCACATTAGCCAAAGCAGTAAATTTCCCTTCACCAATCCTCCATGGCCTTTGCACATTAGGTGTTAGTGCGAAGGCATTATTTGAGCATTATGGCCCATATGAGGAGTTGAAAGTAAGATTTACCAACGTTGTTTTCCCAGGTGATACTTTAAAAGTTAAGGCGTGGAAACAAGGTGCAGTTGTCATTTTCCAGACTATTGATATGACGAGAAACATCGTTGTCTTGGATAATGCTGCCGTCAAACTATCACAAGCCAAGTCTAAACTATGATGAAAAAATGAAATAAAATTAGCGACTATATTCTTCTTCAACAGTTCTGCCGGAACATATATCTCTATATACGTTTTCTCTTCGGTTTTTCTACATAATTTTCCTGCCTTTCCATACTGTTCAATTAGCGGCACGACTTTTCCGTCATTAAAAAAAACATTAGTAGTACATTTACACAATGAAAAAGTACGGATAATATTACAAAAGTGTATGTAGGTTAGGTATATAGATACATGCATATGGTCGAATGGGTGTGTGTAGAGTGACAGTTATCACGGTAAAACATTTATCCAGAAATTCATGGATTCCACCTCATTCGAAATCTTGTCTTCACATTTAAACACCAAATGATTTAAACCTTCTGATAAGCGGATATCAAAGATTTCTGGTGTATTATATTTATCATTATCATTGCCAGTATCAATGGTGTTACTGCTGCTATTTGCCAAGTTTTCCATATCTTGCCTTGCATCATTATCAATAACATTATTTTCTTGTTGCTGAGGTTGTGAAAGGTTACTGTTTGCATTCGAATTTCTAGACTTCACAGGTTCTTTATTGATCGTTAGTAAAGTTTCTGTGTTCTTTAATGGTGAGTTCAAATGAGATTGTAAAGTTAAGAAAGTTTGCATGGGCTGCAACATAAAGGAGAAGGCGTTTTCGTTTTGACTCAACTCATCACCGTTGAAGATATACTCCACCCAATTTTGATTGCATGATGGTCTTGAACCTGGCAAAGGTTTCGTTGCCTGTGAATACAAATTTTTTGAAGAAAAAATATAAATTTGATGTATCAGTTTATAAGGTTTGTATTCCATAGTGTGTTGCTCTGAAAGCAATTGTCTTTCTTTTTGGATAGATTTTATGATGTTATATTTGGGAATCTTCAATTGTTCACCTTCTAAGGAATTTGTCTTCTCGATGTTAGGTGTCATGGATCGTTCATTTTTGACGTCGGATGGCATTGTTCCTATAATGCTACCTGGTTTGGTTATTGACCTCTTAAAATTGTTGGGATTCAGTAAATAATCCTCGGTTAAGAGGGAGCGATTATAACCATTACCCAGACCTTCGAAATGATTGAAATCATAATCTGTTTGGTCAATAAAGTCTTCACGATTTGATTCTGGCTCGATATCATTATCGAGAGCTGCTATAGCTAATGCACCTGCTGCCGCTGGGCCACCACCAATGGCCAAATAATTTTCAAATTCAAATTTATCAAATTCCAAGTTAATTTCACCACGTTCATTCAAGTCCTGTAATTCTGGGAAAAATTCCTTTTGTATTAGATGGTTAAAATAATTTGTTAAAGTTGTTGCATCCTTGTAAATCAAAGCACTCGGATCATTGAAGATATGCGCATTTTGAAAAATCAAAAGCATATCGATGATAAAGTCATATATCTTAGAATACTGGCCAATGTCAAGGTTTTGTTTTACGATTGACAATGCCATTGGATTATGCACTATTTCATAATAATCAGGTAGTTCATCTTTATCGACTAATTCCATGAACGGTTCACTTAATTTAACTTTGTCGTCTAAATTTTTAGGAGATAAAGAACCCAGTAAAGCCTGGTTGATTATCTTTTCGGTACCATCAACCAACTTATTGAAATAGTGTAGTAATTTTTCTTTGACCTCGTTATTGATTAGATAGTTTCTTTTCAAATTTTTGGCTTTCAATACTTCATATTCAATTAGCATTACCACTTGCATGGAATTTTTCACAATCAAACTGTCGTATTCGTTGTAGGCTTGACAATTTTTTGTCAGTAGTTCAACATCCAAAAGGAAATTTCCTGGGCCGTCCTCATACTCATAATCTCTTGATTTAATTTCATTAATAGACATTGGTTGCTGAATTTTGTAATAATATTGAGGGTGAAACTTCCTACTTGGTAGCTTGATAAAATCTTTGAAGGTGTCCTTGTATTTGTCAATAAGAACATCCAAAGTGAAACTAATAAATCTATTAAACTTAGGTATATGCCAGTCATCTAGAAAAAGTTCCGATTTAGGGTTTAGTGGGGCGTTATAGTCCACGTGCGGAGATTCTTCCAGATTTTTAGGATGTTTCCCCGGTAAATATTTAGGCCTATCATCATTGCCCCCTTCAGCTGCTAACTTCCGCTTCTTGACCACCATACCTACGCTTCCTTTGTACTCTTTTGACTTACTTTACGTTGCAATGGTATTTTGAACTTGCTTTGAACATCTGCCGTGTTTTCTCGTTGTTGTTTTTTTGGAGTCAATTTTCAGCTCACGTCGTCAAGAGTGATTTTTGATTCCATCAACTATATACCTTAAAGTAGGGTAGTTATTTATATAAGAAAGTTCATTAAAATGGGACAGTCAAAGGACCTGGCTTGTCTACTTGAGATTGGCTGAAAATCTCGTTTGATATGCTCGAGTGTAGTTTTTTCAACTGTTCTTTTGATATTTTCGCTAAATCCGATGTAAGCACCGTGAATGTATGCGACTTCGGAGCCGCACGGTGAGTAGCTATCTCTGCAGATCGGCTCGACGACACTGACCGTCCACTGGTGTTTTCTTCGCCTGCATTTCCTCCGTCCTCTCGTGCTCCTTCACCTTCATTTTCACCTTCACCCTCTTCTTGTTCTCTTCTTTCAAGGGCTTCTTGCAGGTCTGTTCCTTGAATCACAATTCCGCTGTTGTTTATCATCGATATGTCTATTAGTTTGTCATTAGTGTTTGCGACAATGTCCCTGAGTTCTTGCTCCCTCGCCAGCAGCTTCTGCTCCTGTTCTTTCAATCGCATTTGTTCTGCATCGTATTCATCTGGTGCGTTCCCCTGCGTTCCATAGCCTGCCTGATGTTCCCTCAGCAAGGCCTCGTCCTCCTCAGTTGCATTATGTCTACAACAGCTAAATACAGCCCCCATTCCCGTAGCTCAGATCTGTCGTTGTCTTCTTTATTGCTGGGCTGGTTCTTACTGTACGAGTGACTTTCTTTGTTCTTGTTCTGTATTGCTGATTTTAAGGCGGGTAGCGGTACTTTCTGCTCTAACAACGTTTCGTGCCATATAAACCAAAAACTGTTCATTAGCATTGGAATGGCCACTCAGTAGACAGGAGGGAAAGCGTAGCACAGGGATGTCGTCATTGATTAGAGTTCATTGCTCCAAGCCGTTGCCGCAATGGTCGGTGGGCCTTTCTGCCGCTGAGCGGGGAGTCAGATCTATTCATACTTCTTCTGCAAACAGGGACTTCATGTCGTGGTTCAAAAGGAAGAAGCAAGAGGAACATAGAGAGCCTGTCAAGGATACTAAGCAGTTGATACATGATATTGAGGAGGGGAGGGCTGAAGTTTCCTCTCAGGCTTCCTCCAACAGCAAGAACAGATTGGAGCTAATACCTGAAAACTTTATTGGCGAAGGCCCTAGACGGTATAAGAGACAAAGGCAGTTGAAGCAAGCGGTTTACAATGCTCCTTTTAATCAGTGGTTATCTAGGGGTAAGATCGTTTCCGAGAATGAGTTAGATGATGTAATATCTCAGGCAACGCAAAAAACGCTGGGCAGAGAAGAGCTGGATGTCCCATTTCCCGGTTTGGTGGCGAAGTTTCAATTTACCAAGCTTTTGCAAGAGAAATCAGGCTATTTGATTCCAGATTATAAACTGACTACTTTAACTACGCCTTTACAGTTTAAAGAGTATTTTGAGAAGAGTATTTTGCCATCAATGAACAATCCAAAACTCGCTTTCAAAGAAGCTGAGCCTAATGCCATCCATCCATTCTCCGAGACGTATGCTTCACCAAACGTTTACGTTGTCAACGACATCACTCCTAGAGAGCAAAAGAACAAATACGATACTATTATGAAAGAAATTCAAAGACTGGACGATGAGGCAATAAAGAAGGCTTTCGAAACAGCGAGGTCAGTCTAACTTATGTTAAAACTACTACTAAATTAATATCCTGTACATATATATACTCTACGTTGAAAAACTCCGTCATGATTATTCTTTTTTCTTTTTCTTGTTTTGTCCTTTTTGTGGCTATAATATCTCTTTGGCGGCTAACTTGCGAAGTATCAAGAAAATGTTTCGATATATGTTAGAAATCTCGAAAATTATCAAAAAGTAGAAAAGCAGATGAAATACATTGGCAATGATGAGATGTTTGAGAGCGCTCCTGGTTCTCTTGGCCGGTGGAGGTAGTTTCAATCTCCCAGCGGTTCGAGGTAAAACAGTGGCAGATCCTAACTTGTGTCCAAGCTACAATTCACAACTAAATTCTCCTTTTCTTACCAGTTGTGTATGTATGATGAACTTATTGAGCTAGTGCAACCCCTAGATTTTGTGTTACTAACAAGCTCCATATTTAAGAATCAAGATTTGAATAAATGCGTCTTTCACTATTTTGATGAACAATATGCATTTTGCCGGTCGTGCGTCATCGTAAATAATGAAACTATGGAAGACTCAAATAATTGCAGATGTCTGCAATGTGCTTTAAGTTCCCTTAACAATAGTTGCTTCCAGGACTACTGCACTTCAGGAGATGAGTATAAAAAACTGCAGATATTTATCGAGCAGTTTCAAAGAGTAATTGGAGCGGTGGACAATGGAGTAAGTTTAAAGTCAAGAAATAATAAATTTTCAAGTAAGAAATTGTCTTATTTTGTCGATCAAAACCACACTGTTTTCAGAAACCCCTTGCCATTCGAGAAAACCCAATTAATCTCTGCATTGTTAACCTCTTTAACGAATAACCAGAACCGAAAGGCACCACTTGACATCTCCAAAAAAGTCGATATGCATAGTGAAACTCAACGTTTGCGTAAGAGAAGAAGGACTAAAAAAAAATCACCAAAAACACCTGAGAATGAAGATGAAGATGAAGACGGAAATGACTGCGACGCACCTGATGGGAAGCAAGAAAACAGCAAGCAATGTTATGAAAGTCTAGAAATGAATGATGAAAAATGTGGTGAGACTTACGATGAAAATAACGGTGGAGATGCCGATGACGGCGATGATGATGATAATCGAGATATATCTACAAAGCACTCATTATTATACACCATAACCGAAATTCATACGACCTGTCTTCCTAAAGAAAAAAAATTAACCGCAAGAAAACCAAGGGAATTTTCAAAGAATTATTTGGTGAGTGAGTCTCAGAGCACGAAAACAATAACCACGGATGTTTTATACAAAACAGATACTGAAACCGAAACAAAGACCACCCTGATCACCTCAACAGAGGCAAAAAGAAGATGGCTTCCGAGGACAGCAACTATAACGACTGTTGCCGTTAGAACCGCCGTAAGTACTACTACTACTACTACTGCAAAAGCGATTTCAACAAGTTTGTTAAAAACTGTGGTTAATCCAGGAAGGTTTAAGAAGGTAACTGGAATTAAACTTGGTCCTCTTAATGCCAGCGATGAGGCTGTTCCGCCACCCAATAAGAGAATTGAACGATCAGTGGTAGGAAGAAATAGGATCTCTGATTACAATATTGCTAGTACGCAAACCAATTTAATCTCTACAGCCACCTCGCAAACGCCCTCTCAAGCAGAGTTTAGTTCCGGTCAATATATATCGGCGGCCTCTCAACTAGATAAAGAGATTTTCATATTCACTGCTATTACAGTCTCAATTACTACTCTAATGATGCTGGGATTTTCTTACCGGTCGCGAGTGTCCTTTGGAGAATACAGTAATGATGAATCAGAGGACGATGAAGATTGGTCAGATGAAGAAGTTGAACTTGATGAAGAGGATTTTTATTCTCTTCCCGTAAGCATACCAGAAAAGGGAATCAGTTTGGATAAAATGGCACAACAACTTGGTGTGGAGTAAGACGGTCATGCCATCTTTCCTTTACCGATTTCTTCTTATATAAGTTGCTTTCTATACATTCTTTTACTGCTTCTTTTCGCCTCACATTCTTAACAAATTCTGCTGGATCGCCATTATGCCAATGGAACAGTATATTTTAAACAGCATTAATACCGGAGCAGAGCTTAACGAATTTTGTGTGACATATGTACCTTTACTAAATACTTCGTAGTAGACGTGGGTGCTACTATCTTATAGAATGGTCTATAAGCTTACGGTGGTTATATACCTCACATATTTTGACGAACTGAAGCAAGTCTTTTATTTTCATTTTTTTTACATTTGGTCACGATGGCCCTGTTTTGAGTGTTCCACAACGTTCCTTTCTATTTTTTTTTCCTTCCAGTCACTTTTTACACCAAGTAAACGATGAATATATTTAAAGTATAACAAAATGCCAGACCAAAAAATGTTAAAAGGAAAGACCTTGAGAAATTATAAAGGCTTATGAAGCTTAATCTTCCCCTTTGCAAGGAATTTTTTGAGAAGATAACAACCCATTTAGAGCATGATAATTTCAAATTGACTGTTGCTAGAGATCAACCCTCCATTGCTTTGCCTTACTACTTAGACAAAAATGCTCACCACATAGAATTAGTTACCTTCAAATCCACATTCCTATCTCTTTTCCAAGAATCGCATACATATTTCAACGGGACTCTCTCAGATCAAAGTATGTTCCAACAACAAAGTTTTCGGAATTTTAGATAACTATTCCTTCAGCTTATTTTCTTTATCAGTTCCAGCTACTAACGACCTTACGTGGTAACGTAGAACTGAATTACGTTTTCGACGAAAACATTTACTTTATGACTATTGGACTTTTACTCACAACACCTGAAAACAAAACGATACATAATATACATGAACAGTTGCTAAGGAAGTATTTCCAAGATAATAGTATTTTAAGCATACCAAATCTATTTGTTAAGGAAGTAAGACTAGTTCAACGGCTGCTTTGTTCGTCAAGCAATCGCATCAACAAGTCCTCATCACTCTGGATATTATACCGCAAGTTATACGTTTTGTCGCTTGGTGCGAAGACACCTGTCTTCCCAGATTTTTGCTTTTTATTCAATTCTTCTGCATCTCAACATTTTTCCAATTATTATTGTTGGAATACTGCCAGATGGTTTTACGATAACTCAACGTTTGATAAAAAAAAAGAGCTGTTTGATTTGACCAAAAGATTTTGCTTTCAGCATATTAAGGATTGTTCATCGTGGAGCACATTAGCCTATATGGTATGCCAGCAGAAATTGAAAAATGTGTACAACATACATGATTTTCAAAGACTAACAAGTTCATTTGATCTACAGATCAAGCCAAACAAGGCAGACTTGGATTTTCAGATACCAGGTGCTGATGTATTTCCTCGAGAACTGGTAGAATGGATTGATAATACATATGTTGCAGACTGGCCCCCGTATCTATGTTTTTTGCAAATAACGGAACTTAATCTCTACCCCGGAATTAGCATAGATTCTGTCCTTTCGACTTGGAAAACTCAAGTTCAAATTTTCGAAGAAAAGTGTGGCTGTATCAAATTGAAAAATAACGCTCCAGTTGTACCTGAACAGTTTACAAGTGATTTGCTAATTTCAGTAAATTTTGTGCATTTTGGCTATAAAAAGCTACTAAATATACTTTTCGATAAAAATAAGACGAAAAAGAACAACTAGGTGGTTAGCTGAAACGGAAAAAAAATACATAAAAAAAAGGTTAATCTATAATTTAGAACAAGAAAACACCGATATCGAATTCTCGTGAATCACAGTTTTACCAAATTCTCCTTTTTGCCTTCAATTTTCTTCTTTTGTGGCTTTATTTTCTCAAATGCAGGAATGAAGAATTTGTCAGTAAAGCGTTGACCCGGTAAAATAGGTGCAATCTGCAATATACTTCGAATTTGCTTCTCAGGATCCTCGTTGACGGGAATATTTCTATAAATACAATAATCAAGATCCTCGCCAGGCTTTGATTTTCTAAATAGCTTTGGGTGGAATTCCACACCATCTTCGATACGCTTTTTAGCTAATTGTCTCTGGTGGTTTTCGATTTGAAACTTTTCTTCGGTTGCAACAGAATGATTGCGGACAGCCAATGCATCTGTTACTTTATTCCACAGTTTTCTAGATTCATACTCACCTTGCTCGTTCAATGGACGGACCTGTGGTCTCAGAGGTGATTCTTTATGGGTGTCGAGGAAGACTTTTGGTGAAGAACGCGATTGCTTTAAATCTTTTATGTACATAACATCATTCCATTTACCTGATATCTCGTAATACGAATTACCATCATAGTCTTTAACAGTCCCTTCGATGGCATCGTAAGTCCCAAAGACATATCCCTTTGTCTTGAACTCTATATCAGCCTGAAAATCAGGAGATTTAATAATCATATGGTCTCCCAGTTCGATTCTCATTTTCCCGAATAAAATTCCTCTCACATATACGTTTGGTTGAGTTAGAATATATTTCTCCGGCTTTCCGTTTCTATCTTTTATGTCCAAAAATTGCAAGACCGTTGATCCATCCATCATGGCAGCGCTTGAGTTTCCCAAAAATCTTGACTTAGGAATAACCACCCCATCCACTCTAATTGATGATTCGGGAATCATGTAAAAATATGCGCATTCTGGAGGATGGTGACTTGTCTGTTCAGCAATATAGTATGCTTGCTGCTTGTTTGGCAAGTCCCAATAAGCGGTAAAGTACTCACCAAGGACTGGGTTCAATGGTTTCTTGACAGCCTTCGGCGCAATGTGCCAACCTGCCAAATACCATTTCATTACATGTAAAAATCTTTGTAAGGGGTCCTGTTCTGAATGTGCCTGCAATAAAAACTCAGGAAACTGTAACTGATTCGTGACACGTTCAAGCATTGATTTCTTTTCTAAAATAAAAGTAGGCAAGGTGATCCTGGTCAGATCACAGCCTGGCCTTAATTGTGATATAATATTCAAGATAATATTATGACCTGATTCGTCGTCCTCATCAATATCATCTGTATCGACCGGCTGATCTTTTATTGCTGAAAGTGAAGATTTACTACTTGTAAAGCTGGATCTGCTCAACCGATGGGAATCGGACCCTACGGTTAGTTTTTTGGAGCCCATTGATATTGCTTTAATATATTTGCTGTTATAGTGGTGCGAATTGCATGAACTCGCACTTCATACAACAGGTAGATGTAATTCTCGAGTTGTACACGTACCTTCGAAGCTTGTTCTGTTGTATTTGCCAATCCTGGGTCCCCTATTTCGTCAAAAAAAAAAGCCTAAATATCTGGCCGAAAATCAGAAAAGAAGGGCTCGGTTTCTTTTTCAACCAATCGAGTATTTATCCTCCCAGAATATTCCATCCTGACAAAGTTGGCAGCCCCCAGACCAGAACGTAACGTAACATTCTTGCCTATATGCATGAGAAAACAAAATGATGGATGACTTTACATATTAGTTTTTCTCCACTTGTAGGAAAAAAACAACCGTATTTCGATTTACATATGAATGGTAAAAATCTGCTTATGACTGTCTAGCCTATACTAGTAAACTATTCAATTATGGATAGGAACGTCTTAATTTACGTCAACAGCAGCGGTCGTACCATTGACGTTATCACTTGACGAAGCCGCATCAGACTTTGACCTTTTCACAGTCTCATGGCCAGCATCTACATTCCTCCTTTTGCTCTTTTTTGATGGTCTCTTCTCATTTTCATCAAAAACTTCATCTGGTAAATCGTAACCCTTGACAAAGCGTAGCGCTAAATTGAATACTTTATGGTCGCCATAATCCTCATTAAAACTTCGGCACAAGTTTACAAATTCCGTACATGGAATGTGAATATCAACTTTTTCTTTTTTGTTCTCAATATTAAAATCGAGGCCTATGTACATTGTTGTCAGGTACGCCTTAGGTTTATCTTTAATAGTCTCACCTTCTTTATTTTCGTCTGTTACCAGTTGGAGGGCATTCAATGCTAACTCAGTTTTGTGGCTACCGTATTTGTCTTGAATCATTTCATAATCATCCTCCGTTGGGCAACAATAACTGCTTTCGAACGGTTTGGTGAAGGGATGGGCAATTTTAATTCCTGCCAGCACTTCCAGTTTCATAACTAAAAGCCTTACCTTACTTTCAACAAGACCACTCCACTTCAAATGCTGCTCATCACTGCCTCTCGTGTACGCTGTAATCTCCAAATAAAACTTATATCTGAAGAAAAAATCATTTTTCTCAAATAAGTTAGCCCAGGACTTTTTATTGGAGAAAATGTCATTAGTGATTTGCACGCCCCTTTCAAATTCTTTTAAAATAACTTTTTTAGTAGATTCTGTGATGTTGTGTGTAGCACACATGGAAGGGTAAGCCGGTGTAATGACAGGCATTCTATGAGACCTGTCCTGAGCATAGATCTTTGGATTCCATACACGGACTTGTAAAGGACCATCCTCAATTGGCTTCAAGATTACCGGTTGTGGCCAGTTCCATTCTGATAGAATGATAAAAAACCTGTTTAATATAACTGCACTGCAAGCGTTGGGGTATAGTTGACAAATTCTAGCAACTAGCATGGCCCAGGCGACACCACCAGGAAAACCAAAAATGTTAGCATAAACAGCCCTTCTTTGCGCCCATAATTTGATAGCTCTTAAGGCAATCCTAAAAACATTGGGCTTTGGAACCAACTCTAATATTTCGTCTGTTACTCTGGTACCATTCAAGGCTCTTAAATCCTTCTCATCCAGATTTCGCAGTAGATTTTTATCTGATAAGGTCAACGACAAGGGGACTTGTGGTTGATCTAAACGTGCGCAGATCAAATCAATAGAGATACCACTGAATTTTATCTTGATGATTGGGACAAACGCATCAGGAACAGGTGCAATTTCATCCAGTTCTTTTCTTTCTCTTAGTAGTGCATCAAATACGGTAAAAAAATCTTCTCGGATTACATGTTTCGGGACAACTACCAAGGTATCAATATCACTACCGGGTCCATGGACTCCTAGTCTGTAGGAACCATAGGTGAAAATCTTTCCACCGGCATCCCTTGCCATCCCATCAGACATATTCTTCTTCTTTGATACTTCATAAACAAACCGTTGGGCCAGTTCCTGCAATATTTTCAGTACCTGCACCCTATTGGCAGTCTCCTGTTCTGTCTCGAATGATCCCTCCTTTTTCAGCTCTTGGATCAAGCTATCATTCAATTTATTTTCAGCTGCAGTGGCGCCCACGGTTGATACAGGTCCAGTGATACCGAAAACCTTTTGAGAGCTCATTAGTTGTCTATAAAGAAAACGTATTCGTGAAAACAAGTGGTATTCCTTAAGCTTTTTCGTAGTTTAATAATCAAAAAGGCTTGGCACCGATATTGAGTTATTGGCTGATTTAGTGTCTTTAAACTGGTGCTGCCAAAAGGTTTTCCTCAGAAATCACTTTTACGGGCCCTTAGAATGGTAAGATATTTCACCGAATTCAGTTAATGTATGAAGACTTTAATTGTCGCGAAGAATTCTCGAGATTAGAATCGTTTGTGTATTATAGATTGCGCTAGTTTCCAAAGCCAATGCCCCAATTGATTGATTTCTTCCTCAAACACCGTCTTTCGGGCCGGGTAACTAGGCATCGTTGATTCGCGTCGCTTTGCCATCAAGAGAATAACATATCTTCCAAGACAAACCTTGATGATTTTCAATTTACTTCTGTCTACACGTTACAAGAGCGTTCTATAGCATTGTATAAAGGCCACACAAATACTGCACATTTCATATTATAGGATACGATGGATGAGCACTTAATTTCCACTATTAACAAGCTTCAGGACGCTTTAGCACCCTTGGGAGGCGGATCTCAATCTCCTATTGATTTGCCTCAGATTACCGTTGTAGGTTCTCAATCATCAGGAAAGTCCTCCGTTTTGGAGAATATTGTTGGTAGAGACTTCCTGCCAAGAGGTACTGGTATTGTCACCAGAAGGCCCTTGGTTTTGCAATTGATCAATAGGAGACCCAAAAAGTCAGAGCATGCCAAAGTCAATCAAGCTGCCAATGAGTTGATTGATTTAAATATCAATGATAATGACAAGAAAAAAGACAAATTGGAAAAGCAGCAGCATGATGGACAATCTGAGGACAATAAGGAAGAATGGGGTGAGTTTTTACACTTGCCCGGCAGAAAGTTTTATAATTTTGACGATATTAGACAGGAAATCGTTAAGGAAACTGACAAAATTACCGGTGCCAATTCAGGTATCTCTTCCGTACCCATTAACTTAAGAATTTACTCTCCACATGTTCTAACTTTAACATTAGTCGATTTACCTGGGTTGACAAAAGTTCCCGTGGGCGACCAACCTCCTGATATTGAAAGACAAATAAAAGATATGCTTCTAAAGTATATTTCTAAACCAAATGCTATTATCTTATCCGTTAATGCCGCTAACACCGATTTGGCTAACAGTGATGGTCTAAAATTGGCTAGGGAGGTTGATCCAGAAGGAACGAGAACTATTGGTGTCTTGACAAAAGTTGATTTAATGGATCAAGGTACAGATGTCATTGATATTTTGGCTGGAAGAGTCATTCCTTTGAGGTACGGTTACATCCCAGTTATTAACAGAGGTCAAAAAGATATTGAACACAAAAAAACGATCAGAGAAGCGCTTGAAAACGAAAAGAGATTTTTTGAAAACCATCCCTCCTACAGCTCTAAAGCTCATTATTGTGGTACACCATATTTGGCTAAAAAATTAAACTCAATTTTGCTGCACCATATTAGGCAAACGTTGCCTGAGATCAAGGCCAAGATCGAAGCCACATTGAAAAAATATCAAAACGAACTCATAAATTTGGGTCCAGAAACAATGGATTCGGCTAGTTCCGTTGTGTTGAGTATGATTACTGACTTTTCTAATGAATACGCCGGTATCTTGGATGGTGAAGCCAAGGAACTTTCCAGTCAGGAGCTTTCCGGTGGTGCCAGAATTTCTTATGTATTTCATGAAACTTTCAAAAATGGTGTGGACTCTTTGGATCCATTTGATCAAATTAAAGATTCTGACATCAGAACCATCATGTACAATAGTTCTGGTTCGGCACCATCTTTATTTGTTGGTACCGAAGCTTTTGAAGTTTTAGTTAAACAGCAAATTAGAAGATTTGAAGAACCATCGCTGCGTTTAGTAAGTTTGGTATTTGATGAACTTGTTCGCATGCTAAAGCAAATTATCTCGCAATCAAAGTATTCAAGATATCCTGCTCTAAGAGAAGCCATTTCTAATCAGTTCATTCAATTTTTGAAGGACGCTACCGTTCCTACAAACGAATTCGTTGTTGACATAATCAAGGCTGAACAGACTTACATCAATACTGCCCATCCCGATCTTTTGAAAGGGTCTCAAGCGATGGTTATGGTAGAAGAAAAATTGCATCCACGCCAAGTTACTGTTGACCCTAAGACTGGTAAACCGTTACCAACCCAACCGTCATCTAGTAAGCCACCAGCCATGGAGGAAAAGTCAGGATTTTTTGGTGGTTTTTTCTCCACCAAGAACAAGAAAAAATTGGCTGCTTTAGAATCTCCACCTCCTGTTTTAAAGGCTACCGGACAAATGACTGAAAGGGAGACAATGGAAACGGAAGTCATCAAGCTGTTGATAAGTAGTTATTTCTCCATTGTTAAAAGAACCATTGCTGATATTGTACCAAAAGCTTTGATGCTTAAATTGATTGTGAAAAGTAAAACTGATATTCAAAAGGTTTTACTTGAAAAACTCTATGGGAAGCAAGATATTGAAGAGTTAACTAAAGAAAATGACATCACAATCCAAAGAAGAAAAGAGTGTAAAAAAATGGTTGACATATTGAGAAATGCGAGCCAAATTGTTTCATCTGTTTAAATTTATACCAATCTGTACCAGTTGCTCGATCGTGGCTTCAAGCATTTTTCCCTTGATTTCGCCATCATCCTTATATATTGTTCTTGTATACGTAGAAGCTAATCTATAAAATTATGTTTTTAATCGATCTCTTATCCTTCGTTGAGCCTTGATGAGTAATACTCTGATAAAACAAAGTAAGGTAAATTTAAAAATAACAGTTGATATTCTGTATGAACTAACGGTTGTTCAATGAATGAATTTGGGTCTCTCACACTTTCACATCAGCCGTTTCTTTAAAGCCCCTAATGCTAACAAGAATAATTCTAGATAGCAAATGTACCATGAATGGTCACATGATTTTATAAAAACATTTAATATATTTCTTAAATTAAATTATTAATTAACGTTTATAAATATTGTTAATAGCAAAAACCATATTCTTTTGTTTACGATATCCGAACCAAAAATATTGATTGAAGAAAAACGTTTGGATTTTTGATATCAACTATTTCGGAAAAAATAAAAAAAGAGAGTATATGGTCCCCAGAATGTAATGGCCAAACAGTACACTATTGACTATTAATGGTATGAAATAACATCAAAAATTGATTGATTTGATTCAAACAATTCAAGAATTTTCTCAAATTGTCATTTTGTATCGTTAAAATCTTGTACGATGTTGTGGTCAGTTAACGAGGGCAATTGATCGTTAATTACTTCCTACATATTTCAAGACTATTTTCTCCGAGATCTTACGCCTCTGAAACTAGTGTTATTGCAGTTGACTATGTAGCCTATATCCATACAATTTGACGCTTATATTGATTACAACGGGAATTTGTATCAGTTATAATTGGCATCAAAATACATAAATTAGGAGCTGAAAAAGGGTAGAATAGTTGGTGGAATCGCTTTTTTGTTAAGTTAGTGGTGAAGCTACCAGTTTTTACCTACAGAAGGCCACATTCTTTCGCCGACGATATTCTAATAAAAGGCGTGCCGCTAATCACACGTGATTAGTATTTACAAGCCACCTCAAAAAATGTGGCAATATAGAGGATGAACGACTCATCATGCCTTGAATCTCGCAACCTGGTCAAAAGTGTGTATATAAAATGCAAACTTTCTCGAAGACATCGACTACACATTCATTAATGCCATAAACTTTTCCTTTGATTACGGCTAAATATCGACAGGGTCAGGAAATTTCTCGAAATATATTGCAATAAAATGGCGACTAACATCACTTGGCATCCAAACCTTACCTACGACGAACGAAAGGCATTGAGAAAGCAGGACGGTTGTACTGTTTGGTTAACGGGCCTAAGTGCGTCTGGGAAAAGTACCATCGCCTGTGCACTTGAACAATTACTACTTCAAAAGAATCTCTCTTCCTACAGATTGGATGGTGACAACATTCGCTTTGGTTTGAACAAAGATTTGGGCTTCTCAGAAAAGGATAGAAATGAGAACATTCGTAGAATTAGCGAGGTTTCCAAACTCTTTGCTGATTCATGTGCTATTTCAATCACTTCGTTCATCTCTCCATACCGGGTTGACAGAGATAGAGCCCGTGAACTACACAAGGAAGCTGGCTTAAAATTCATTGAAGTTTTTGTCGATGTTCCTTTAGAGGTTGCCGAACAGAGGGACCCTAAAGGTTTATATAAGAAAGCTAGAGAAGGTGTAATTAAGGAGTTCACTGGTATTTCAGCTCCTTACGAGGCCCCCAAAGCTCCAGAGTTGCACTTAAGAACTGACCAAAAGACTGTCGAAGAGTGCGCTACTATTATTTACGAGTACCTAGTCAGCGAAAAAATTATCAGTAAGCATTTATAAGCTTGATAAATCACTGTGCACTTAATGATATATAAATGATGTATAATATAGAAAATATTTATTTGAAAGCTCATTTGCTGGCGTTGAAAACTGTACATAATGAAGAGAAGTGAGTGTAGAAAAAACTAAGACAAAGTTTTGCGTGCTTTGTGATAACAATATTTACGTTGGGCTCCAGTGTGTCATCCCTGATAGCATTAAACCAACATTTATTACATACAATTGAAAAGATCTATGTCTGTTTTTTTAAAGTATTCAACCGAGCTTGTAAGTCATCGTCAGGATTGCCGTGAGATTCTGATCCGGCCCCTATAGGTTCGGCAACTCCTACAGTCGTTTCTGCTACTGGTGCGTTGGAAACCAAATTTTGAGGCGTACTTTGCAACTGCGAATTCAAATCTACTCCAATCTCATCCAAAACTTTATTTACAATCTCGTCTGCTTCTTCATCTTCATCTACCTCATCGCCCATGACATTATCGATAGCTTCATCCATGAATTCCTGCCTTTGACCCATGAGCTCATTTTGCTTTTCAAATTCCATTGATATCCTTTGTAATTGAGGTAGATTCATTGATCTGTTCATTCCAGCCAAAAGGCCAGTTGCCTCGCTCATAGAACGGGTCATCTGGTCACTACTTCGAACAGCCTGAATTCTCAATGATATGGCTTGAAGCTGAGCTTTCATGTTATCAAACTTTTGAATGTAATTTCTGGTTCTCACTAAGTCTTTTGCTTGAACTTTTGCAGCTGTAACTTGCCCATTCTTTGCGGATTTTTTGATTTCTGATACAAGCTTTTTGTCTTGCAGCTCTAGCTTCCTCTTTTCCCTTTCGAGCTCTCTTTGGGTCCTTTCTAAAGCTCTTTGATTCTATAATGCAAATAATCAATGTTAGTATGATTACAGAAATAAGCAGTCAGAAACAGAGAACTACATACTTTTTTTAGCCTTTCTTGCGGCGTAACACTCTTCCCAAACACCCATTCAAACAAACTCATTGTTTGACGTTTTATTTAGAGGAATAAATCAATTTGCACTGAAAAAATCAGTTACAGGTACTTTCGAACTTGAATACGCAGCATTTGATAAAAGACTTCTATCTTCGTGAAGGCCAAGGTCAAGTCCCTTGATGCTCCTTTAATCTCTCTTTTCGCCAATATTTATAACCCGGAATACTGCAGACACGATTTCAACTGTACATTTGGAAACGGCATTAGCCCAACTCAAATACATAGGCAGTGCTCACCATACCATGGAATACAAAACCGAATAACACGAAAGTACACCTTCCGTTGAAAATGTTGTATGAACTTATCGGACTTGTCCGCATAACCAATTCCAACGCCCCAAAATTAGAAGCGAAGGAGTTATCTATCACGATTGGAAAATTGATTATCCAGAATAGAGGTGTCGTTAGGGACATTGTACCCATGGGCATAAGATATCTTCCTAAAATCATGAAAAAAGACCAGGAAAAACACTTTCGAGCATATCATTTTTTGATGCTATTTGACTCATCAGCTGCAGTGCAATCAGAAATTCTGAGGACTTTAAAGAAAGATCCTCGTGTCATTAGATCATCCATCGTAAAAGTTAGCACAGAAAAGGAGCTTGATGTGGCCTCATCACTGCACCGCTCTTTGGGGAAAAAATCTATTCTAGAATTAGTGAATGAAGATTATCAATCCATCTAGGTATGGGGTCCTAACTCTCGTTGAAGAGGCGGCGAGTCATGTAAATATTTACACTTCTTTCATATATCTTCAATCAATACTGACTGATTTATTTTCATAGCTTCGTACCCCTATCAGGCTAGTGATAAATGATATGCAATCTAATAAACTACACGTATAATATGCTAAACAACAACTCTGATGAGGAGGGGAAAAGAAAAAAAAATATATATATATATGTATATAGGGCTGCTCATGTCTATAATCGCAGACGGGATGCCCACTAAGCTCTCTTCACACCTAATGACGTTATCGACGTTGCCGACGAACGGGAAACAGAAGTAGATCCATCAAATATTGAAGGACTTACGCTGGGTTCATCTGTCGTATTAAGTTCAAAGTCAAGTTCTAAGTTGGACAAAGGGACACTCTCAATATCGTTTGAATCGGCCGCTAATGGATCACTCTTGGATACATCGTATTTCTCAATAGAGGTGTAAGACCATCTGCAGAAGAGGCTTGTGTCAACTATCGGCAAGTGTGTATACTTTGTGTACTGAAATATAACGTACGACAACACTGATCCTGCCATCAGGTCCACAAAATAATGGTGTGTCAAATACATGGTTGACCACCATAACCAGCAAACGTAAGCAATGAACAGAGGCTTCAATTTTGGGAAACAATAGCAGAAAAATAAGGCTTCCATAGTAGCACATCCAGAATGCAATGAAGGGAAAGCACCGAAAATAACTGAAGAATTCGAAAAAGCTGTTGTATACATACTAATACCCAACAGCTTATCAATTCTAGCCAACCCACCTGGTGAGCCGTGCATATCATAGTTGGCTGATTCTAATCCGTAAAGAATTTTATACCATGGTGGAGCTGCTGGAAATACATTTTGCATGATAACACCTAGCAAGTTCATATAACCAAAAGCAAAAGCATAACCCTGCAAAACAGTTGGTGGACCAAATACAAATAGGATAACAGCAACAACAAATGGGGCCCCAAAATGGAATAGGCCATACGGCAACCATGCCAAAATATCCAAAAAGGAATTCGTTGATGTTGCAAGAATATCACTTAAATTATCACCATATAGAATTGTTTCCACCGCTGGTAACACTTTAACAGTGATAGGGGGTCTGCGATCATCTGGGAAAGAGGATGAAGTGAAATAAAGTGCTAGCCATGTTAGAATAGGCAAAGCATTAAAGAAAAACTGTGATGTAGCTGGAATAATGAATAGAGTGCCCAAGAAACAATAAGAAAGAATCTTGAAAATCCAAGGCGCGGGATTAGTAATGAACACGAACAACATGATGGACCCCAAAAAGATATAATGCACCCAGTCGCTTAAAGCCGGTCTGTATTTTTGCACCTTCAACAAAGTTTGTTGAGGGTCCAAACTTGTTTCTAGATCGGCTACATGGCAATTTGGAGGTCTCTCTGATAGAAACCATCTCGAGAAAGGATTTGCCATACGCAGAGGAACAATTAAAACCTTTTTAAAGTAAGAAAACCGCAACCTGTAGGAAATAAATTAAAGTACTTTTGAAGAAATTTCGAAGATTCTTGTTGGCTAAAAGCTATAACCTAAGTAATTGGGAAAAGGAAACAGCGGAAAGGAAAAACTTGTGAAGTACGATATAATAACCAAAAAAATTAAGCGATCGGACTAACCACGTACTTATGTAGCTCAGCAGTAAAAATCCTATTTGTTGATTCACGAACAAAAGCCGCTAATGTTCTCGAGTTACGGTGGTTGAAGGGAAAAGAACACGCTCCTACAGTAGTACCAGATTAGGAAACACTTTTGCAACAAATAAGAACACTGAAAAGTACCCTACTATTCTTCAACTGCACGAAATAACGACGCGATGACTTGCCAAGTGAAGAAGGTCGATGTTCCTTTTGTTGTGGTTTTTAGCCCGGTTTTTAATTTTCCTTTTTTCAATCCGCGGATCGCTGTCCACGGAGAGGTCGTGTCATTACTGGAGATAGGTAAAATAGTATTTCACAAGAAACTCAAAGGGATGCCTAAGCTGTAGCGTAACCTTGACCAGAGTGGAGCCGATAATATAGGAAAGAAAGGTGACGAGATCTTAGTATTTGCACTTGGATTATACCCAAAGAGGAGGACTATCGAGCATCCTAAGTTCCCTTTTACTTTTATTTCTACTCTACTTTAACTTTTAGCTTTTATTTAGTTTAAATTTACTATGTCTGTTCGTACTTCTGCTAGATCTAACAAAGGTCAAAATAAATATATCGATTCCTTGTTACAGGAGGAGGGCGAAACACCAGATAGACAAACCAAGAAGAAGGTCAAACCAGCTACCAAGAAGAATAAGAAGACTGCATCTTCTGAGAATCCAAGTAAGGACATTGAGAAAGACGAAGCAGAAGAAGGTTATGTAAGATGCTTGTGTGGGGCAAATGATGAGAACTACGAAGCGCCCGAATATTCACATGGGGACATGGTTCAGTGCGATGGCTGCGATTCTTGGCAACACATCAAGTGTATGACTAAAGGTAAGGATACCATCGATGGGCTAATGAATGAGGATTCTAAATACTACTGTGAATTGTGTGACCCATCATTGTATGCACATCTGGAAGAGTTCAAGGGGGTGGAGGTTTCAGAGGATGAAGACTACGATGACGGTGTTTATAGGCCTGTTAGTGACCACAATGACAATGATGCGGATATCTTTCTTGATGAAGAAAGCCCTAAGAAGCGTAAAAGAAGTTCCGACAGTTCTAGAAGGACACTTACTCAAACGAAACAGGCCAGTAAAAGCAATGGGCAAAAGAAAAAAAAACCTATTCATTCCCCTAATAATGATGCTGAACAAAATAAAATACCTACCATAAGAGATTTTGAAAGCGAAAAAGAACACAAACTAAGATCAAACGCAGAAAAAATGTTTTCCACCCTATTTCGTAAATTTATTATCCCAGAGACGATCGAGGGAAAGCTTTATAATCTTCCTGAGGGCAAAGACGCAATATTGGTTTCAGAGGAATTTGCCCACAACCTGGAAGATGAACTTTATAGAGCTTGTCTCAACGTAGAATTTGGTACTTTGGACAAGATATACACCGAAAAAGTGAGATCTTTATACTCTAACTTGAAGGATAAGAAAAATTTGGAACTCAAGGCACAGGTTATCGGGGGTAAATTACCACTGAATAAGCTGGTCAGCAAAAACGCATCCGAACTGGCTAATCCAGATCTACAAGAATTTAAAGAGAAGAGGGAGAAAGCCACCTCAGAAAATTTTATAGTAGAGGTACCAGACAAACCCATATACGTTAAAACGCACAAGGGCGATGAGCTAATCGAAGATTCTGCCGAGCCCCAAGAGGATGTCTTGTACTCAAAAGATACCATAAGGTTACACAACAGCGAAGATAAAGGTGTCAATGATGACAACAGCAAAATAGAGCAGAGTCCTGTGACACCGGAGGAAACAGAAGATGAAGAGTTTCTTAAGTGTGCATTCTTATACCCCGGCTTGGGGCTAGAATTTACAGGATACTTAAATTATGTTGGAACTTCACAAAAGTTAAAGAAGGATATTTTTAAGGATGCCATTGGTGATGGAAATCTGTACGTAGAAGGACGGCTTCCTACAATAACTGCTGTGCCCTATCTCAAAGAAATCTCTTCTTCTAGAGCAATACTAGTGTATCAACTGTTTCCCTCAGATAATAGTGAAAGTAAGGCAACTTTTGCGGACGTCGTGGACTCCTTGGAAAATAAGGGTCGTATTGCGGGAATAAGACCAAAGGCCAGATACGAAAAGGATTTCTATGTTATTCCATCTAAGGACGGTGAAATTCCTGAAATTTTGGAGGACGTTTTAGGTGACCAGAACAGTGAAAGATCTGGAAACGTTTTGCCCGTAAAATCGGAGGAAAGAGCATTATTCGCATTTGTTGTAGTAAAGCAAGAACTTATTCATTAAAAATAGGTACTCCCAGAGGGTTGTAACAGTATTATAGTAATGTGTACAAATTTTCTTATTGTATAAAGACATGTATGCTTATAGGAAACTTATGCTTACTCGTTTATTATCCCTTGCGTTCAGGTTTTTAGAAGTTCTGAGAGAACTTCTAAAAACGATTATATGCATATATTCGCAGAAGTTACAAAGCATAAGACGGAAAACGCCCTCGGGTCTATACTGTTTGCCTTGTTATTTTTTTTGAAATCTGTATAATTTTTCCTAAGTAGTATATAATCACAGAAGTTTTCAGTAGTTATAAAATTGTAGTTTATTTTATTAAAGGAATAACCAGTTAAAGATAAAATTACATACGAAATACATCAGAATTAAGGATCATGTACATATCTTAAGCCTTAGCCAAAGCTTTCTTGACAGTGTATCTCTTTTGCTTTCTCAAAACCATAACTTGGAATCTTTCAAAGTCAGTCAAAGCAGCACGTCTTTCACGTTGAGCGATCTTTTTAGCCCAAGATGAAGTAGCCCACTTTTCGCAGACACCAGCAGCAGCCCACTTCTTAGAAACAGTAGCAGTTCTAGCACCTCTTGGCAAAGTGAAAGTCAATGGAGTTAAGACAACTTGACCCAAGTTGATGGCTTGACGTGGGACACCAGCTTTTGGACCGTCAATCAAAACCTATAATAATTGGTAATAAATAATCCAAAAAATTATTCATAAAAGTTGTTAGTAAAACGAAATTCTGTGGAACTATGGGAACATGGTTTAACACCTGAGGAAGAAGGATCTAACTATTATTCATTCAAACATGAGACAAAAAATCCTAAGAAGCAAGATCAACTTCCAATAAGATACGTAAATATCTTGCCATAGGTCACTCCGCAAAGTAAATGGACACATCTTCATCTCTCTGATTTACTAAGTGTTTTCAAACCTAATTATCATTTATAAGTAGTTCCATCTTGCGGTAAGGGATCAGATAGGTATTAGTGTTTCTTCAAATGTAAAGTAGTTTTAAACTCATTCCAGTTTCCTCCTCAGTTTAGTTGTGGGTTTTCTAGGTTTAACATACCTTCTTTTGGTCAATAATTTCGACGATAGCAGCCAATTTGCCAGCGGATTGACCGTTCTTGATCAAAACGACACGGCCAACTTCGACTAATCTCCAGTTAGAAGCCTTGACAATAGAATCGGTGGACATTGTTTATTTTATTTTTCACGACTCTCTTTATTCACTAAGACAAACAATTAACTATGTTATACAATAGTAGTCTTACTTAACTTAACCTTAGGCTACTTTTTTTTCAGTTCCAATGGTGCTTGACGAGTAGAAAGGCAGTTTGCTGAGAGCCCGTTCTCTGTTCCAGCCGGCTAGGCTGGGCATAGAGATGGTGTGCACTAAGAGGAAATCGATGCTGGAGGAGCGCGTTCAACTACAAGCACCAGCTCCCCACAAAGTTCTCTCTCCCGAGCGGGGAGTGTGGGACGAAGGTGGCGCGGTGATTGGTAAGAAACGAAAAATAATTATGAAAGTGGAGCAGATGATACTTTTTTCTAATTGATGTGTGGTGTGTGGATGTAAAGAGGCGTTCGTGCATGGGTGCTATTTGCTGTCGCTCATTTTGTTTGAAATGCAGCAATGCGGCAAAGGTTTTTTTTTTTTGTTCTTCGTTTGTTTCTCTTTTTTTCACACTCGACTATTCAACTCGGCCTAACAATAGAATAGTTATATAAACGTAGCATTTTCCTAACTCTATCAATATTTTAAATTGTTCCTTTTGCCACTTCTCTCTAATAATCCTTTTCATCTGTGAAGATTGGACAGAAGTATAAATGGGCTACCGAGCATTGAATGAGGACATAAAGTAATGTGAGACGCGTTAAGAATGACTGTATGATACAGTAGTATCATATTTCCTTCTTTAATGGTAGATTAGTAGTTCTTATTACAGTGGACCCGACAAGGAATCTAATGAATGATGATATAATTTGCGATCTAGGGCTAATCACTTTGAACACCGCCATGTTCTATATGGGTGCTTAGCGAAATGCGAAAAGTTTTTTATCTGACGATTTCCTCTAATGAAATTTTAATTGACACTTGTGTTGTTTTACCTAGTACATTAGCCATGTTTGGCGATATTAATGACTAGAGTATACGTCATCTTGGAACGGTGTTTTTGTAATTTTTTAGAAATATAGATGGTCTTGGAGTTATAGTACCTAACAAAAGTTTCCTAGGGTTGGGAAGCCGGTTGATAAGAATCGTACGTTTCTTGTTTAGGTGAAGAGCATGTGCTGGTTCTACTGCCTTGGTGTGTTCTTGTCACTCCAAGAAGCCGCACTGTGCTGTATAGCGAAAAATACAAAGGGAAAATAAATAAGGTATATCATCAAAAAAAAAGCACCAAATACACTCAACAGGGAGAGAGCGGTAGAAAGGTAATACAACATCACTAGGAACAATGTCAACTTCTAGGTACTCTCAGATTGAATCAAACGTATGTTAGCCAGTGGGACAGGTATTCAAGAAAAAGGAATCTCCAGTGTTTTGGAGAATAGTAAAGTTTTCCAAGAGGAATGGTAGAATGTTCAAAGCTACTAACTATTGCGTCTGCATTCAGGGTGTCCATATGCGCCACTCTTTCACGTTTTCAATTTTTTACTTAGAATGATAGTAAGTTAGAAGGATTAGCCAATAAGTTAGCTACTTTTAGGAATATAAATCAAGAGATCGGGGATCGAGCGGTCTCTGACAGCTCGGTCATAAATCAAATGACAGATTCACTGGGTTCGATGTTTACTGATTTAAAGAATTCATCCTCAAGGTTGACGCGATCATTAAAGGCAGGTAACGGTATATGGAGAATGGTCGGTTTGGCGTTGTTAATATTCTTCATTCTGTACATTTTGTTTAAGTTATTCTAAAGAGCAAAAAAAAAAAGATACATATGGATGTATTTAGTTTAAGGAAGTAAATAATAAAATAAAATAAACAGCAAAATCTCATTTTCCCTCTGCCGCATTTTTACCTAATCTATAGCCACCAATCGCGTTGCCCCAGTTAATTTTCGATCTTGTGACTGGCAACCTTCTCCTTAAGGCCTTGAACTGTTTTTCGTTCAAGTCAGAAAAGGAAAGATCCAGGTCACTTTCAAAACTTGTTTCAATATCCCTTATTGTGCTAACAACATCCACGACGTTAGGTTGGCTGACATCTTTCCCGGACTGAAAACTAACATTACCATCTTCGTAATAATGAACCTGCGTAGAAATGTGTCCGGTCAACTCCTTAGTATCCAAATCGTATATGTAACTCGATCTCCAATGCCCGTTCCAGAAATTGTTCGGGTTATATTTCGTGCTTACAATAATAATGGAGATTTTGCTTATTTCCTCGGGAACTGGGTAAACGGCTAAACTAACGTCGCCTGGGAAGTTCTGTAAAAGATACTCGTGCAATTTATCATGTAAGTCTTTCAATTGCTGTTTTTCGAGCTTCGAGTGTATGAACTCGTACGGCTCAATGTCAAGACCTTTGTGCCCTAAATGGTCAACCGAAAAAATAACGGAATTTATAGGATCAAAGAACTTGGATCCTTCTTTGTTGTATTTAGAAATAATTATGAATGTCCCATCGACGTCTACGGGGATGCAGTTTTGCACGTTATAGCTCTCAATGGCGTCCAAGAGAGTATTTTTGGAGTTTTCACTGGTGATCTTGATCAGATCGTCATAAACCTCTCTCAGCTCCCCCGGAGGACAATCACTTATGATCTTATTAACAACCTCTTTGAACTTACTACTAGACATCTATCGACACGGCCCCAGTGATACGCTGAGCTAATGGCTCGAACCGTCTCACACCACTGTTAGCACTTTCCCATATTTGAAAATCTACAGCTTAGCAGCCTTTACTGCAGAGCCAGTATTCCAGTGAAGAATGGAAAAAGGGGTGTGAGTGTAACCCGGAAATGTATCCACATTCCTGCCACGTGACACAAACCACCACGTGATCTCAAAAAACGTAAAACGCGACGCGAAAAAAAGGAATTGCTGAGCTCCAACAGGAAAAAGACGCCAGGCACAGAAAAAGAAAGCTGGAAAGACAATGTCCATATTGTCCGGTTATTCCAACAGCGTTGTTGGATCCGCGGAACGTTTTTCCTCTCTTTTTTCACTCTTTTTTCGCAATTTGTTGCGCACTATATCTGATCATTCTAGGCAATTTACGTGGGAAGAGGGGAACAGATTTGGAATCTGGACAGAGATTTAAGCTATTTCTTTTCTATTGTTTGGTTCCTTGGCTTGTTGCACCGTTTTGTTTTATTTACTTGGTTCTTTTTTATTTATTTATTTATTGATGCTTGGCTATTGTATTCCGTGAACCCGTCTTTTCAGCTACATCGGCTTTATAATCCGGACCTGGTGTAAGTAGAAACTACAGTTTATAATTCCTTACCGTTTTTTTCTATTCTGTACAGATACTTTCGTCGGTTTATCGCTATTGTTTTCGTTGTTCGCAGTTACGGAAAAGGTTTAGATAGACACAGTGTTAGTGAAGAAGGTATGTCGACGTTGAAACCAAAATCTTCGAACAATAACTTGAAAGTGAGGTCAAGGCCAAGACGTAAGTCTTCCATAGGGAAGATCGATCTTGGAGACACTGTACCTAGCTTGGGTACCATGTTCGAGACAAAAGAATCGAAAACAGCTGCCAAAAGGCGTATGCAAAGATTGTCTGAAGTTACCAAAAATGATAGTGACCTGGTTAAGAAAATCTGGTTTTCATTTAGAGAGATAAGTTATCGTCACGCCTGGATAGCTCCCTTGCTGATTCTGGTTGCGGTATATAGTGCCTATTTCACTTCTGGTAACACCACAAAGACAAACGTACTACATAGATTCGTTGCTGTATCATATGAGGTTGATGACACGAACGTATATGGCAAAGGTGTTAACGATCTATGCTTTGTACTTTACTATATGATCTTTTTCACATTTCTACGTGAATTCCTGATGGACATTGTCATTAGACCATTTGCAATCAGACTGCACGTGACATCGAAACACAGAATGAAGAGAATCATGGAACAAATGTATGCCATCATCTACACTGGCATTTCCGGGCCCTTCGGGTTATATTGTATGTACCATTCGGATTTATGGTTTTTCGATACAAAGGCAATGTACAGAACGTATCCAGACTTTACCAATCCCTTTTTATTCAAGGTATTCTATCTGGGTCAGGCAGCCTTCTGGGCGCAACAAGCGTGCATTCTAGTGCTGCAACTGGAAAAGCCAAGAAAAGACCATAATGAATTGACCTTCCATCATATTGTTACTCTGCTATTAATTTGGTCTTCTTACGTCTTCCATTTCACCAAAATGGGGCTGCCAATCTATATCACAATGGACGTTTCCGACTTTCTTTTGTCAATTTCCAAAACTTTAAATTATTTGGACTCCGGCATAGCATTTATCTCTTTTGCCATTTTTGTCGTGGCATGGATTTATTTGCGTCATTACATAAATTTGAAGATTTTATGGTCCGTTTTAACACAATTCCGCACAGAAGGTAACTACGTTTTGAATTTCGCTACTCAGCAATATAAGTGTTGGATCTCCTTACCAATTGTCTTCGTGTTAATAGGCGCCTTACAATTGGTGAATCTGTATTGGTTATTCTTGATTTTTAGAGTTCTTTACAGAATTCTATGGAGAGGTATTCTTAAGGATGACAGAAGCGATAGTGAATCGGATGATGAAAGTGATGAAAGCACTACTACACCAACTGATAGTACTCCTACGAAAAAAGACATTTGAAAGGAAACAGTATTTTAAGTAGTATACCATTACACATTAATTTTTTTTAGTCATCTTTCCACTTTCTTCCTTACTGATTTATGTAAACAAGTAGTTTTTATAGTATTCTTTAACAAACATTTACTGGTTCCTCTTTTATGGTTTGGCATCGCTGATGCTAGTGAACAGAATCCAGGCGATCTGCGTTCAGCTCAAAAGGATTGTAAATTTTTTGTATCAAACGTTGAAAAAAAAGAAGAGACTTTAGTTAATAGGAAAGTATGTTACATTTATTGACTATTTGCCTTAGTATGTCTATATAAAAAGAGTAAAATTTTTATCGGGTTTTATACAATGATCTAGTAAAAAGGGCTTTTAATAAAGATTTAGCCTATTCAGTGTTGATGTTTGTATTTTCAACAGTGGAGGTATCGTTGTCATAGTAAGCGGAAACTTTGACTTTGAACTCAGAGGCAGCGATACCGAATTGTTTCAGTATTAAAGCCTGACGAACGTCTAACTTTTCACCTTCTGTACAAACCAAGTATGGACTATCGATGGTAATCTTACCAGCTTTGATGCTGGTTGGAATTTCGAACTTGTTTCTCATAGTTGGCTCTAAGGAATGGATCATTGGGACATCTTCTTCAACTGATATTTGACCACCACGTGAATAGACGATGCCTTCAGGAATAGTAAAAGTTAATGGGGCCTTAGTGTTCGGTCTTGAATAGTCTGAACGGACGTATGTTTGGAAATATTCCTTGACGGTATTTACATCTTCATCGGTGAACAATAAACCAGTAACACCACTGCAGAGCTTACTCAATTGAAACAGATTTTCTTTGTATTCTTCTTCCCTCTTTTCACCCAATGCTTTTTGTAAAACCTTTCTCTTACCCATGATTAGCTTAGAACCTGCCCATGATGTTCTAATGTCCTGTAAAACTGGAGTTCTCACGTCGTCGAGATGCAGAACCCAAACGTATCTATAAGTATCCAAGGCTTCCCTCACTTCATCAAAAATTCTCTCTTTATTTTCTCTACCTTTCTTATCGGTCTGTGCTAAAGTAACTAGCTTAGAACGCTTTGATCTTGGCATTATTCAACTATGGTAAATATTCGTATGGACAATGAGCGGTGATATATGCCAAAGCAAAATAGTGATTCTATTACACTTGCGCAAAGTACTGCTAAATAGTAACAATCTTTCATTGAGGGCTCATCGCATCTTCCTGAAAAAAAATTTTCTTTTCACCACCACCGGGTAAAGCTCTAATGGTTGGGTTTTCCTAAACTGAAATCAAAGAGGGAATCATAACCAACAGCAGATGGAAAGGGGAATAGGTTTTGCATACTCAATAGAAAGACTTGAACCTGTTCCTAGAGATAGTGCTTTTGTTTTTAGCACTTCATTCAGTGGCGATTTATCCATTGTAGTAGAGCTTTCGGATAAATATTGAGGGAGAAAATAATAAAGAATGTCAGAAAATAATTCACATAACTCTGATGATCATGAGTCCCGCAGTGAAACCAGTGATTATATAATGGACACCCAGGTAGAGGATGACTACGATGAGGATAGTCGTATACATGGTGAATACTCTTACTATCCTGATGAGGACGAAGACGAACATATGCTCTCTAGCGTAGGAAGCTTTGAGGCCGAGGATGATGAGAATGATGATAACGACTACCACCGGGAAGATGATTCTGAGCTTTTATATGGATACCGTAGGCGTGCAAGCGGTGATGAAGAAGATGGGAATGGTGAGGATGAAGAACTTGATCATTCTCGCGACAATAATGAAGTAGGCGGCAACGCCTTTCATTTGCCTGATATTTTGGAAACTTTCGCCCAGAGGCTAGAACAAAGAAGACAAACAAGTAGAGGACAGATGCAAAATCCAGCTGGGAGGACATTACCTGAAATTTTATCGATGATCGGAGGAAGAATGGAGAGAAGCGCAGAGAGTTCATCAAGGAATGAGCGAATTTCCAAATTGATAGAGAATACTGGAAATGCCTCTGAGGACCCGTATATTGCAATGGAAAGTTTGAGAGAACTTTCCGAAAACATATTAATGATGAATCAAATGGTTGTCGATAGAGTTATACCGATGGAGACATTAATAGGGAACATTGCTGCCATCCTTTCTGACAAGATCCTAAAGGAAGAATTAGAACTACAAATGCAAGGCTGTAGATGCATGTACAATCTTTTTGAAGTTTGTCCAGAATCCATTTCAATAGCTGTTGATGAGCATGTCATACCCATTTTGCAAGACAAGTTGGTAGAAATTAGTTATATCGATCTTGCAGAACAAGTTTTAGAAACTGTGGAATATATTTCTAGGGTTCACGGAAGAGATATCTTAAAAACAGGTAAATTATCAATTTACGTCCAATTTTTCGATTTTTTAACTATACATGCACAGAGAAAGGCTGTTGCAATTGTCTCAAACGCCTGTAGCAGTGTCCGAATGGATGATTTCAATACAGTTGTGGAAGTGCTGCCAACGCTGAAACCAATTTTCATCAATACGACTGATCAACCAATCCTAACTAGACTTGTAAATGCGCTCTATGGAATTTGCGGGGCATTGCACAGAAACGAAAAATTCGAAGCTTTGTTTTCTTTAGATCTAATCGAAAGAATAGTTCAGTTGATTTCTATTCAGGATACTCCACTGGAGAATAAGTTAAAATGTTTGGATATCCTAACCGTATTAGCAATGAGCAGTGAAGTACTTTCAAGAGAACTGAGAGAAAAGACTGATGTTGTTGATATGACTACGCGGTCGTTCCAACATTATAGTAAAAATTCCAACGCTGGGTTGCACGAAACATTGATATTTGTCCCGAACAGTTTATTGATTAGTATTTCTAGATTTATAGTTGTATTGTTTCCTCCCGAGGATGAACGGATACTATCCTCAAATAAAGATACCGGAAGCAGCGGTCGTGACATTGCTGCTAACCAAGGAAAGTTCGATGTACTAGTTCAGCACCTAATACCAATTCTCGTCGAAATTTACACAAACGCCGCTGACTTTGATGTAAGAAGATACGTACTTATTGCATTATCAAGAGTCGTATCATGCATGAACAATTCCACAGCGAAAGCAAATAGCGATCAACTTATTAAATTAATAGGGTCCATTTTGGCCCAAAAAGGAACGACAGCTAGTGCTAACGGCTCTCATTCGATAGAAACTGGTACGCTGTTGGTTGGCGGTCTCTCATTGCTTAACCTGATTTGTAGAAAATTCTCGGAACTGTTTCTCTCTTCTATCAAAAGGGAAGGTATTTTTGATTTGGTCAAGGATTTATCTGTGGATTTTAAGAGCATTGACACGAAAGAGACTGTAGATGAGAACATGTCGCTTTCTGATGAAGAAGAGGAATTGCATAGCAGCATTGAAGAAGGCGCCGAAGCTGATCTCGACTACGATTATGAATTTGCCGATATGGAAATTCCTGATTCAGTTAAACCAAAAAAGATCTTCATTCACCTTTTCAGAGCCCTGTCTTTAGCGTATATTAAAAGTAAAGGAATGCATTTAGTTGATGGGTTGCTTTCGCAAATGAATGTTGAACAAGATGCAATAACGGAGGAGCTGCATCAAATTGAGAATGTTGTTTCCATTCTAGAAGACTTTTCCACTCCTGATAAAACGGAGGAGGATTGGAAGAGAATTTGGTCAGTTTTGAAAAAGTGTATTTTCCATGAAGATTTCGACGTATCCGGATTTGAATTTACTTCTACAGGTCTAGCTTCCTCACTAACTAAAAGAATTATGTCTTCAACTGTTTCTCATTTTCTTCTCGTGAAATCGTTTTTAGAAGTATTTGAGAATAACGTCGACAGATTTTTAGAGATTTTGCAATCTGCTCTCACAAGGCTGGAAAACTTCTCTATAGTTGATTGTGGTTTACATGATGGTGGCGGTATATCATCATTGGCTAAAGAAATGCGAATTAAGTTGGTTTATGACGGCGATGCAAACCAAGACAATATCGGTGCTGATTTATCATCTACTGTCGTCTCAGTCCACTGCATAGCGTCTTTTGCCTCACTTAATGAGTTTTTGAGGCATAGAATAGTAAGAATGCGTTTCTTAAACTCATTAATTCCAAATCTTACGTCTTCGAGTACCGAAACTAATGGGGACGAAGAAGAGCACTGCTTGGATGATATGAGAAATAAAAATTTTAACTTCTTTTATGATGATGAAAATGTTGACATGGAGTCCACAGTATTTGGTGTCATATTCAATAAGTTCGTAGAACAAAATCGTGATTTAAAGACTTTATGGAGCGATACTCAAGTTATCAAATTTTGTAAAAGTCCAGAAGATGCCAATAATGAGCATAAGCTGGCCGAAGATGCCAAAGAGGTCAAAAGATTGAGAGACTTTTATAAGAAAAGAGAATTTGTTGAGGTTGATACAGGTTCTTCGGCGGATATTCTGACATTGTTAGGTTTTCTGCATAGCTCCGGCATCAAAAGTGACTGCTTTATCAATTCGAAACTAAGTGCTAAACTTGCACGACAATTAGATGAACCTTTGGTAGTCGCAAGCGGTGCTCTGCCAGATTGGTCACTATTTTTAACTAGAAAATTCCCATTTTTGTTCCCCTTTGACACCAGGATGTTTTTTTTACAGTGTACTTCATTTGGTTACGGAAGACTAATCCAAGTCTGGAAAAATAAGAGTAAAAGTTCAAAAGACTCAAGAAACGATGAAGCTTTACAACAACTTGGGAGAATTACTAGACGCAAGCTGCGGATTTCAAGAAAAACAATATTTGCTACGGGTCTCAAGATTTTATCTAAATATGGTTGTAGCCCAGACGTACTAGAAATTGAATATCAGGAAGAAGCAGGAACAGGTCTAGGCCCAACTTTGGAATTTTACTCTGTAGTTTCAAAATACTTTGCGAGGAGGTCACTAAACATGTGGCGTTGCAACTCTTATAACTATAGGAGCGAAATGGATATAGACACAACCGACGATTATATTACCACTTTATTGTTCCCAGAGCCTCTCAACCTTTCTGCCGATAATGAAAAAATCATTGAACTTTTCGGATATTTAGGGACGTTCGTTTCCAGGTCTTTGCTTGATAATAGAATCCTTGACTTCAGATTCAGTAAAGTTTTTTTTGAACTGCTGCACAGAATGTGTACACCTGATGTGACGACGGTTCCAGGTGACGTCGAAAGCTGTTTGTTGATGATTGATTTGGTTGACCCATTACTCGCAAAATCCTTAAAGTACCTAGTTGCAAATAAAAACAACAATACCGCACTGGAAGAACTTTCCTTAACATTTACTGTCCCTGGCAACGATGATATTGAACTGGTTCCAGATGGCAGCAATACACCTTTGAATTCTTCTAATATTGAAGAATATATCCATGCTGTTATCGATCAAATATTGGGTAAAGGTATTGAGAAGCAATTGGTAGCATTTTCTGAAGGTTTTTCAAAGGTTTATTCATATGAGAGGATGCTAATACTCTTTCCAGAAGAACTAGTAGATATTTTCGGACGAGTTGAGGAAGACTGGTCTACGGGAACCTTGTACACGAATCTGAACGCTGAACATGGCTATACAATGGACTCTTCAACCATTCACGACTTCATATCAATAATATCTGTTTTTAATAAGCACGAAAGAAGATTATTCTTGCAATTTTTAACTGGATCTCCCAAGCTTCCAATCGGAGGCTTCAAAAGTTTGAAGCCTAGATTTACGGTTGTGCTAAAGCATGCTGAGGATGGCCTTACAGCAGATGAATATTTACCAAGCGTTATGACGTGTGCCAACTATTTGAAATTACCTAAATATACTACCAAGGATATTATGCGGTCTCGCCTTTGCCAGGCAATTGAAGAAGGTGCAGGGGCTTTTTTACTTTCCTAAGATTTCTGACAGGTTTAATTTTTATGTAAGTTCTATACCGCTTCAGTCTCAACTTAAATACAAATTGTATATGAAGCCTTTAAATTTTGTTTGGGATTGTATGTTTATGTTTTTGTTTTTGTTTTGTTCAAAATCGCCACATTTTATCTATTCCTTAAATGAAGTGAAAGAACATACAACATAAGTTAAGAAAAAGAATGACATGTCAGCAACAAGTAAGGCAAGAGTATTGGAACTTATTGATTCCTGTTGTCAAAACGCAAAAAGTGGACAACTAAAATCTTTCTCATTCGTTATTGGAGCAGCAAATGGTACGACAAAAGAAATCAAAAGAACTTCCATTCAGAAACAATGTGAATTTCTAGAGAAGTTACGACAACAAAAAATAAGAAGCGGGAAAATTAGTATATTGTCTATGGATGCTGGTGTTACTAATTTTGCTTTCTCTAAAATACAATTGTCCAATAACAATCCCCTACCCAAGATGCTAGATTGGCAAAAGCTAAATCTAGAAGAGAAATTTTTGCAGAATCTCAAAAAGCTGAGTCTGAATCCTGCTGAAACCTCCCAGCTTGTATTCGATCTGACAGAGTATTTATTTGAGTCTGATCCGATACCTGATATGTTCACAATCGAACGACAACGTGCCAGAACCATGTCTTCAAGGCATATACTAGAGCCAATTTTGAAAGTAAATATTCTCGAACAGATCCTCTTCTCCAATCTTGAAAATAAAATGAGGTATGCGAATAATACACAGAATGCTTCTGAGCTACGCTACATGGTACGCTCGTCTGATCCGCATCGAATGACCTCATATTGGTGTATTCCTAAAGAAGAAACATCAACCAGTTCGAAAAAGTCGAAATCTAACAAACATAGCAAAGATTCGAGGATAAAGCTAGTCAAGGAAATAATTTCCAGCTCGATACTTAATGACGCTTCGAAGAGATTCACTAAATCGGTTGAGTTTTCAGATATTTGGGGAAACAGGATACGAAGTGCACTCACCAAAAAAAAAAGTTTCAAGTTATGTGATATTTTAGAAATTCAAGATGGCTCAGGGGTAAAAAAGGATGACGATTTGGCTGATTCGTTTCTCCATTCGTTATCGTGGATAGAGTGGATAAAAAATTATGAAAGCATTGCTGAACTTTTGAATTCAACATCACTTTCTAAAGTGCAGTGTCAAGAAGTCTTCGAATTCTGTGAAAGTAAAATACATGACCTAGAGAATTTACAGAATGCCTACAAATCTAACTAGGATAGAGTGCCGTGAACTTAAGCTTAAAAAGTAACGTATAATCTCTTCTATAAACTAATAGTCTAATTCGATCGCCTGGCTCAAATGTCTCTTTTTAGAAGGAGTTAACGGTATATCGGCTGTGGCACTTTCGGAAGTCAGTGGAGAGCTTTCGGGTTTGAAACCTTCAAAAATTTGCTTTCTAATAGTATCGTTATCACCTAATGCCTTATATTCGAGAGCCTCGCTCAGCTCCTTGGAAGCCAAGTCCCAGTTGCTGGGCTTAGGCTTGCCAGTTTTCGTGTATATCCTTTGCAAAAGTAACCAAAAATAGTGCTTCTTTTGCTCCATTATTCTACGTTCTTTTTGAAGGTTCTGTTGTATCTTTTCGTTTCTTTGTTGTACTATACCATCAGCTATCAAACTGATGTCTTCTTTATCTACCTTCTTGAATTTCAGGTCATTCGCTAAAACCTTTTCAATGTTCTCTCTAGTGATTCCGTCGCCATCTGTATCGTTCCATTGAAAATTCTGATCTATCAACGTTTGTTGTGCTATTGATCTTTGTGCGAATATGTACATCCTTTGTTCATCAACGTGATCTGAAAACAAATCAAGGCAGGAAGACCCGTCCCTTCCAAGCATTTGCAAAAACCGTGGATTAGACTTTAAGTAGGGGTAGATATCAGACCATTTGGTATTTGCTTTGATCTGGATAGGGATCTCCTTTAGTAAAGCTTTGAAATTATCTCTGGCCATGCGATCCCTGGTATAATTGCGCAGCCGAAGTTGATCCAGCTTGTTTTCAAGATCATTTTCAATTGTACTTACAATCTTCAAATAATCGGTTAAAACATCTTCATGAGTCAAAATTTTGAAATGTCTATTGGCCATATATCTCTTGCTCTTATCAAAAACATAATGACTTGACAGTTGTTGCCATGTTATGATTGCTTCGGAAGATGGCGACATTAAAATACCGTTCAAATATTCTCTTAATTCTTCTAGGGCCTGTGTCTTCAATTTTTCTTTAGATTCCCTCTCTGCATTTGCAAGAGTGTCTATATAGTTTTGGAAAGTTTGTTTTTTTGTCTTTTCGTTAACCACCGAGTGTTTGTATATTGGTTCATCAGCAATTAGCCTCTTTGCGGTTGACCAACGGGTATAATATTTTATATTGGAATTATTTCGTAGCATTTCCAAGAATGCATCTTTAAATTTGCTTGTTTCATTATGTTCCTTTAGAAGTTGATCAGCAGATCTATTAGAAAGATACTTTTCAAACATATCTTTTTTCCATAACGGATCATCGTCGACCATCCAATATCTCGGATCTCTAGTTCCTAGTTCTGATATTATTCGACTGAATGACCACGTAGAGTCTACTTGTTTTTCCTTCAACATCGTGATAAATTCTTTTTCCGCTTCTTCTTTCGTCCTTCTTTTGACATTAAGCAACTTTGAGTCATTGGAATATTGGCTCTCTTCTTCTTTGATATTTTGCCTTAGTTCTTTTTTCTCTTCATCTGTAGAAACCGTTCTATATTTACTAGCTTGAGCAGATAGTATTACATCTGGTTCTTTCTTTGCGATGTCCTCTGTTTTCTTTTCGAAAATGGGGATAGCCCAGCTAGTTTTTCTTGTCGTTGTATTATAGTAGTACACTTTTCCCTCTGCAGTCTTGGCCGCTCTCCAGCCATTTTCCTGAAGAAGCTGCTCTTGCTTAGAAACTAGCTGGGTTGGTTTCTCCCACGTAGATTTCTTCGTCAGAGTGTTGTAGTAATATACCCTTCCGTTTGCATCTTTCGCTTCTTTCCAATTAGACATAATCTCACGTCTTACAACCACAGTTAGGCCTATGTATCGAACACCTTGATGTCAGTCTGGTTATTTCAATAGGTGTAGATTCACTAATATCATATTTTATATTGCCTATTTTTTTTAGCATTATTATTGTTGTTTGATATTATCATATCGTTTATCACGTCGCCCCTTTTATCTAACTACAAGTATAAGACAAAAAAGGCCCATAAAACCAGCAAATTAGAGAAGCCTTTGGACCAACTTAACACTAGTGCGACGGAAGATAGAGAGGAAACCCCCACAACAGGAAACGAAATGTCGCAATCGCTACGTCCGTATCTAACGGCTGTTCGCTACTCCCTGGAAGCTGCGTTGACCTTGAGTAATTTCTCTTCGCAAGAAGTGGAAAGACACAATAGGCCGGAAGTTGAGGTACCCAACACTAGCGCCGAACTGCTGCTTCAACCGATGCATATATCACGTAATGAAAATGAGCAAGTATTGATTGAGCCCAGTGTAAACTCGGTCCGCATTAGTTTGATGGTGAAACAGGCAGACGAAATCGAACAGATCTTAGTTCACAAGTTCACCAGATTTTTGGAACAGCGCGCTGAAGCGTTTTACATCCTTAGACGTGTCCCGATACCTGGTTACAGCATTTCCTTTCTGATAACCAACAAGCACACTGAATCAATGAGAACCGGGAAACTGGTTGATTTCATCATTGAATTCATGGAGGATGTGGACAAGGAAATCAGTGAGATTAAACTGTTCTTGAATGCAAGAGCAAGATTCGTTGCGGAAGCCTACCTCGATGAATTTGTTTATTAGATTGGCAGGGCGGTAATAGGTGCTTTTCTCAAATAGGGCCGTATTATTGGAAAGATTTACGATCTGAGCCAACGTGTAAGTCACGTGGTCAATCAAAATGTATCGAAAATATGCAGCTATATATAACAGCATGTGTATTTGAATCGATTATAAACGTACTTTATATTGCAGTTACATGTAGCTTTTCCACTACTGGGCCTTGTATGTGTCTTTTGAAGCTTTTGGTAAAACTAACCATAAATCATCTTTTGAGTATCTAAAGGTAAATTCCAAGCGTGTTGCTGGGATACTCGAAAATTAAGATGTTACGCACTCAAACAAAACTGAAAATATTTCATTATTTTCCAGTATAGCTTGGACACATGGTGCATATTTTCTAACAAGCCTCAACAATGGTACCACATTAAACTGCCAATGGTCTTACTTTTACTACACTAATGTCATCAACCTTTATGAGAATTTCAGCAAACGTCACTTGAAACGAAAATTGAAAAATTTCAACGATGAGCTCATCGCAAAGAATAGTTCAGTTCGCAAATATACTTAATTCCAGATTTTATCTGCAGTATTTCCTCCTAATATCTCACTTAATATCGTTGGAAAACTATACATCAAATCATGAGTAGCTATAGTGGGGCGTACGGATCTCGCGATCAAAGAAAGGAGAAGTACACTCAAGGGAAGGAATTCGATGACGGTACATTAGAGACGTTAGAAGGTATAATCAATGCCCTCGAGGATGAGACTGTCTCAAAAGATTACCAACCTCTGATAATGTTCTTCCAAAAAGGATTTGGTGCTCAATCGGTACAGGCTTGGTCGTACTATGCCCAGGTAAATAATCATGGAAAGTTCTCAAAAACAACCACCCTACTAACTAGAACTTTGCGGTCTTTATCATCTGATAGCAGTACGCTGGATATTGGAAGCGGTTTTATCAGATTGATATTGATGGACTACACCAAAGTTCTTTATAGAGGGTTAAATAATATGCGTGCGCAATTAACTAATCCAATTCTCCGTCTTCTCAAACAAATAGTGAATTTCGACAATGGCCAATATATCGAAGAATTAGTGTCATATTTCGATTTTTCATTATCTGTCTTACCAAGGCTGTTATCACCAACAAAGTCTGAGCTGGCAAATGGCAACTCCTCCGCTAATTCGCTTAAAAATGACTCAATAAGATTTACATTTATCAAATTCTGGTTAGCATTAATTTCAAATGCTACTCCTTTCATAAGAAAAGAACTTCTGACCAAAAATTTTAAGATTATGAGCAACTTATTTAAATTCATGAATAAAGTTGATTCTGACAAATTATGCGAACACGTTTTATCAGTATTTGTAAATGATATTTTGAAAGAAAAATCTTTCAAAAGAACTACTAAAACAAAAATATTAAACGAGCTGGCAGCTTCAAAAATTCATCATTTCTATTATTCATCAAACAAGGATCTGGTTAAGAAAACGAATGAGTATTTCCTGACCTTGGGAGCCTCACACGAGTTTAGCGTAGCATTTCCTGATAATTGTGTTTGGTTCAAAAATTCGGTTACTGACGGAGCCTCTCACGGAGCACCAATAACGGTTAATCAAGTGGAATTTCAAGTTCACAATAAACTTTTGTTCAATACTTTGCGCGTTTTCAAACCGTGGGAGGATACCCTACAATTGGGTACTTTGATTAAGATATTGGAAAATGTTCCAGAACTTGTAGCGCCTTACAGCATCTTTTTGACGACAAATGGTAATCATGACCCTAAAATGACTTCATACTGGTTCGGTACAACGCTATTAATTAACAAAATCATTAATTTAAAGATACCGCAATTTATGGAGGATGTGGACAGTAATATCCCGCCCTCCACTTCGTTTGTCATAGAAAACATTCTGCCTTCCTTACTCACGAAATCCTCATTGACAAAATCTTTACAATTCGAAACGCCGATTATAAGGCAGTTAGCTTGCCAATCTATAGTCCTAGCGTTCAAAAAATTGGAAAAAGTTTCTATTCTTTATGATAAGAAGGGCTGGAAAAATGAAAAAATCGTTCTACTCAACAAATTTCATACCAGATTACCAGATTTACCAATATTTGTATCCACATTGAACAACACTTTGGCTACTAATAAAGATAATAAAATTTTACCATTATCCATATCCATTATATTCAACTATTACAGTAAATTATTCCCTAATCTTTTCTCCATAAGTTTACCGTTATCAAATCTTTATACGGATATTATGCGAGAACCTAAAATTTCCGGGATAGAATTCGCCATTCTTGATAACTATTTGCAGTTTCAAGAGTTCAACTCGACTCAAACGAAGTGGTGGAACTCAACTTCCAGCGAGAATTCTTTGTTCACTCTACTATTAAGATTGGCGTCTTCCAAGAACGCTTCCAATATAGTAGCCACAAGAATTTCCAATTTGCTCGAAGAATTAACCAGAGCAAACGTCATCTTCAACCCATCTTTGATTTCGCCAGTGATGGCTTTGGTGAACAGCCTTCAAGGGCTTTTTCTCCAGAATTGCGAAGCAGGAAGCATGGAAATATTTTGGAAGTGGTTCGATGAAACCATATCTCGCGTAGTAAAAACACCATACAAGTACGTTGATTTGGCAAAAGAATATTATCACATTTCTCCTTTCATTATATGTCTCTCAGAACAATGGAAATACGTTGATAAGAATAAACATTCAAATTTTGTTGACAAGTGGCTTCTACTCTTCTTTAGAAATATGATATTTATTGGAGAAAATCATACGGGAATAACCAAACTTGTCGAGGATGCTTTTCCTGAAATTAATGAGCATGATTCGAACTTGTATTTGAATCTCGATTCACTTGGAGAAAATATTAAAAAGACCAATAACGCGACCTCTTTAATTTCTTCAATGAAGGACTCATCTTTTTTTCAGTATGTCTCGTCGCTTCCATCTAAAGATTTGACAAATATCTCTAGATTGCCAGTAAACAAATTGGATGCAGCAGGAATCCTTTTTAGAGTTCAGTTAGTTGTAGAAGACGATTCCGTTGTTTATGATAACTGGTTCGAAACGGCTCTTTGTGAATTAGTTGGCAAGATTGCTAGCTATATGGTGACTGATACAGAATTCCCAATTGTAAAGGTTTTGGAAAGGTATTTGAAGTTTGCTCTGCCCAAGATAAGCGTAAAAAAAAAAAGTGTCCTACTAATGGAAAAATCGAGATTAATGTGCAATTTGATTGGCGCAGTATGCTTGGAATCAGGCGAACACCTAGGAAAATTTCAAGAGACAATACAAGATGTTGTATTCAATAAGGAAAAGAATGCAGAATGTCTCAGCTATAATGAGTCATACCATGAAGAAGATATAAACGCTTTGCTGACAATCGTCAGTGAATATTTGAGCACATCAGTATTGACTTCTTTGCTTATGCACACTATTACACTTAAGTTTTCAGGGAGTATTTTAGAAAAAGTATTCAATGAAGGAAAAACCATCGGTTTATCCCACGTGGAAAATGTGCTAAACAAGACAATAAACGAGGACTTCGCAATAATTAGAGAAGTTAATTTCTTTTTGACCAAGTTCTTCGAGAAAAACAGAGTTTGTATTGATGCCACAACTGCTCCCGAGGGCAAACTTTCACTTTCAGAAACAGCTTATTTCATAGATAGTGTCATTTCTAATGATTTTAATTACCCAGTGCTAAAAGCCTTCTACAAATGGGAAAAATTTTCCTTCCTGTCGTTCATACCAAACATTGGGAAGATTGGGAACTCACCTCTGCTGAGTATTGCAACGACAACTGCCTTGTCGGGCCATATGAAGGATGAAAATTTCAGTGCTTTTGCTCACGAAGTGCTTCTCAAGTATGACGATGATATCGGAAAGTACGCATCCACTACTACTCTAAAGAGAGATATTTTTGACGAAGTAGTAACTATGATTACTACTTATATTGAATTATACGATGATACAAAAAAGAACAACATTTTGGAATGTGTCTTAGCGCAGAGTGATCATAGATATCATGCTGCAACAGTAGAATATATTACTGCGAACAATGACTTTACTTATCCAGGAGTGGCCACTTGGTTGAACAAAACACTTCTTTATGTTACAAAGTACCTCTCAGAAAGAGAAATTCTTTCCAAATCCTTCTTTAAACTATTGCACGCCATTACTGATTTGTTCAAGCACGATAAGGCATCAAAGAACTTAAATTCGAAAATTTTCAATGCTCAGTTAGAGGCAATCTTAGGCAGTAAATGGATTAAGCACATTGAGGTGCTTGAATACATCAACGTTCTAATTCTTTGTGTGAAGCCAAAGTCGATCCAATCGCAAAGAATGGTTCAGTTATTATTGAACAATGACAATTACTCATCGCTCATGACCGAAAACAATGATGAGAATTCATCATATAAGAAATTCTTAAGCACGATGATATTGTTTGCTCTATTCAACATCGACCCCGTCGTTAACTCTACTCCAATCGTTCAAGAGAAGCTCTTGACTTTTTACTCTGGTACTATTTCCAGTAATGATAAGTTAATCATTAGAATGCTAGAAACCATCGAATCCGAAGTCGCTAATTCATGGACAAACATGATATTTTCTTGGGAATTTGTTGAAGACGAAGAAGAGGAGGTCCTAGAAGCCGTCGGACACACAAGGTTAATCGCTAAGGAAAAGGAGGGCTTGATAATAACGTTGCAAAAGAACCTTATTGAGAAATCGATTGACAAATACGTACTAGGAAGGCCTCAAATTCCCGAGTGCTGCAGTTATTCTAGTACCGGAAATTATGATGTCACTACAAAATGGCATTTGCTCAAGAAATTTTATGAAGACACCGAAAGATCTGGTGTTACTATGTATGATCCATTATTTTTGCTGCTATTGATAATTCATAACAAAGAGCTAGTAAAAATAACCAAAGGTGAGGAGGGGAGTTTGACATACAAATATGAATTTGAAAAATTTCTCGATTCAAAGCTTTTTCAATTTATTATTTGTTCATTGGGCGATCATGATACTATTGCCGATATAAGTTACGAGCATTTGACAAATTTAGCAGTTTCATTAGAGAAGAAAAGCACCCAAATCAATGTTAATAAAACAATCGCTGCCAAGGATAACGAAGAAAAAGAAGGAAGTAACGCTATAACCAAATATAACAACATTTATCAAATTCTGATCAAAAGAATTTTATACCATAAGCAACAAAAACAAGATTCAATCATACCTTTAATTTGGTTTTCTATCTCCAGGATCGTTGGCTTACTGAAAAACCAAACTTCGCCGTTACACGAGAAGGCATACCGCTGGGTATTATCAAGCTCCACCATTCGTGGTTGGGATATCCCTATGGTGTCTGATGTGATGATGTGCTACAATAAAAGACAACAAGATGACAGTAATAAAAAAGAGATTGATATGGACATTTATTACGGAGAATTGAGCTGGGTTTTAGGGACCATTTGTAAGGGAATCAGAACTGATGAAGATTACAAGATGTTAGACAAAAAGGGTGTATTTGAATGGTTATTGAATTTGATAAATATACCCTACTTGAAGGAGAGGTTACGCGGTTTGATTTATCTTATCTTTTACAAAGTTCAAAGGGTGGCGGATGATGGCGGTTTGAATTTAATTAGTAGGAATGGTATTATTTCGTTTTTGGAAATCATAAACGATGAAATTAAATCTAGATTGCCACAGGAAAATATTTTGAACAATATCGATATCTTACAGAATGAAAACAAAAATAAGCTAAACGGTACATTTGAGCTAGTCCAAGAACAAAATTGCGTTGAAAAACTGTTATTAGGCTATAATGAACTTGTCAAGTCGCAAAAAAGACTAATATTATGGACCGAAGGAGATAGTGACAACGTTGTCAAGAGGTTACGTAAATGATTTATCTTTTGTGTAATATATTTTATAAATTATAGAATTTAAAGAATAAATGTCCAATTTTTATGTAATGTATGAATGATAGTATATGCATAAAGAAAAAAGAAAGTATTTCTTGTTTCGCGAGTATGATGTAGTGCCTATGGTCCTAAATAATCAGTAAAGTCAATTTCACTCCCTGCCGCTGCGGTTGGATCCATGGTATTACCTAACCACATTGCTTGGTCAGTGATTTCTTTCCAAAGTTTTTCATCAGAATGATCAATGTTGCCTAAATCTTCTAACAACTGTTGTAAGTCATCATCATTCAGGTTATGAACGGAATCTAATTGGTCCATGTTTTTTTCCATCACCTGAGATCCCTTTTTAGTCAATGTGGTCTGGTATGAATTCTCCAAACTTGCAGTTATAATGTCAAAAAAAGTAGACGGTTCTGTGCTACTGATGTTGATATCATCAACATCACCATCGCCATTATTCTTATTGCTATAATCACTTATACTTGACTTAGTACTATCAGGAAGTATATTGGCAATGTTCGCTATAGATTCATGCTTGATCATATTTCCGCTTGAGTTTTGTTTATTGCAGTCTATAATTGAACGATCGATATGACTAGTGTTTTTTCTGACTTTCCCTTTCTCCCTTTCTATTTTTATTTCATTATCGTTGTCTGTCTCATTATCATTTTCACAGTTCATTGAATCAAATTTCAAAATATCGTTATATTTAGTGATTAAATCATTCATTATGCCATGGAAATCCAAATTGGCCATCAGGGTTAACAATTGTGCCCTTCTCAAACCTGCTGGAATATTGCCTAAGTTTCTCATTTGTGTAAAAATTTCCAAAGAATGATCCAAATGATATAACGTTTGTTCATGAATACCAAAGGCGGTATTAAACAATAGCAAAGTGCAAGAAGAGGTAAAAAGATATTCCCTATCCATATACCCGAACATAGCAAGCATATTATTCTGTAATAAGCTCCACAGAGATCTGATAGTATTAACAGAGGCATGCAAGGAACATGTTAACAAAGAAGAAATGGTTGTTGAATAATTTTGCAAGTTGATAAAGGTATTACTTGTCTTAAACCTTTTCAACTGGATGGATGCAAAATGAAACAACAAAGGCCTCACAGCTAAATTGATACCTTGAAAATATTCTGTGAACATATTAGTTGATAATCTTGATATTTTGAAGTCTTCGTCCTTTTGAGTGAAGTCGACTTGTAAAAAATCAGATAAATTATTTCTCCATTGCAATAATTGCTTGATAACTACCTTTAGAGTTATTATGATATTGGTTTCAGGCTGCCTTTGATATAATTTACTCAAGATTTGTGCATTTATTTTGACAATTGTAACACAATTCGAAATCAATTCAGCCCTTCTAAAAACGTAATGATTATCCTTGTGCTCCGGTTTTTCATCATCGATATCAGCTGGTAATGCTGTAGATATCGTGTAGTCCGTAAAACTTAATGGCAAACCAGCTTTTGAACTAAGCATTCTTTCGAACATATAAACCGTCCACCAAAGTCTCCTATGGTGTTCGATTTCATATCTGGATAGTGTATCACTTTGAGAGTCAACATGCAAACCTAGAATCAAACAAGTCCTTAAACCTTGACCAAAATAAAAATAAGAAGCTAAAGTATAATCAGCCACTTGTAAGAAAAACGCGTACAATAACAGGACCTCGATACCGCCCTTCTTAGTTACATTTTCTAATCTTTCGCTAGAAAACAGACAATTGAAAATTTTGGATCCCATTTGAAAAAATTTTGAACCAGGTAGTTTTGGTTGATTGGAATAGTTTTTCAACATTTCATTATTAATGGAGCCTAGATACATTTCACCCACCGCTAAGATCAATAAAATTTTGCAAAACCAAACAGCTTGTAATACTGGGTCATTTTCATTGTCCACCGTTTTTTTGGTATTATCGTAGTACAGCCATTCATTTTCCAGATATAATTTGTTGATGCCACATTTAACCAACCCTTCGTTGAAAAAGTAGAAACAGCCATCATTATAGTTTATGAAGCAATCGATCAGAAGTTTCGCATAATTGTATGAAGGCAATTGGAAATGTATCGCGTTTTGTTTGCTATTCTCATCATTATCATTTTTTAGAATTATTTTGAACATTAATGGAGACAAATTATCGTTAATCGAGTTCAAATTGACAATCTTCGATATGGGATTCAAAAAGTTGAAGGATGAAAACAGATAATTATTCGAGTTAATGAAGGAATTAATATTCGGGTTCAAATTTGAGTTTAAAATCTCGTTTTTCGTGTTTATTGGCAAGGGCCTGAAGTTTTTTATTGAGATATACTTGGTCACTAATGATTGAATTTCTAGCCCAAATAAAGTCATCGAAGAGGATCCGACAAAATAATGGAACCCATTGTGAGATTCTATGAGTCTACCGCTTCTCTGGGCAAAATTTGTCGATATTTCTTCATCGTCTTCGTCATCGTCGTCGTCATCACCATCAGCAGCGCCGTTATTATCGCTAGTAGCATTGGCTGGTTGTGTGAAGATACGAATAGACTTATTATAGTATTTCTCCAAACTGTGGTCGTAGCTCCTGTTATTTAACGAAGAAAGTGCGATTTTATTTTCAGTATCTCCCTTCCCATTCCTGTTGCTGTTTTCATCATCATCATTATCAGACGTTGTGTTACTATAGGACATCAGATCGAATATTGGGGCTGCCGGAGCACTAGAAACTTCTAATGTGTCACTAGTTGGCGTGCCGTTTGTATGTTCTTCAGCTTCATGACTGCTGTACTTGTCACACTTATTAACAGCTTTCTCCAAAAGCAATGCCCTGAGGCGATTGTTCTCTTCAGTCTTTTCGTTCAAGTCCTTCTGCAGTTGCTGCAGATACTTCGTAGACACAACAATCTTTTTTGACGGTTCCAAGTATTCGCATATGGCGTTGCTCGTGATGCATTTCTGGCATGGACTACCACCAGGACACTTAATGTGACGTTTCCTACAAGAAAGGCATGCGACAGCAGACCTTGGTTGCCTTCTTTGCCGTTGTTTATTAACGCAAGCTGACTGCTTTGAAAATATCGGTTGCCTGCTTTCTTGGTCCGTCACCATTAAACTTTTCGGAATAGCTGCACCACCGCTAGCAATGAGATAGGCAGATCGGTATAGTGGGTATTGTTGGTTGCAATATTTCTTTGAAAGCGACTAATTGCCGCCGATCTCTAGTCTGTCATTAAGTACTTCATTTTTTTTTTTTTTCATTTACCCCAATTTTTGCCACCCGCTGCCGCCGAGAACAACCGTCTACAGTGATAAAAATATGACTCAATCATTACAGTAGATGTATGGGTGGACTTGAATGATCACGTGAGTAACACGTGATCATATGTCGGGTAATGTGACATGCATTTCTCTTTGATTTGATTGGGTGCTTGCCCTGGTCCCCCCAAAAAACCAAAAGGTTCGCCATTAACTACTGTCTGGCCCAGGAATTGAACGCATTTTGCTAGTGCACATACTATTTTATGTATGAATATATATATATCTATCTAGGTAGGTACAGTCCGTATATAATACGTAAAATAAAGTTCTAGTTTGAAGGAGACAGAATTCATCTTACCAAGCCTAATTGCAGAACCATCAATTCATATTTAGTTCCATCATGTCTTTGGCCAAATCTGCTTCTAACAAACTTGACTGGGCAAAAGTCATCTCCTCTCTACGTATATCAGGATCTACTGCCACACAATTATCCAGTTTCAAGAAGAGAAACGACGAGGCACGTAGACAGCTATTGGAGCTACAAAGCCAGCCCACCGAAGTAGACTTCAGTCATTATAGATCCGTATTGAAAAACAGTTCAGTCATCGACAAAATAGAGTCGTACGTTAAGCATTACCAGCCGGTCAAAATCAATGCCTCCAAACAATTGCAAGTGATTGAGTCCTTCGAAAAGCACGCAATGACCAACGCCAAGGAAACAGAATCTCTGGTTTCCAAGGAATTAAAGGATTTGCAAACCACCCTAGATAACATTCAATCAGCAAGACCTTTCGACGAGTTAACCGTCGATGATCTGGCAAAGATCAAGCCTGAAATCGACGCTAAGGTTGAAGAAATGGTTAAGAAGGGTAAATGGGACGTACCTGGTTACAAGGAAAGATTTGGTAATCTGAATGTGATGTAAAGGCTCCTATCTTTATATATTATACATTATATTCTAGCTTTTCTTCGATCAATCTTATATAACAAACAAATAACATAATCAAACATTCTTACTGCCATATGAATATATGTGTGTATTGTGCGTCTGTGTGGTTCTTCCCTAAGATAAGTTCTTTGCGAAAAATATGAATGCCAACTCACATGCGACTTTAGGAAACACGAAAACGAGAGCAAAGAGAAATGAACAAGGAATTGGCATCCAAATTTTTATCAAGTATCAACCATGAACGCGAACAAGATATTCAAATAACTTCTAAGTTATTGACAACGCTATCTATCCAACAATTGGTGCAAAATGGCCTGGCAATAAATAATGTACATTTAGAAAATATAAGGTCTGGTCTCATTGGAAAGCTGTACATGGAGTTGGGGCCCAATCTAGAGATCAACGACAGAATACAAAGAGGTGACATGAGGATAGGTGATATTGTTTTGATACGGCCCGCAAAGACCAAGACCAAGGCAAAAACCAAGGTGAAAAAGACACCTGAAGACTCCAATGAGGACCAAGTGGAGTGTTCGGGCGTCATCTACAAAATGAGCGATACTCAAATCACCATTGCTTTGGAAGAGTCTCAGGATGTTATCGCTACCACTTTTTATTCTTATAATAAGCTTTACATCTTAAAAACTACTAATACTGTCACATACAAAAGAATGGAATCCACAATGAGAAAGCTATCTGAGTTTACTTCACCAGTACAAGACAAGATCACACAGTATTTAGTAAATGAACGTCTTTTCGTCCCCAAAAGTGGCGAACTTCAAAACGTTGGATCTTTCTTGAACCCGAATCTAAACGATTCTCAAAAAGCTGCCATAAATTTTGCCACTAATAATGACTTGACCATTATACATGGTCCTCCGGGAACCGGCAAAACGTTTACTTTGATTGAGTTGATTCAGCAACTTTTAATCAAAAATCCCGAAAAGAGAATCTTAATTTGCGGACCTTCCAACATCTCTGTGGATACTATCCTGGAAAGATTGACGCCTCTCGTGTCCAATAACTTATTATTAAGGATTGGTCATCCCGCAAGGTTACTAGACTCCAATAAAAGACATTCTCTTGATATACTTAGTAAAAAAAATACGATCGTAAGGGACATTTCACAAGAGATTGATAAATTAATTCAAGAAAACAAAAAACTAAAAAATTATAAACAACGTAGGGAAAATTGGAATGAAATTAAACTACTGCGCAAAGATTTGAAAAAAAGAGAATTCAAAACAATTAAAGATTTGATCATCCAGTCTAGGATAGTAGTTACCACTTTACATGGCTCATCCTCGAGAGAACTATGTTCTCTTTATAGAAATGACCCAAATTTGAAACTCTTCGATACATTGATCATCGATGAAGTTTCGCAGGCGATGGAACCACAATGCTGGATTCCACTAATTGCTCATCAAAATCAATTCGACAAGTTAATTCTTGCCGGTGATAATAAACAATTGCCGCCCACAATAAAAACGGAAGACGACCAAAACGTCATCCGTAACTTAGAGACCACATTATTCGATAGATTACTCAAAATTTTCCCCAAGAGGGAAATGATAAAATTCTTGAATATTCAATACAGAATGAATGAAAAAATCATGGAATTTCCTTCGCAGTCAATGTATCATGGAAAGTTAATAGCCGATGCAACAGTGGCAAGTCGGCTATTAATAGATATATCAAGCGTTGATGTTTCCCCATCCGGTGATGATGATATTGACACGAAACTGCCCTTAATTTGGTATGACACTCAAGGTGATGAGTTTCCCGAAACTGCCGATGACGCCACAATTCTTGGGTCTAAGTATAATGAAGGCGAAATTGCCATTGTGAAAAAGTATATCGAGAGTTTAAAATCCTTGAACGTCCAGCAGGATTCTATAGGCGTTATCTCTCCATATAATGCACAAGTCTCACACTTAAAAAGGTTGATTCATGGCAAGTTGGAATTAAACAACATTGAAATATCAACAGTGGACGGGTTCCAAGGCCGTGAAAAGGATGTTATTATCTTGAGTTTAGTTCGTAGCAACGAAGAATTTGAAGTTGGTTTTCTGAAGGAGGAAAGAAGGCTAAATGTCGCCATGACAAGACCCAGAAGACAATTAGTTGTTGTGGGCAATATAGAAGTGTTGCAAAGATGCGGTAACAAGTATCTGAAAAGTTGGTCGGAATGGTGTGAAGAAAACGCTGATATAAGGTACCCCAACATTGATGATTATTTATAAAGTGTATACAATAGACATAATTATATAACGGATACGAAGTGTCCGTTTAATTTTGGTTCTCTGTGGAATCAATGTAATAATCATTCATCATAAACGTAAAAATCTACTGTTTCGTCTGCGGTAACAAACATGGAATATTTAGGGTTAAATGCAATTGACCTGGGACAGGTCTCATGAGAAACGCAGGGAATAAATCCCTGTGGCTTCAATGTCTTGTTACTGATCGAGTCGGAATGATTCCAGATGGCAATCCTGCCATCATAATCTGTCCCAAGGACAAATTCACCGTTTGGTGTAAAACAAGCAGATCCAGAATCCAAAAATTCTCTGACAGGAAAAGCTCTGGTCCCTACCAGTTCAAAGAGCCGTTGACCTGTGAACGCGTCGAAGATTAGGTGCTTTCCCATTGAGGAGCCAACGAGTAAATATTTCCCATTGTTAGAAAATTCCAGTTTATTCCATTGATTGAAAGTTGAGTCATCAATCTTGATTATCAAGAAAGGGCCCTCCTGGATATTTTTCAGATTATACAGCCCAATTTCGAAGTTTTCTGGGTTTCCTAATGCGAAGACGAGCCCACTTGGGTCGTATGCGATACAATTTGGTACGAGACTTGGTATAATTACTTGTGGTTTAGAAATTTTCAAGTCCCAAAGCCTGACAGATTCATCATACGACGACGACAGAAAAGTGTCGTTAATTGGGTTCATCTTCAAGTCATTAACTAGAGCACCATGGCCGGAAAAGTATCTCAAATATTGATTTGTTTCTAGATTGAGATATTTGATATCAAAATTTTTCATTGTGGAAGAATAGATACATTCGTTCTGGGCGTGTGTGAAGATAGCAGAATGGCAGCCGTATTTTTTGGAGGCAATTGTATCCAGAAATTTGCAATTTGTAGCACTGTACAGTTGCATTGTATCATTGGAAGAAGAGGTCAGTAGAAACTGGCCATTATCATCGAAATTCAATGAAGTTACGGGACCGCAGTCCTTTTCTTGCGGTTGAAAACTCTTAACGTGTTTGAATTTCAGCAAATTAGGTTTGCTGATGGGCACGGTAGTCATTATCGGTTGTGCGAGATGGAGAAATGGCGTATTCGCTTATGTTTGCTCAATGATATTCACTCTTCTCATTTTCACGTTTTTTTCTCTCTTTTCTAATGCAATAGCAATTAATCACTACAAAAATGAAAAAAAATCCATAAAAGAGGTATTCAAGTGAGAAACAGTGGCCACTAAGGAAACGAAAGAAGTAAAGGAAAGGCAGGGCATATTTCCAGGATGTTGGGAATGATAAGGTGGGTTCTTGAAGGAACATTAGTGGCGATGCTTCTATCGGCAATAAGGAGGGAAACAGGAATGATATTCTTCTACAACCGGTACCAACTGGGCGGCTGGATACACAGGTATATGTCATGGGGAGAAATGTGCTATTCAAGGACGCTGAAGATGGTTAAGCGTTCCAGTCTTTTCAGAAAGCAGTTGAGCGAGGACGGGTTCGGGCGTATCCATGATAATAGCCCAAAACAAAGGAGAAAGGATCAGTCCCAGTACAGTAGTAGGTTCGTGGAGCTAGATTAAGTTTACGTGCATGCACATACATACACACATACATATATTCGTACAAATAAAGCACATACATATATTCAGCTCAAGATATTTATCTTATGCTGCCACAAGTTCTTTCTGATAGGATCGTATTTGATTGCTAGCAAGTTATAAGCTTTAACTGCGCTGTCTCGGCTGGCTGGGTCCGCACTCCAGTGGTTTGCCAAGAATTCCAAGGCATATGAGGACTCGATTCCGGGCAGATCCTGTGGTGAACCGATTGGCAGTGACAAGACGTCCGCAGTGAAGGACGTGGCAAACTGGACCACTTTTTCGTCTTGTTGAATGGTATCATGGGTGAACTCTTGGAACCCACGGAGATAGGTCCACGAACTGATGTTTTGCGGGACCAATTGAATCTTGTCCATGATAAACTGAAATTCGTCGGCCAATTCCACTTCTGAGGCCACATCTTTCGCATTCACCCAGTAAAACATCCTATGGGTCCATGCGCTGTTATTGTAAATGTCTGACTGGATGAGATCGGTAGTGTAGGCGAGCTCGTGCTGAAAATCGTTGAAGAACAGACAACACCACTTTCTGTACGACCAAACGTGGTAGTTCTTGGAATCGTCATCGATCATGAGTTTTAAAACAGGAAGTTCTCTTTTAAGAGTGGGAGAGGGATGTAGTTTCAAGAGCGATTGTCTATAGGACCAGATCTGGTAGTTTTTCGGATTATTCAGCGTGACTTCGTCCAGCCAGTCCAACTCTTTGTTCAAGTACGAGGTGGTATCATCTGATTCGGCCATCATGTGTCTGACAATATTGAATCTGTAGTTCCATATGGTGTAGAAAGCTGGTGCCACGTGGATGACCTGGGACGTCAACTGCAGTGCCCTGGGCGACAGTTCGTTCATGCTGATCAGAGCCCTTGTCAGTCCCATCAACTGCTTGTACTCCTCCGTGTACATGATGCGGCACAGCTCATCCTGCACGTCTGTCTGGATGGGCAATGGCGTGATGTCTGAATAGTCGTACTCTTCCATTGTTGATGATGGTGTGCGTTGCAGCAGCACTTGCTATGTATACCATGGTACGCTAGCGTGAGAACAGCACTGCAACCAACTGTTAAGAAGGAATCTGACAAAGGGCTGAGGCGAAACTTGCTCGAAGTGTTTTATCACGAGGACCCATCGAATGTGGCGCGAACACAGGATCTAACCGTCCACCTGCACTACGACACACATACAAGTGGCGTGGCAATGGTTCCAGGACCCCATAGGACTCTGAAAGGCCTGGCATTATCGGTTATTCATGCTACTATTAGTCTTTTTGCAGCTCGTGCGAGGTGACGTCGTTGTATTCCCGCTTTTTTCGTCTTGATTTTAACGGCAAGGAGCAACCAGCAAGCAAGATGATCGCATGGTTAAAAATGTGTGCAAGACACATTCAAGCTACGGTATTGCAGTACTCTACAGACTCCCAATACCACATTGCACAGTAGAACGCCGCCAAACATGATGAGTAGCACCAGAAATGTTTCATCGCTGCTTCCCAGCTATAACAGTAAAGCACAACACGACAGTGGGTCCTCGGACTTGGATCTGCTTGAGTCAGAACTACTGGATATCGCTCTACTCAATTCTGGGTCCTCTTTGCAAGATCCTGGATTGTTGACCCTCGAGAAGGAGAAAATTACAGCTCCTGCCGCCGTTGTACCGGTCAAAGAAAAAGAGCAGGAGCTAAGAGACGACGTCACATCTCTGCAGAGTTTGCTTGATCGGCACGTCCAATTTGGTAGGAAGCTACCGCTGAGAACGCCATATGCCAATCCGCTAGATTTTGTCAACATAAACCCGCCTTCTCTGCCGTTGTCGCTGGAAATCATTGGGTTGCCCAAGGTCTCTAGAGTGGAAACTCAGATGAAGCTGAGTTTCCGGATTAAAAACGCACACGCAAGAGAAAATTTCTTTATTCATTTACCCTCCGATTGCATAGCGAAGGACAAGTTCTTCACTAGCCCGGAAAATCCCGCCGACTCGACCATACCCAATAAGCACATCAGCGAGCGGACTCTTTTCCTGGACGCCTTTCTTTTATGTGCATCCAACAGCAATAGCAACAATTTCAAGCAAACGTATGTTTGCAATAGATGCGTCAACAGAGAAAAAAGAAGAGCTTCGAGAAGGAAATCCGGATTGAACGACAACTCCATCTGGCAGAATAATGAAAACAAAAGAGCAATTATATTCAATAGCAAACAACTTTTCATCATTAGTAATGACGGTTTAAGCGATGGTTCCAGCGCTATTGATTTTGATTTACCGACTAGAATTGTCTGTTACTGCAGACACCACAAGGCCACTAATGGGTTTGTGATCTTGTTCCTTCTAAAGGATCACAACGGCGACATCTTGGCCAAGACAATAACCGAGCCCATTATGATCATGGATAAAAAAAACACTAGCAATACCACTACTCCTACAAGCACTGGTAATGCTCAGGTATCGCCGATGACAAATGACACTAGGTCCTTCTCATCCCCGCAAAGTGAGATGAATTTTTCATCCGAATTCCCCATACCTTCCAACAACAAAAACTTCATCATTTCTACAAAATGCATGCTTGATGATAATAATAATAATAATAACAATGGCAACAACAATACTGCAACGACCAACAACTGCAACAACAGACACTTTCCATCCCCGAAGTCCTCCAGTGAAGACAGCAACCATTCTTTTTCAGATATTCATTTTTCAAACAACATCGACAACAATTTCCGCCGTTCACTGGATTCTTGGTCTTCCGCAGGTTTTAACAACTCGTCAAATCCCGCTCTCACAACATTGACCAGCGATTTCAGTACAACCTCGGCGAGAAATACTGGCAAGAGACAGCGTTCGATAAACGAACCCTTTGCATCTACTCCAAACTCATTTGCCCGTCTTCCTCAGAACTTCATCGACTCATCTAAACACTTATCCAACCACAGCAGCGTTTCCTTGGCCTTCAATAACAAACCTTCAATTCAACGTGTCATCCCCGCACAGGGGTCCATTAATGGAGGTATCGAGGTAACTCTACTTGGCTCGAAATTTAGACAGGGCTTAATCATCAAGTTCGGCGAAAATATAGCGCTGTCTAGCCAATGCTGGAACGATTCTACAATGGTAACTTATTTACCGCCATCGTCGAAACCGGGACCAGTTATGGTAACTATTGTTGAACCAAATGAGGCTTCCATGAGGAACAACAGTAACAGCAGCATTTCTAAGAGTAATAGTGTGAGCGATATGCTACATTCTAGCAAATACACCGGCGACAAGGCCATTTTCACTTACGTCGATGATACTGATAGACAACTGATCGAGTTGGCTCTGCAAATCGTGGGGTTGAAAATGAACGGTAAGCTGGAAGACGCAAGAAATATTGCAAAAAGAATTGTCGGCAGTGATTCGTCACCATCTAGCAATACCACGAGACCAATTACTCAAAACACCCCTACAAATTCGTACGCATACATGATGCGGGACATAAACGATGAACAATTGATCATTAAAGTCATCAAATCTTTCGAAGAAAATAACAATCTTTCCATGATTAATCTTTCCATGTGTGATGTTAGAGGCAGAACTTTATTACATTTAGCGTCATTCAGTAACTGCTATAGTCTCGTCTCACTATTAATCAAATATGGATCGCACTTAAATGATCAAGATGTTTTTGGTTTTACCGCGTTACATATGGCATGTATAAATGGGGATTTGAGAATTATCAGGCTACTGTTAGAGTGCAACGTGGATGTTATGAAGAAATCCAAGAACGGCTTTATCGCCAAACAATTTTTCTTGATGAATTACAGTATTAATAAAGCAAGATACTCAAATTATGAAACTAGTCTGTTTGATGATGTCTTGACTAGATTGACGAAAAATAGCGCGGTATGCGGTGATAATCAACCATTCGACAGAGATTCATCCCAGTCGAGTTTCAACTCAAGTCTATTTGATGATGATAATGATACTCATAATGATCGTTACAAAGGAAGGAGCCATTTACCAGTCAACTCCGCTGAACCCATTTCTCAATTATCCACCCGCGATAACAATACGTCATTTGCAATTATGGACTCAGATTCAGGTTATGACGTAAGTGACTGCGAATCGTCTTCAGATGAAATTGCCTTGGAGTTCTTCAATGCCCATAAAATCAAGGACGCCTCTTTCCAGCAAAATCAACTTCAAAAGGGAGCTGAAACTAACGTAGAACATGACGGCTCTTTATGGAACAGAATGCTAAATCGTTTAAATGACGAACTGCCTAAGTATGAAGATCTATTCCCAAGGATATCCAAACACGGAGAACTTGGTATTAAATCTGTCGATGCTAGCTTAGAGGATCCTACTCAAATGACCATTGATGATCCTCAAACTTCTTCAGAAGACGATGAGTTGGAAGCTTTGCAAATTGGATTCAACACAATCTTCTCCAAGAAGCAAAACTTCCAGAATGATAAAATGCTGTTATTCTTTTGGATCCCATTGACTTTGGTACTACTATTATGTTTCACATTGTCGAAGTTGGGCAAAGATGATGACATGTTCCATAATATATCTAAAATTTTTCAGGAATACCTAAGAATTGGGTTAGCCAAGGTTCTGTTAGGTAACGAAAGAATGAAGACTTCCTTAAAAATGCAACTATCGAACTTTCAAAACAATAACATTTTAAATGACATGCGAGTCAGTTAAAGACATTTATTTTAGCTATATAACTTCTAATTTACATAGATCCATTCTTCTTATTACCTTGCATTTCAATTTATTTTTCTTTATGCTGCAAATACTATATTACTTACTACATTGTTTTCATTTTTTTATTTTGTAGGCGTCTGTTATTTTCAAGATCAATGCCGAAAAATTTTCAGCTATAAGAAAAGACTGAAAATTTATAGTACCTCATCTCTAACAAACACGAAGAACCAAATCAGGAAACCGTGGGCAATATGAGCGACATAGAAGGCAAGAATCATTTTCGTATCATTGTAGGGTCGTATGAGCACAATATTCTATGTTTATCCTTAGATATTCCAGTGCAAAAGAAAGACGATGCGACTAAGACACCGCATTTTATGCCAATATTTCATTTTCAGGCTCATTCATTGAGTATTAAGTGCTTAGCTGTTTCCAGAAGGTACTTAGTTTCTGGATCCAACGACGAACACATCAGAATTTATGATTTGCAAAAAAGAAAGGAATTGGGCACACTGTTAAGCCATCAGGGTTCTATTACTGCTCTCCAATTCTCGCATCCAGCTTCTTCCAGCGAGGATGCCACTGTTGCAAAGGGAAGTAAAAATAGTAAGTGGCTATTATCAGCGTCAGAAGACCACAAGATCATGGTTTGGAGAGTTAAGGATTGGGAAACTGTGGGGTCATTAAAGGGACATACAGCCCGAATTAATGATATGGATATCCATCCCACCAATAGAATTGCCATCAGTGTTAGTGAGGACCATTCTATTCGTCTCTGGAACTTGATGACTTTAAGGAATGCTGCTGTACTAAAGCTAAGGAAATACAACACTAACGGATCCTTCGTTAGATGGTTAGGAGCCAAAGGTGATTATTTTGCTGTGGGTTTAAGAGACAGGGTTCTCATTTATGAAACAGGGTCAGCTAAAGTTTTTAAAGAAATACTTTTCGATAGAAAAACTATTATGCATCTTGAAACACATATTCTACCATTCGATAATAGGGAATATCTTACCGTTGGTGTTAGTGATGGTAATGTTCACTTTTATCCTTGTGAACAGTTATTCAAAGAAAATGAAGAAAATGAAAAAGAACATGAAGAAGAAAGTGGCGAGAAGAAAATCGAACCGGCCTTCTCATTATTAGGCCACACAAATCGTGTCAAAGATTTCAAATTTTATAAGAATGATTTCGGGACCTACTTGGTAACCATTGGTTCTGACGGTAAAATTGTTGTCTGGGATATGTCGACAAAAGAACAAGTAGCAGTTTACGACTGTGGTGAAAGGTTGAATTGTCTAACGCTATGTGATGAAGATATCGAGAAGTACAGTACCATGAGGAAGAGAGATGCTGGAACAGCTGAACTGGGTGAACAAAGTGAGGTAGAAAGTGATACCGAAGAATTAAAGAAGATTATGTTTGGTGAGAAGAAGAAGCTCAACAAAAAGAAGAAGAAACAATTGAAGAAGAGCAAAGTCTCTGTAGAACTAGAATAAACACTCTATATACGCGCATAACACACCAATAATGTAAATTATATCAGTTTGAGAATTCAATACAGTATAGAGCATACCAAATCGTTCAAAACGATATGAGACCATATTATTATTATTGTCACTATTATTGTTATTTGTGGAAAGGCTATATACGGCAGCTGGTAAATCATCAAGAGTAACAACAGGCTGTAAAATTGCCAAATAAAGTAGCCATGAGAAATCCCATGTCTCCTACGGAGCAGCATTCACAACATAATTCTACATTGGCCGCCTCTCCGTTTGTTTCTAACGTATCTGCAGCAAGGACACAACAAAATGTATCAAACGATGCTCAAAATGATCATTTACAACCTTGGAACAGATCCAATTCGGGCACCAGTCCTTACCAATCATTAGCAAATAGCCCTCTGCTGCAGAAGCTCCAGGCGAATATCATGACTCCGCATCAGCCATCGGCCAATTCCGGTCCCACTGCTGGCAATGTTGCAAACGACAACAACTTATTAGCATCCATGTCTAAGAATAGCATGTTCGGTTCCACGATACCGTCCACATTAAGAAAGGTAAGCTTGCAACGCGAATACAAAGATTCAGTTGATGGGACGATTGATGGTGACGACGATGATGATGATGATGATGACAACAATGGCGATACGACTGAGAATGCTAATAATGATCGAGACAGTAGACTAGGAAGCAATATGCCATTGACAACAACAACATTGACGACAACAACCACAGCTACACAACTAGATGTTTCTGAATTGTCAGCTATAGAGAGACTAAGGCTTTGGAGATTTGATGCGTTGATGCAGCATATGTACAGGACAGCAGAGTACATTGCTGATAAAGTGTATACAATATCGAGTGATCCCGATGATGCCTTTTGGCTGGGTCAAGTATACTACAATAATAATCAGTACGTAAGAGCTGTGGAACTTATTACTAGGAACAATTTGGATAGCATCAATATCCTATGCCGATATTTATTGGGACTCTCTTTTGTGAAGTTACAAAAATTCGATGACGCTCTCGATGTCATCGGCGAATATAATCCATTCAGTGAAGATCCAATTGTTACAGCCGCAAACGCCACGAATAATAACGGCAGTAATAGCAACACATCACAGCCAGTTACCGACGGCGGCATAAAAATGGAATCATCATTGTGTTTTCTGAGAGGTAAAATTTACTTTGCGCAGAATAATTTTAATAAGGCAAAAGACGCATTTCGCGAAGCCATTCTAGTAGACATCAAAAATTTTGAAGCTTTTGAAGTGCTTCTGTCGAAGAATCTATTAACCCCGCAGGAGGAATGGGACTTATTCCACTCTTTAGATTTCAAAGAATTTGGCGAAGATAAAGAAATTATGAAAAATCTTTATAAGATCAACCTATCCAAGTATATTAATACAGATGAGATAACGAGATCCAATGAAATTTTAACAAAGGACTACAAATTGGGTAACAATGTGGACGTCGTAAGAAGCAGAGTGGATATTTTTTATACGCAATGCAAATTCAACGAATGCTTAGAATTGTGTGAGGCCGTTTTGGAAACCGATGAGTTTAATACAAACATTCTGCCAACTTATATTGGATGCCTATATGAACTTTCAAAAAAAAACAAGCTTTTCCTTTTATCACACCGGTTGGCAGAGAATTTCCCGAAGTCTGCGATAACATGGTTTAGCGTTGCCACCTATTATATGAGCCTGGACAGAATTTGCGAAGCTCAAAAATACTATTCCAAATCCTCAATATTGGATCCAAGCTTTGCTGCAGCATGGCTAGGGTTTGCACATACTTATGCGCTGGAGGGTGAACAAGATCAAGCATTAACAGCATATTCTACAGCGTCAAGATTTTTCCCTGGGATGCACTTGCCAAAACTATTTCTCGGAATGCAGTTCATGGCGATGAATTCTCTAAACTTAGCAGAATCCTACTTTGTCTTGGCATATGATATCTGTCCAAACGATCCATTAGTGCTTAATGAAATGGGTGTAATGTATTTCAAAAAGAATGAATTCGTCAAAGCCAAGAAATATCTGAAGAAGGCGTTGGAAGTGGTGAAGGATCTGGACCCAGGTTCGAGGACGACGATATCGATTCAATTGAACCTGGGTCACACATATAGGAAATTGAATGAGAACGAAATTGCCATCAAATGTTTCAAATGTGTCCTGGAAAAAAGTGATAAAAATTCAGAGATCCATTGTTCATTAGGATATTTGTATTTGAAGACCAAAAAATTACAAAAGGCAATCGATCATCTGCACAAGTCATTGTATATAAAGCCTAATAATGCATCTGCGATGACGCTACTGAAGAACGCCCTAGAGCTAAACGTGACTTTATCGTTGGACGCCAGCCATCCACTTATTGATAAGTCTAATCTAATGACTCAGACAAGCACGGACAAGGCTTCCGTCAACAAAAAGAGATCCTCGCTGGCATATGACCCTGCTAACATGGCCAAAAGGTTGAGAACGCAAAAAGAGATCTTTGACATGAACAACGAATTTCTCACGAGGGGAGGCCGCGACAGCAAAAATGGCAATACTAATGGTAATGACAATCTTGATGATAATCTTGATGCAGATATGGAGCTAGAATAAGGTGTGGAGGAGAAAAACACATGCTAGTACAAAATATAGCGTATATATTCATCTAAAATAATTGAAAAAAAGAGGAGAAAAAGTATTTTTTTTTTTGGACGTAACACTATTATGCTGGTGTTTGTAGCCCTCCCTGATGTCTGACCGCGTCATCAAAATTCTATAGGCTCTCCATTCGTATCTGTTGATGAAGGGATAAACGCCGGTGATTTGGTTTTCTCTTGCTTCCTTTCCTCCTTCCTTCTTGTTGTTCTTCTTTCTCTTCTTTTCCTGTCCTTTTCCTTGCCCTTTTGGGCCTTTGTGGCCTCTTCGTCCACGTTCGTATTTTTCGAAAGGCTGTTGTTAATCTGTATCAAAGTATGGTTCTCGATCGCCAGCTCTTCCAGGCGTTGTTCAAGCTGCATGTTCCTTTTCTCCAAAGAATGAATTTTCTTCCTCATATCCTTGCAATCAAGGCGCGACTTGCGGGTGGTGATCTCTAGCTTGTCCTTTAATTCATCGTAGGACAACTCCTTGGTGTTTTTCCTCCGTTTCTCTTTCTTCTTCGACCGGTCCAGATCTGGAGATGAGCCTGCCCCGTTGACATCCTGGGTGCCGCTATCGATAACATCCTCAGCCTCGAGCGTTACCAGCTGCTCTTCCATCTGTATGCTCCCCTTCCCGGATTTTGACCTGGCCCTTCTAGTTTTGCCCTTTGGCTTAACCTCCAAATCAAGGGTCTCCGCGTTTCCAAAAATGCCTTCCAAGCCGTTCAACAGCTCATCCACATCCTCTTGTCTAGATTCTATCTGCTTCTCCTTCTTCTCACGCGGAGCAACTGCGGCAGCTTGTGAATTCCTTGCATAAGATGCACAGTGATCGTCGTCACCGTTCTTCAGCCAATTGGAGTAGACCTGCTCGTCTGCAACGCATTTTTTCTGGCTGCCGATACTGTCGTCCAGTAGGAACCCCAGTAACTCTTCCTTGTTCATGACTGCACACTATACCTGACTCGGTTTAGAGGCCATATCCTTACATCGATTTACTCATTGCATGTCTTCATGTGATGAACTATTAATTCCTACGTTATTATGCCAGCAAAACGCCGACCCCACACCCTAATATGAGCCCCATGCAAACCTGAAAAAATTACTATACTCTATACTTAGTCCTAATCATTTTTTGCTTTTGCCCTAGGACCATTTTTTCTTTTTTCCTTTTTTTTTCATCATGTTAATGGAGCTTTTTAAACAGTATAATGATCTTTTAAGCGATGGTTTCTGTCTTTCCCTTTAGTGGTACGTACGATTTTCTTTTGTGCATAATTTAGTTGCATTATGAAACCACGTTTCGGATTCATAGTGAGGTTCTACTCTTCGAAAAGACCTACGTTTCATAGCATAGCCCCTCCAAAGGTTAACGCAAGCACAGTACACACCACCAGCAGTCCAAGCAAGGGTAAACATAGAGGAAAATCGTTGATACTCGTAGGAACATTAGCACTCGTGACATCGGTGATTTCAGTAAACTATCAGAAGAACAAACCAGTTGAGTTTCTTGAATAAGACAAATGACTGCTGCTGCTACACCACAACCAGCTTTCTCGCCAGACCAGGTTTCAGTGGTCTTCGTTTTGGGAGGACCCGGTGCAGGCAAAGGCACCCAGTGTGAAAAACTGGTTAAGGACTATTCCTTCGTCCATTTATCGGCGGGAGACCTTCTGCGTGCTGAACAGGGCAGGAAAGGCTCTCAATACGGAGAACTGATTAGTAACCATATCAAAGAGGGCCTGATTGTTCCTCAGGAGATCACTTTGGCGCTATTGCGCAACGCCATCTCCGAGAACATCAAGAACAACAAGCACAAATTCTTGATTGACGGGTTCCCCAGGAAGATGGACCAAGCCATTTCCTTCGAAAGGGACATTGTCGAAAGTAAATTCACCCTTTTCTTTGACTGTCCTGAAGATATCATGCTGCAGAGACTACTGGAGCGTGGCAAGACCAGTGGAAGAAGCGACGACAACATCGAATCCATCAAGAAGAGGTTCAAAACTTTCAAGGACACCAGCATGCCCGTTATTGAGTATTTCGAAACCAAATCTAAAGTCGTCCGTATTCGCTGTGACAAGGCTGTCGAGGATGTCTACAAAGACGTCCAGAATGCCATTCGTGATAGATTATAGACCCACAAGCACTATTTATAGTACGCGCTGTAGACTGCGGCAATATATATATATACATTTTAGAGATGGGTGTATAACCCTTTAGTAAACATTGTACGGCATGAGGGTAACCCAGAATTGTTTCACTAAATTATTCAGTCCATGAATTAAAAGAGAACAATAACAGTAACAAAGGCCTGGTCACTGTTTGGGTAATCGTTCAACCTCCACAACAAGCCAGACGTATTTTACGCCATGGACAAGATCAATCCTGACTGGGCAAAGGACATTCCGTGCAGAAATATCACTATCTATGGCTACTGCAAGAAGGAGAATGAAGGTTGTCCTTTCAAACATGGCGATAACGCTACCGCTTCTGCTGTTAATGACGCTTCCCCTCTTCTAGAGATTGGCGAAGCCACCACTCCAACCATGGCGGCAGTTCCCAAGTTCAATGCAAAAGTTTCTGCCAGTTTCACTCCGATGACAGTTGGTAGTGATTCTGCAGCTACTGCTACTGCCACCACCTCCGCTACTACGAAGGCTAATGTCAGCGTCACTATTGCGGATACTTCCGGGGCCGCTTCTACGGTTAATCCAATGGTTAATCCTGCAGTTAGTGGCACGTTGTTGAACAGCAATAACAACAGTAGCAATATAAGCATATCAATACCTACTACCGCCTCGAGCTCGAATTATGACCCCTTCAATGCTCCCATCTTCACTCCCTCTTCAACATCATCGATACATACCAATACGAATGCGTCTTCGTTCCCATTCCCCCCCATTACAAATTCTAGTGGCATGAATATAAACGCTAATGATGACAGCAATAGCAACATGAGCATGGCTAACAACGTCCCACCTTCCATGCAACCGCCTACAATGGAGAGCAACAATCTCAAGTATCCGAGTATCTATCCGCCTCCTCATAGCCTTCTACAGTACCATCTATATGCCCCTGAACAACCATCATCGCTGAAGTCGTTATTAAGACCCAATGAAAGATCCGCCGATCAACTCTTTATCCCAAATAACATCAGAGAAGATTTAACCAAGAAAAACCTGTCAATTTTGCAAGTTTTCCCCTCTTCAGGTAAAGTTATACCAAGCATTGTGCAGGACTATTTCAATTTGGTGCCACTGAACTTCAATAACAACGATTTTTTGAATAAAACAACGCTTTTCAAAGTCTTTTCCAATTATGATGGTAAGCCATATGTTTTAAAAAGACTACCTAATATCGACAAATCGATGAACCCGAACAAAATATCGAAAATCTATCAGATTTGGTCGAAGGTTAACTGTACAAACTTAATAAAGTTCAGGGATATCTTCCAAACTACGAAATTCGGCGATCTGTCTATCTGTTTGATCTTTGATTACTATCCAAATGCATTATCTTTGTATGACTATCATTTTGTTAATTTCCCCAAATTCCCCATTACCATGAACTATCTATGGATATATTTAGTTCAGCTCACTAACGTGATAAATTCTATTCATTCACAAAACCTAAAAATTGGCAATACATTAAACTGGAGAAAAGTTTTTATCACTGGTGACCCAGGTAGAATCAAATTATCACACTGTAACTTTATGGATCTCTTGTTTAATGACGATACGGATACAGTAGCATCCTCCAGCGGGAGTACTATGGAAAGACTACAACAGCTGGACTACAAATATCTGGGACTGCTGTTATTTAATCTATCAATGAGCATTGATAACTCTAACAACAATAGTACTCCAAGAGAATGTCGACTCGATGAAATAACCCTCCAATCAATAGATGACTTAAAACAGATAGATGATAAGTTCAAGGATACACTTAAGTATTTATTATTCGACGACGACGACGATGAAAAAAAGAGTATCCACGGCCTAACGAGTCATTTTTTCGATAAGATGTTTATGGTCTTGGAATCATCACAAACCTATACAGAATACATGGAATCCGTCTTATCAAGAGAACTAGAAAATGGCAGGTTGTTCAGACTGATCAATAAACTAAATTGCATTTTTGGTAGAATCGAATCGAGAATAGACATAAACTGGTCCGAATCTGGCACCAAGTTCCCCATTATTTTATTCTATGACTACATATTCCATCAAGTGGATTCCACTGGCAAACCAATAATGGACTTAACTCACGTACTAAGATGTTTGAACAAATTAGATGCAGGTATCCAAGAAAAATTAATGTTAGTAACGCCTGATGAGTTGAACTGCATCATCATATCCTACAAGGAGTTGAAGGACTTGATAGATTCCACTTTTAGATCCATCACCCAATAAAAAGAAACTAAATAGTCTAGAAACACACGTACATACGACAAGTATACGCTAATCCCCCTCAACATTCCCCGTTGTTGTCTTATTGTGGAAAATTTTCTGTATTTTCCCCTCTTGTTCCCTAATCTTATAGGGTAAGTGGTTCATCCCCTCGTTTGTCACACCTCTTAAGAGCTTAAATGCCAATTCACCTTTGCTCAAGAGGGTGTTCATGGTGAGCCACTCGTGAAGATTATATAACCAAGACGTGCTTGAAGATTCGATTCATGCACCTGATGCAGGGCGAAGTTCCTTCACCGTGAACTTGCATGAGAAATAAAGCTGGAGAAGTATATGATATATCTCGATGTCAGAATTTTATTCATTTGCACCAACGGATCAAGATGGAAACCCCTTCCCCCTTTCCTCTCTACATGACAAAGTGGTGTTGGTAGTTAACGTAGCATCCCATTGTACGTTTACGCCCCAATATAAGGAGTTAGAGTACTTGTACGAGAAATACCGATCTTATGGTCTAGAGATCATAGCCTTCCCCTGTGGTCAGTTCGGAAATCAAGAGTTCGAGAAAGACGAGGAGATCAATAAATTTTGCCAGAATAAGTTTGGCGTGACCTTCCCTATCCTGCATAAGATTCAATGTAATGGCCAAAGGCAAGATCCGGTTTACAGATTTTTGAAGAATTCAGTAAACGGGAAGTCAGGCATAAAGATGATAAAGTGGAATTTTGAAAAGTTTTTGATTGACCGAAATGGGAAGGTAGTTAAAAGGTTTTCATGCATGACGAGGCCACTCGAACTTTCTTCCCTCATCGAAGGGTTGTTGAGTGAACCGCAAAAGCAAGAGACTTGATTTTGCAGCTGGTGAGGCTGAAAAGCTTAAAAATGAAAAGGAAAATGAAAATCACGGGAGAATAGCCTCTGTCACCCTTGTTACTGGATCAGTACTTCATTGCTTTGACATCTCCTTTGCGTAATAGTTTTTTGTTTGTATAATGCTACGTTGAAATATGTAAAAAGTAAGAAAAAAAAATGAATTTTGAAAATTATATCACAGAATAGATAAAGCTGTAAGTAGGCAAAGCAACCGCTTGGGAGACATTAATAATGTATTAATGCACAGAATAAACGATCGGTTTTCGATAATTGATGGCTGGTTGATTGATCCAAAAAAAAAAGCTTTGGTGAACCCCAAAGAAGTTGATGCGCCACAAAATTTCATATACAAGCATCATCTAATAGATTGGGACGAAGTTTATGATGAAGAATTCAACATATATTGTGAAGATGACGTAACTTTGTTCGAAGTGGTAGAGACAGATGAATATTGGTTCCAAATAGATCCTATCGCTGGCGCGATTTTGAAGGTTTCCCGAGTGGATTTGGGTGATTTTACATGTTTGCGGTGCCATAAACTATCAGTGGGGACCAAAAAAACACTTTACATTCATTGCCATCCCTATGAAAAAAACACACCAAGGACTTGCCAGATGAAGTATATGCACAGGGATTCAAAGCAACACTATTATCCTTTATGCAGTTTCAAGGGTGAAAAATTTACTGAAATCGAAGGATTTGTGATTAAGTTGAACAAGTATATCAGAAAGCCCCCCAAGTTGATTGAACAAACTCTATTTGATCCCTTATCATCCAACGAAAAGGAAGGTGTCTTATCTGTCAATGATTGGTACGCACTAAGAAATTTTTTTAAGGGTAAATCCCTCATATATCTTAGATTGATCAATTCGAATTTTCTTATTGTTAAAGACATTACATTATTTCACTTGTCTTTTCAGCAGACTTTAGTAAAACTGGAAAAAAAAAACGACTTTTATACTTGTGAAGAATATGGTGGTCAAGAAGCTATTGATCATGCATCAATACATTTAGCAATTCCAATTATTTGTCATAATGATCACATAAAATACATTGTCTGGAAACAACCCATTTTCCCAACGCAAAATTTTGATGCAGAAAGCGTTGACAGCCAATTGAATCTGGAAGTAAGAATTGCGGATCGTTTGCTGAATAATGAAATTATAACATTAGAAAAGCACTTCCTTCGAGATAGAAAGTTCTCAATGACACATCAAATGGATGACCAAGGTATTACTGATTCGATTGCATCCACTTACACAGTTCTTAGTGAACAAATTGTTAGACGGAAATGCGGATCACTTTTAAACCAAATTATTATCCAATGCAAGATAAAGGATACTGCTACAACGTTGGCCAAACGAGATTCCACCTTTGATCAGCTCTCAAAGCTAATATCTAATTTTTGTTTCACAGAATCAATGGCTAGGTTACAATGGTGGCAAGAGTGTATACGAAATGAATTTGATATACCTGGTTTCGACAACTATCACCAAAGTTGCAATGACATGCAGCGAAACGTAGATAAGGCAATCGAGTTTTTTTTGCCTGTGCTGATAACGCAACATCAGAAGACTTTTCAAAGACATTTAGTGTGCGAGCCTGACCATCCAGAAATTTCCAAGAGATACTTGTTTGTTGACAAATTCATAGTCGATGTCTCTGAAAGAAGAGTAGTAAATCCGTTAAGTCATGACATTTTCCAAATAACAAGCTTTAGAAATGCAAAATTAAACATAAGCAATGGTATTTTGGACTGGAGTTCCTTCATATTCGATAGTATGCCGTATCCAGTGTTCTCACCAACTTTGTTTACGTTGGTGGAGACGGAAGAATTAGAACTTACATGGGATGAAAGTTCACAGGCGTTTGTCAAAGTTGATCGCGCAACTAATGTTGATACACATTCAATTGTGCGAAGAAAAGGGATACAATTAGATTTGCCATCATACGGTAAAAAGTATTTATATCAAGGCAAACCGGAGGATTTAGAAAGATCGAAGCTTCCACCAGATCTAAATAACTTAGTATCTGTCCACGGATACAAAGATTCAGAAAGGCTGAGATTCATGTGGAGTGAAATGGAACGGATCAAGTCGCTTTATGAACAACGCAATTTAGTTGAAGAGTCTTTTTATTATTATCTTGAAGTCTTGAACTTTGGAAGCATATTCAACGATAACGAATAACACTAAAAAGCGAATGGAAGGCTCAAAGTCAAATATATTTATGCAAAGAACGAATTGAGCAACCCTCACCTATACCCGCGTTTTATTATAAATTCGCCTAAATAGGTATTTGGATATCACTAGGTATGTTTCACTTTCATTTACCTTGTATGAACGAAAAGTTTTTTAGATATGAAAAAATTGAATAGAATGGGATTGTGTGGAAACATTAAAAATAGGAAGATAAAGAAAAGGCACAAGAATACTCTTATAACTTATATGAGTTCAAAAGTTGTCCAAATATGTAGGTAATTCTATTGACGAAAAATATGCATTTATATATGAGAAACGAAAAAGATTATCTGAATTGGGAATAATAAGCTTCTTCTTTGAATCTTTGTGCAATCAATTCCAGGATTTCGGTACTATAAACATCTTGTAGACTTTCATGGCCCTTTAAGACACGGTCCTCGTGTATTTTTTGTTCATTTTTAGTTACAACCACCACATTTTGCAAAGAAATAGGTTTTAGGGGATCCCATTTAGTTAGTGCTAGTCTAGTGGAGATGCCGCTGATCGGCGACTTACCCTTGAACACTTCTTCGACGAGGTAACTAACATCCTTCAGAGCCAGTGGAATACGCTGACCCGGTATACCGGACTTGCTCATTTGACCTGCCAATGATTGGTAGATACCATCATACACTTTGATTCTATTTTTACCTTCAATGGGTTCTAAGGGTTTATCGGATATGCTGGACAAGATCCATGTAGTGATGATCAATCCAAACAAACTTGGCATAGTACCCAAAACTGGTAAGATTCTTACTCGGAAATCGTTTAATGCACTAAGCTCATCAACTTTCCCCCTTTCATATTCTTCGTCCGGTAAAGGCAACAATTTAGCCTTCTTGGGATCTGGTTTTTCGGCACTGAATACTACGGGGATACCAGATAAGATGCCTCTTTTTTTCAGTTTTCTTCTCACCACTCTTGCCAGAGGATCTTCTTCAGTGGTGGCCAGATCGCCCACGTTAAGTTTTGTAGGATCGCTTTTCGCAGAAGCACCCATGGAGGAGATCACTTTAATGCCATGATTATAGGAAAATTCCAATAAGTCAACTTTTGTATTGATATTATCAATACAGTCCACGACGAAGTCAGGCGCTCCATTTCCAAGAGTCAATCTTTCGCCATTTTCTATGGTCCACAATTCATTAATCGGATCAATATTGCACCATGGTGCAATTTCACGCATATGCCTTCGTAAGCATTCAACTTTGGGAGTACCCACATCCTTGAGTGTGGCACAACTGTGTCTATTTAAGGAACTCAATGAAACTTGGTCAAAATCAACGACTCTGATCTTTCGACATCCGGAACGCACCAAAGAGTTAACTACCCAAGATCCAACACCACCTGCTCCCACAACGACAACGTATTGGTTGGATAACTTGGTGATTTTGTCCTCACCAAGAAAATCAACATTGTTTTTCAAAGATTGGCGGATAAACTCTTCATCATATTGGTGGTACTTATTTATCTTAGAGGTTGTTCGTTCTTGTTCATTTTCTTCACTTCGTTGCGCAGCTGTTTTCCCTTGCGTTTGCCAACGAGTCCAAGCACAGTCTGCGACAGTAGTCATGGCTACAGCGAATAGTGCTGTTGCAGTTATTATTTTCCATGTACCCTTTTCCATTTTTATTGTTTTCGTACCTCGATCAAAAGGGAAAACTCTAGTTTATAATTTCTACAAGTTTGAAGTTTTTTGATTAGATATATGTATACTAAATATGCTCGAAAAATATTTTTTTATTTCAATATTTTTACTAGTTGTTTTATTTGTTATTATTTTGAAGATGCGACATGACAAGTCCATTAATTGCGATTCCGCTAGATTTTTTTTCATGTCATTTTTTTCCCAATTTTTTTTTTTCACCGCCTTAATACAACAGAAGAAAGAAGAAGGGAAAGAACCAGGCAGGCCCTATATGCAACGAGAACTCAATAATTTAATGAGACTTGGAAAAAGAGACTTTTCCTTAAACGTCTTCAAATTCAATGTCCATTTCATCGTCATCATCGTCATTATCACTTCCTTTTGCTTTTGCATCAGGATCTGGAACAGCGGCAGTTGTATTTGAGGTTTCTTCGGTCTTATTATACTTTGATTCTTGCTTTATGCCATTCGGGTTATTCTCGTCTGTTTCTGTCTTCGCTGTATCAGCTGTACCAGTTACGTCTTCAAAGTCATCCTCGAATGCTGCTGCATCTTCATCATTGTCATCTACAACATCTTCCATTTCTTCTTCCTCTTCCTCTTCATCTTGTTGCTGTTGTTGCTGTTGTTGCTCTTCCTCCTCCTCCTCCTCTTCTTCTTTATTCAATTTCGCCTGTTTTTTAGCCAGCGCAGCGTAATAATCATTCAAAGTCTTTTCATTTTCTCTTTCTTCCATTTCTTGTTCAGTCAGAGTTCTATTATTCTGGTAGGGAGTTTCCAGCATGTGTTCATTGTTAGTGTTTATAGAATCCATGGCGGACGCCGTAACTGCAGGATCAAACTCTTCTTCATTATCCAGTCTACCAAGGGCGGTCTTGCCAATGGTACTTTGTTTATGCCATTCAGGAACCGCGTTTTGTTTTCTCTTCTCTTCAGCCTGCTTCTCTTGCAGTTCTCTTTGAGCCACTTCGTCACTTGCAGTGGTGATGTTGATGTGCAAGGTTGCTTGAGAGTTAGCACCGGCACGTCTACTGCTATCGTTACTGAGAGCAGTGCCCATGAGATTAGGTAATTGAGCAGAATCGCCCGGTCTGAACATAGTACTGCCCTTCTTTGGATTGTACGTGTAGGCAGCATGAGATTGGTTCTGGGGAGGTATCAAACGAGCCAATGCAATTTCAAAAGTATTTTCTTCAATTCTTGAATCGTCAATCTTTTTCAAAGAATCAATTATTGGTTGGATCTGGTCCATTAATCTATTCAGTTTATCTTGCTTTTCTTTATTCTTTTTACCAGAGTCATCTTCTACCAACGGCTCATCACATAGTGAACATAGAAATTCCGTTCTGTCAAAATTTAATAGCTGTACAGCCTCCAATTGCGTGTACTTAGTCAGACAAATGGGGCACATGTAACCATTCGGCTCGGAATTTTTGTCCAGGTCGTCCTTCAATCTTTGTACCACTTGATGGACTTTCCACTTGATGGCGTCAATAGCATGAGGGTATTTTACATAGTAATAAACTCTCTCCACACTTTTAGAGTTTGGAGGGTATTCTCTTTGTTTGTGAATGGATATTAGCCTATCTGACCTCAATCTAGCGATGAGCGGACCCAGTTCCGTCTTGTTTATGCTTAAAAGTTGCTTCAAATCATCTTCGGCTAGGACAGAGTGAAATAGTATAGCATCGAGTGCGAGAACAAAGGAGCCACCATAAAACCCTCTCACGACGAACTTTAAGAGACTTTTCACGATATCATCTATAGGTCTATCCATGCTCTGCTGGTTGCTAACACTTGCTTCACCTTCTTGACCTCTCGTCCAATGGATCCTGATTCACCGATGATGAGCAATCTTATACCCAGTCTTTTTTTTTCCAATGTGAGAAGAAACTGCTTGCCAAATCACTAAGCACGAGGGCAGCTCAATCGCATCGGGCGATAACCGCTAAGTAAGATACTTGAAGTGAGCACAGGCGGCCCCAACGGCAGTCTTTGAGTTCAGCTCACGAATACAATTGGTATGCCTGGTCTTCAGCACCTGGAGTATCTTCTCGCCGATTCACCAAGAGAGGGAAGTCGTTCGAAACGACGACCCTCTCGAAATGGAAGAACCAAGAGTCGCGCAGCACGAGAAAAATGGGGAAAGCCCATAATTTCGCAAACGTTTCGCGTTTGTTTTTCATCCCAATTCGTTTCCACTTGTGCAATTTGGATACTGCATTTTGCAATGCAAGCTTTTTTAGATTCTTGCGTTTCACTAACCGTCAAAGGCGATTGACAGGTCTTCACTGCATATCTTCTGACACGAGCAGCGTCGAAGACAAACACCCATAAGCAACACGTAATTCGGAACAACTCGGGGTTTTTACTCTTCCCTCGGCGGTGTAAATCGGATACATAAAAAAAGAAATCACCAAACGAAAAAAAAAAAAAAAGAATTGGCGCATTTGCTGTTTGATTATTGTACGCGTTATTGTTTGCGCTAACATCGCATCGCATCAGCTGACTGAGTGTGTCCCCTACTGGGCTTCGACTCATCACCTTTTCTTGATGAAAAATTTTCGCAGCTTTCTATTACTGTATCGCAATACTCTATTTGACTTCCTTCAGTTTACAGCTCTAGCGCTATAAACATTCAGAGTCGTACCCGTTACCGGCTTGCTTTTATATATATATATATATAAATGTATAATATCTATTCGTATACTCTATTCGGATTCTTCGATCTCGAGCTCTTGCAGGGTGCGCATCTTCGACAAGTTTCTTAAAACTCAAATCTACCGTATATACACTCCAGGGAAGAATAGAAGTGCCGAGATGCTTAGAACCAAAATATCTGTTTCGATCGCTGTAAGGTCGCAGTTAACCAGATCCTTGACAGCTTCAGGGACGACCTCATTGAAAAGATGGCCCAGTAAACAACAGCCGCGTTTATATTCCTCCAACACAAGACCACACAAGGCTACCACAACTAGAGAAAACACCTTCCAGAAGCCATACAGCGACGGGGAAGTCACCAAGACACCAATCGGATCTCATGCCAGGAAGATCTTCGAGGCTCCACACCCACATGCCACCCGTTTGACCGTCGAAGGTGCCATCGAATGTCCCTTGGAGGGCTTCCAACTTCTAAATTCTCCCTTATTCAACAAGGGTTCTGCATTCACACAAGAGGAAAGGGAAGCGTTCAACCTGGAGGCATTGCTGCCACCTCAAGTGAACACTCTGGACGAGCAACTGGAAAGAAGTTACAAGCAATTATGCTATTTGAAGACGCCCCTGGCAAAGAACGACTTCATGACCTCTTTGAGGGTACAGAACAAAGTGCTATATTTTGCGCTGATCAGAAAGCATATCAAGGAACTAGTTCCTATCATCTACACCCCAACGGAAGGTGACGCCATTGCAGCGTATTCGCACAGGTTCAGAAAGCCAGAAGGTGTGTTTCTAGACATCACCGAGCCCGATTCCGTCGAACGCAGGTTGGCCACATACGGCGGGGACAAAGACGTGGACTACATCGTTGTGTCCGACTCGGAAGGTATCCTCGGGATTGGTGACCAAGGTATCGGTGGTGTGCGTATTGCCACCTCCAAACTGGCATTGATGACGCTGTGCGGTGGTATCCACCCGGGTCGTGTGCTGCCCGTGTGTCTGGATGTTGGTACTAACAACAAGAAACTAGCCCGTGACGAATTGTACATGGGTAACAAGTTTGCCAGAATCAGAGGCAAGCAATACGACGAATTCTTGGACAAGTTCATCAAGGCCGTCAAGAAACTGTATCCAAGCGCGGTTCTGCATTTCGAGGATTTCGGTGTTAAGAACGCAAGAAGAATGCTGGAGAAGTACAGATACGAACTGCCATCGTTCAACGATGACATCCAAGGCACGGGCGCCGTTGTGATGGCCTCATTGATTGCCGCTTTGAAACACACCAACAGAGACTTGAAAGACATCAGAGTCCTTGTTTATGGCGCCGGGTCCGCCGGTCTCGGTATCGCCGACCAAATCGTGAACCATATGGTCACGCACGGCGTTGACAAGAAAGATGCACGCAAGAAGATCTTCCTCATGGACAGACGTGGCCTGATTCTACAGTCGTACGAGGCCAACTCCACTCCTGCACAACAAGTTTACGCCAAGGATGACGCAGAGTGGGCCGGCATCAACACCCGTTCGTTGCACGACGTGGTGCAAAACGTGAAACCCACGTGTCTGGTCGGATGCTCCACGCAAGCAAGCGCCTTTACTCAGGATGTCGTGGAAGAAATGCACAAGCACAACCCAAGACCAATCATCTTCCCATTGTCGAACCCCACCAGATTGCACGAGGCCGTCCCCGCGGACTTAATGAAATGGACCGACAACAATGCGCTTGTGGCCACAGGGTCTCCCTTCCCACTGGTTGATGGATACCGTATCTCGGAAAACAACAACTGTTACTCCTTTCCCGGCATTGGGCTAGGCGCCGTGCTTTCGCGCGCTACCACCATCACGGATAAAATGATTTCCGCTGCTGTGGACCAACTGGCTGAATTGTCACCATTAAGAGAGGGTGACTCCAGACCTGGCCTGCTACCCGGCTTGGATACTATCACCAACACCTCTGCGCGTTTAGCCACCGCTGTGATCTTACAGGCGCTCGAGGAGGGCACCGCCCGTATCGAGCAAGAACAAGTGCCCGGCGGCGCTCCTGGCGAGACTGTCAAGGTTCCTCGCGACTTTGACCAGTGTTTACAATGGGTCAAGGCGCAGATGTGGGAGCCCGTGTACAGACCTATGATCAAGGTGCAGCACGATCCATCGGTGCACACCAACCAATTGTAGACGGAGCGTGCGCGACGGCTACCGCTACGGCGACTATATAGAACCACATACACGTCGAACTTCTTTTTTTCTTTCTTTTTTTTTCCCTCTGTTTAGAAAAAAGCTGATATACTTACACTACTAATAAATAATAACAACAACAATAAAACTAATCCGCTGATCCCAGTAGTGACAACAATATCTTGTTACCGGATACGGTAAAGGCGGCACGTAACGGCCGTGCAGCGCGACACACGACCTCCGGATGCGTGGGTGCGCCCCTGCTGACGACGGCCGCGCGGGGTTTTGTGGCTGGCGTGGTGTGCGGGTGCTGCTGCACCAGGGGGGCGCAGCGGGCTTTTTTTTTCTTTTTTTTTTTTTTGGTTCGGTGAAGAGAACAAACGGGGACAAAAAATATATGCCCATATCTGGCGGTGGAAACAGGTATAGACGCCGCCCCGGCGCATTCGTTCTCGCTCTCTTTCTGTCTCTCTCGTTCTCGCACTAATGTGGTTTTACTTCGTTATCCTCTGTACTGTACTGCATTGTACTCTGTTTCCTCTACTGCTAGGTCACTGCCCAACAGCTACTGCTACCGAGACTGTGACGCTGAAGTTTATTCGCTGATATCCCACAAAGAACTCTATTAGCCACAGACAAGGCAAGGCAACGCAACTCAAGGCAAGACCACAACCGTCCCCCTCCTTCATCCATCCTGTGATACGTACGACGCTAACAGTAGTAACAACTGCAATGAACACCGGTATCTCGCCCAAACAGGACGACGCCTCCAACCCCAACCTACTCAACATAGGCCAAGACCATTCGCTGCAGTACCAGGGCCTCGAACACAACGACCCTCAATACCGAGAGGCCTCTCACCAGACCCCTCATCAGTACTTGAACCAGTTTCAAGCGCAGCCCCAACAGCAACAACAACAGGCGCCTTATCAAGGCCACTTCCAACAGTCGCCGCAACAACAGCAACAGAACGTTTATTTCCCTCCGCCTCCGCAATCGCTGAGACAGGCCACTTCGCAGTCGCAGTCGCAGTCGCAGCAGCAGCAGCAGCAAAATGCTCCTCTTAACTTAAATCAGCAGCAACAGTACGCTAGTTCGAATTCGAATTCGAACCCGAACAACAATGTTAACGGCAACACGATTCCTCAGGACTTCGGTTACATGCAGCAGACCGGGTCCGGTCAAAACTATCAAACGATTAATCAACAGCAATTTTCTGAGCTGTACAACTCGTTTCTAAGCCATTTGACGCAGAAGCAAACAAACCCCTCCGCTGCAAGCGCAAACTCGTCTGCTAATAACAACAACCCGAGCAGCGGGAACAACAGCACCGGCAGTAATCCCGCTCAATTGGCAGCTTCTCATTTGAACCCGGCCACAGCCGCCGCCGCCAACAATGCCGGCGCTTCCGCTTCATACTTGACTCAACCCCCTCAGGTGCAAAGATACTACTCCAATAACATGAATGCTCTTTCCAGTCTTTTGGACCCTTCCTCTGCCAATGCTGCGGGCAACGCTAACTCCGCGACCCACCCCAGTCTGTTGCCGCCCAACTTGCCGCCGCAATTGTCCCACCACCAGCAACAGATGCAACAACAGCAATTGGTGTTGCAGCAGCAGCAGTTGCAACAGCAGCAACAGCTGCAGCACCAACACCAACTGCAACAACAGCAGCAGCAACAACAACTACAACAGCAACAGCAACAACATCATCTACACCAGCAGCAGCAGCAGCAACAACAACATCAACATCCAGTGGTGAAGAAACTCTCATCCACTCAAAGCAGAATTGAAAGGAGGAAACAACTGAAAAAGCAAGGGCCCAAGAGACCTTCTTCCGCCTACTTCTTGTTTTCCATGTCCATAAGAAATGAGTTACTGCAACAGTTCCCAGAGGCCAAAGTGCCCGAATTGTCCAAATTGGCCTCAGCAAGATGGAAGGAGTTGACCGATGACCAGAAAAAACCATTCTACGAGGAGTTCAGAACCAACTGGGAAAAATACAGAGTCGTAAGAGACGCTTACGAAAAGACTTTGCCACCAAAGAGACCCTCGGGCCCCTTCATTCAATTTACTCAGGAAATCAGGCCCACAGTTGTCAAGCAAAACCCTGATAAGGGTCTAATCGAAATCACCAAGATAATTGGTGAAAGATGGCGCGAATTAGATCCTGCCAAGAAGGCAGAGTACACTGAAACCTACAAGAAGAGATTAAAGGAGTGGGAAAGCTGTTACCCCGATGAAAACGACCCAAACGGTAACCCCATCACTCCTTCACACAAGGCCATGAACATGAATTTGAACATGAACACTAAAATAATGGAGAACCAAGACAGCATCGAACATATGACCGCGAGTGCAATCGAATCTGTCACGGGCAACAACAACAACAACAACAACAGCACAAACTCAAACACACCCGTTTCGCCCCCTATTTCATTGCAGCAACAGCCGCTACAACAACAGCAACACATGTTGTTGGCAGACCCCACTGAAAATGGTTCTATCTTAAAAAATGAATAAACATTCAGCAAACAAGTTTAATTATCAACTGTAACATTATCCTACTCAAACGACGAAAAAAAAAGCTACGGCGGCCGTTTTGGCCCTTTTTTATTTCCTTTTTCAAAATTTGTCCCATATTGTACTACTCTATCTTCCTACTACTACTGCTACTTTTACTTTATTTCAATACTGTTCTTTCTTTTGGTGTGTATATATATATATATATATATATGTATATATGTATGTGTGTAACATTTCTTCTATCCTCATTTTTATGTATTATATCAATCGTAGATTCCAACTTTTTTCCCTCAATACTGCGCAACGTTGCAAACACCTTTTCCCTGTTTCATGTGTCATCGCCCATTCCTATTATATTATCAATCTCTCCGCGTAACTTGAGCCACTTTTTGGAACGCCCCATGTGGTAATGCTCTGTGATCGATCGGCAATAGCTGCTTATTGTTCCAAGCACCATGCATATAATGTTGGGATACGGAGGAAAAAAATTAATTGATTTCGCCCAGGATCGAACTGGGGACGTTCTGCGTGTTAAGCAGATGCCATAACCGACTAGACCACGAAACCTACTAATTTGTGATGAAGTGGAGACATTGAATAATCGATGTCTCCCCCATATTTATTGTCAATGTGTAATTCACGGGGAATTACTTATTATTCTATGCCTGATATCTAAGATCTTGTTTATACTTAGGGGGGGTGGAGAAGCGCAAGGTGTCCGATCCGTTCGTTTGCTTAACCTATTCATTTTTAGCTGTTTCATAGTGTGTCTGTTTCAGGTGTGTTTCATAGATGTTTCCGTTGCGTCCACTATGACGTACCCTATCCCGTCTTCGTTTACAGATATTCTCACACGTTCTAGAGTACCAGTGTGCTGGAAATAGTATTTTCTTCTTTTGAAGAGCTATATAATTTTGCGAATATATAAAATTCAATGTATACTTCTTACTTTCCACACAATATCACCCATTATCAACGATATAGCCGATATCTCCTCCGTCGTCACTACTTGCATACAGCAATATATTATTTGTTCTAGTACCGCCTCAGAGACTAAGTACTCCGTGATCTTGACACCCTCCAGCACCATATGCACCATTGACACCAGCGCGGTTTCAGTTACTGGCGGGAACTTCTTTCGTTGGCCCACCATTTTTTCCCCATTATTATGCACTGTGGGATCGAGTCTCAACTCCTTCAAAATGAAGGAGTCCTTGCACAATTTCTGCCAAAGCTCAATAAATCTCTTGGAGACAAAGTCACCAGAATATCTAATCATCTGCTCCACACACACACATGCTGGCTGGACTATTGAATAGTCTGTACATATCACGCACTGTGTGATAGAGTCCCATGTGCTGGCAACCTCTCTTATAAGCAGATTATGTTGCGTGGCTAATAAGGGAAAAATAAGCCTCATGACAAGCAGAATCTGCACTCGCAACCGTTTTGATGGATGCGTAAGTAATCTCTCCCCATAGCTCAAAATTTGCAGTAATATCTTATATGAGTCCCGCGGTAAAGGAGAAGTCCACTCATCAGCATCGTTATCCGAATTTTCACCTTCCAATTCTCCTTCCTCTTCGTCGTCGCTATCTGGCTCTCTCAACCTGGAGTCAAAATATTCTTGGAAATTACTGGACCCATTGTCCTCTTTTGAGAACCCTACATCGTTCTCATCCATTGTGTCATCTTTAGCCCGTGCCTCTTTATCTAGTATACTAAGTACCTGCTCAAAATTGGTCATACCCCAGGGTGAAAATGTGCTGTGTGAAACATGCTGATCCGCTATTTTCAAAATCATCTCGTCATCGTTGATGTATTTTTTTTTCATTTCCAAAATAATAACTTCAAATAATTGGAAAAATTGAAGACACAAGTCACTATATCCATGATAATAGTCGAGGAGTTTGAATATCGTTTCAATAACGTCTTTGAAGCTTTCAATAGTTTCATAGCCGGCCAATTGACAAATCACCATCAATATATTACTCACCCTTTCAGTCATCCCAGAATGCAATCTCGAAGAAATAGCTTCCACCAGGTAATCTACGTTGCTTAATATCATGTCGGGAACAGATCCATGATATAGAGTTTCCGCTATGGTCAACGCGCATGATTGACTGGAATGCCTAATGCCTTCAGAGGGCGACGCCAAGCCATCAATAACGATATATATGTAGTCAATCAGTTCAGGTTGGAAATCATTTTTCATAAGAGAACAAATTGTTTCAATAGAGGATAAAATTGTACATATCGCGAATTCATCATTTCTTTTGATGCCCTTTCCTTCAATTTCCATACTAATATCTTGAGAAAGTTCGCTACAAAATTCCAGTAGCGTTAAGCATGCCTCTTCAACCATGGAACCGGAATCGATCACACTTGACTGAAATCGTAGGTAATCGTCTTCCTGCTTTGGGGGATTTACTACCCCCTTGAGAAAACTACTACTTAACCACACCGCCACTATCTTCTGTGTTCTTGGCGAATCAACTTGACCTGAAATCAAATCCATCGCCGTATCGTTTAGGACATTCTTCTCTGATAACAAAGATCCCATATGACGTCCAAACTTTTGCAGGTTTAACGACATATCTTTTGACAATCTTGGCAAAACAACCACCTCATTTTTACATATTAATTTTTGGAAATTCACCGTAGTTGTTATTTGGCCGCTTTGTTCGATTATTTTCTCTTTATCATTGATCAAATTTGGAGGTTCAATCGATTCATTAACGGAATCAAATAAATATTTAACCATTTGATTGACCACTATATCTTTGCCTTCATTTTTGTGTAGGCTGTTCATTGCAAATGCTAAAGCTGATAATTTACCAGCGCGGTCAAATCGAATGATATCACTTAGATTGTGCAGATCCTCATTGAGAACCTCCTTTAATTTATCCAAATGTGAAGGTAAAATAAACATGGTATCTCGTTGTAAATTTACTAGGGTAGACACGAACACATGCTCACAATTATGTAGGGACTTTTCACATCTGACTAGCAAACTTGAAACAAACATTGCCAGTGCTTCATTTATTGCGTCGTTATTACGTGTAAGTAACTTGGGTATAAAGGCCTCTAAAGCAATCTTAATTTGACCTGAAGTTGCTCTCAACCAGCTTGTGTCCCGATGAGTTTTCTCATTGGTTTCGCCATCTTTTTGTGAAAGAACGATAGGATCATTAAACGAAAATGGTTGATCTTGCTCGGATTTAAAATCCATGTTACCTAATTCTCGAATGTCTGTTAGTTTATTTATTTGAATTTGTAAACTAAAGTCATCATAAACTAATACTAACAATTTCCCCAGAACCTCTAATGTACGAACACACACTTTGTAATGTATTTGACGCCCTGGTTTCGTCAGTATCTTGGAGAAAACAGAAACGTTCCCTGGAAGTATAAATGACAGCATTTCACCATCGGATATTATGTCCTGAAACAGTATTTCCAAAGATGCTAAAACCTTTAACTGAAGCTCATTATTTTGAGGCGATTGCTCCAAAATTTTCAAAAGGATAGTAATAGAATGTCCTAGAGTGGGAAGTAAATTAAAACCCGAGGTAGAAAAGAACTCATCATGGTACTGTTGCGATTTTATTGAACTGAAAAACTGGTAGAGAACTAGACAACCAGCAAATTTAAACTCGTCTGACCTAGAGCCTAGTTTGAGATTTTCTTTATCAGAGCTTATTAAGAATGTAACCAAAGGGAACAACTGATCCGCTAATTGTTTTGGAAATTTTCCATTAGATGACCAACATATCCGTAACAGATGAGATATAATCAGTAGAACATATTCTGTTTGAGATTCACCGAGACTTGGCTGTTTTAATAAGCTTGCTATAGGAACAAAAACATAATCTGCAAATTTTGGCGTAAGCGAATCGTCTTCGTAACTTGACAACTTTTCTTCAACTTTTTTCAGGCATGCTAGCAATTTTAATGAATTCGCATCAAACGATTCAGTAGGTAAAAAGGCGGTCCTGGAAAGTTCAACGCATGAAATTCTTATGTCCTTAAATGCGTCAGTGTCTGAGTTCATTTCCCCAGAGCTGTTAAACGTCTAGCTCTATGTTCCTTTCTTTCAATGTACATGTTGGTAAAAGTACTGTTAAATAACAATGCTTGAAATGTGATCAAAACCCAAACATGTACTCAAAATGATATTCAAGATCGAGCAAACTCACTTTACACAGCAGCGCAATGAAGTCAAATATAAGGCATCCTTTTTCACATATAGATTATACACAACAAATGTCAATTAAATAAAAAAATAGTAGAAATCTCACAGGCCATATTTCGCCTTTTCTAATTTTTCCAGAGAGCACAGCAGTTCCCCTTTACCGGCCAGCAAGGCCTCAGTGTCACCCAGAACAGCATGTGCCTCTGGATGGGGAACCCAAATAACGTGAGCACCAAATGCCTTGGCTGATTTAACGCCAGGAATACCATCTTCGAAGACTATACACTCATCAGGTGTGATATCAGTAAGGAACTTTTCATTCAATTCCTTCAAACCCAATTGCCAAACGTCTGGGAAAGGTTTACCTCTTCCTTTCGGAATTTTTGGATCATCACCGGTCACAATGGCATCGAAGAGATCAAAACCTTCCCCTAAATGACCTGTCTTCCCATAAAATTTTGATCTATTCGAAGAAGTGCACAAAGCGATGGGTATACCCTTTGTTTTCAAGTACTTCAACAAATCCAATGCACCAGGCAGAAATTCACAGGTGCCCCACTTAAGAGATTGCAAAGCAACATTCCTTCGGTCGTACTCATCCAGAGTCATCGGTAATTCGTAGTATTGAATAACCTTCTTTCCCGCTTCCGGTCCTGGGAGACCTTGGAGTTGAATCTTGACGTCCCATGTCAAAGGACCTTTGCCAAATTCTGTCAAAGTTTCATTCAACGTTTCAGTGTAAATGTCTTCTGTGTTAATTAGAAGACCGTCCATATCAAATAGACATGCTTTTACCGAAACAGGGTGTGTCATATTGAGATGAACAATGGCTTACTTTCAGTTTATCATTAAATCAAAATCAACAACAACAGATTTGTTTTGTCAATAGGAGATGGCGGTTTTGAGGAACTTCAGTCTGCGGTTTTAACTATTTAGATCTTCAAAGAGTGGCCTACATTGGTAATATTTTCTCGAAAAATGTGTCATACGAAGAAAGGGTAACACCCAAAATCTTCAGGAGTTGTTCTATGTAGTCTTAATGTAGTTGTGCAAATGGAGACACTTATTGAATCAATGCATAATATTCATTCAAATTTCATTATTATTGCTAGTGTTGAGGATAAAAAAAATGCCATTGATTCTTGAATTTGAAAAAATTCAGTATACAACCGTTAAAAACAGGAGATGCTATCTACAAAGGGGGTAGCGGTGACCTACACACTGGACATTGCAATTTATAGCTCATCCAGTTTTCCAAACATGAAGTATGGAAAACGTGGTCACAAGGCGTTACCATATAAGAGTGTTGATCCACTTTGTGTGTTTCTGGAATTTCTTCGATATAGATTGGGACATCTGACATACATATCGTGCAATCAACAGTGTTCTCAGCAGCCCCACTGCCGTGTTCTGATATATATTCGTTTGAAAGAGGCTTGAAATAGGTGTATCCATCTGGAATAGTGTGTTTAGGCAAAAACCAGCGCGATCCCAATATGTCTTGAGAATACAAGATACTAATTTGGAACAGTAACCACAGTGACAGAAATACAACGAAATGGACGTCTTTATGGTGTCTAAAGACATTAGAAGAATATGTGAAAACATAGACAACGGGCAAACTTCTAATTATTGTTGTGCCTATCACAAAACTCCACAATAAGGGCATTTTGTTTTGACTTCTATTTCCCCCATTGCTAGATCTTGTTCTCTCTCTTCTTGAGGGGATACCTTTGACAGCGTTACGGAAAATCTGGGGGATCCAATAGGAGTTTAATATGAAAATGAGAATGTATTCAAATATCATCCTCAATTGGCGGGGCCATGATGTTGAATTCAATATCAAGAACGTGAAGATGATTAGCATAAAGAAAAATCTACCGTATAGTGAGCCACCGATAGAGCCTTCATCAGGGATGAACGCTGGTCTTGGCCTATTCTCATCGTATGTGCCAGTGTTACCGCGTAATAAATTGACAATGCCAACATTTTGCTCGTTAACCTGTGAAGCATAAATGGATATCAAGTAGCGTATTTCAAAAATGGATGCTAGGATAAAGCACGAAAATGCACTAATCACTAGCGGCAAGTATAACTCAGGAATGACGCTCGCTGCCACGAAGTATAAAGTAGCTAGGGAACCGTCAACTAAGTTAATCATTGAGAAGCAATAGAACGAGATTTTGTTGACCATGGAAGGAGTGTTGGTATGATGCATTTGAGTCAGCAACAAGTATATTTGGGCAGCAAATAAGACAATTCCGAACAGTAAATGCCTTCTGATGGACATGATTTTCAGTTCATAGCGTATGCCCTTCACATCATGAATCTCTAATATTACACCACAGTCTGGTGAATACAATAACCCAGAGACAACGTTAATGGGAGGTAAACTAGAAAGATTCGCCGGACGTCCCAAGGGCCAATTCAATTCATCGTCTATTAGTTTGATCTGGTCCCTTGTATATTGATTCCATGGTTCTAATTGTAGAAAAGTCATATACTCACATTTGAGATTGGCGTTGTTATATTCGTTTTGTACGTCTTTCATCGTCATCACATCCGCATAATCCGTGAAATTCCAATACTCGTCAACGAGTTCTTTGACGTCATTGAATATTCTTCCATCATAGTCATCCTGTAAAGACATGTAATGAGGAAACGCAAATAAAGAATGGATTTTAGAGCTTTGCGAAACAGAGAGAATTCTACCGCGTTGTATATCATAAACTGCCTTGGAGGAAATGGAATGCTTCTCCTTTTCAGCCTTATCTGAAAAATCGACTTGAAGATTCAATAATTTCCAACGGTCATTTCTCTTGTTTAAGAAGTTTCTCCTGAAAAAATTATTACTATCCTGGAGATTGTTCATATGGGAGATTTGGATAGCAATTTCACCATGTTGGAAACTTACGTTATGGAGTTCGCCGTAGGAGGGCCACTCCGACCAGTACGTTTCGCCTTCAGGGGGTACATCTTCTGAGAAGTCGGTGGCTGGCTCATAGTATCTAGGTATGGGCATTCTTAACTTTTCATACTTGTTATTGGACACGACGCTAATTTTCCCGAGTAGCGTGCTTGTAATATTGGGGGGGAAGAGATTGGAAGTGTCGTCATTCGAGGTATTCCAAACTTGAGTGTTTATAGTGTCTATGATTTCATTGGGTATAATCATGTAGTTTTGGTTGTGAGACCATCGATCATACTCCTTTCCTGGGAGTGGGTAAGTGGCATTTTGAAGAGGGTTGTTCAACATGTCTTGGTAGCTTAGTTTAAAGCCGGTAATATTTCGGAAATTATCCGTATATGTCATGTTAAGGAATGCGTCATGCTCTGTTCGGAACTGTTGCTTCAGTCTCTGCAGTTGATTGAACTCGTACTGAGAGGATACTCCATCGCCACCAGGTGTGGAGAAGAATAGGAAAAGAATCACTATTACAAACACTAGGGTGTTGCCATTAATTTCCATGTTGTGCTTTTTACTCCTCTGGCTGTGGAGGTTTCCTTCTTTGTTCGAATTAGTTTACGTACTAGAAAGGAGTTACTAAGGAGACCGGATATGCCGTTTTGCAGTGTCTATTGATGTGGAACTGCCGATGATGATGATCCAAACTTATTAACTGCCCTTCCTCCAAATTTATCTACTATTTCCCTAAAGTTCTCAGGATCCTTACCCTGCCGAAAAAGCCAGTTAACGTAAGAAGCTGCCGCTCCTCATGACATATAATGAGTACTATGAATACAGAGATCTTTTTTATATCATTATGTTTCCCTTCTGTATAAAACTAACAATATGAACGTGTATATACTAGAGATATATGACCCAATGAAAAAACAGCGCGTAGTAGAATGAATAAATTGGTGGAGGATCGAAAGGAAAGGCACGATTGCAAAAGCCATACCTTTCAATGCTCCAAGATTTGCAAATTACCTGTAACAACGACGTTTTCTAAGATGGAACCGTTTGGAATATCGATCTTCTGACCGTCCGAACAAACGATGATGACGGTACCCCTCAAGATGACGCCCTTACCCAAGAACACGTTACCGGTGATGGTCAAATGGTCTAACTCGACAATTTTGGGGATGTGAGGGATTCTTGCGTTGAAACCGGAAACTTTTTTGAAATGAGAGCCCAACTTGATCAACGGATTTGGACCGAAACGGGATGGGTCTAGCTTCAAGGAACCATGCTCCAAACGGAACAGATCGGACTTGACTAGCAGCAAATCGGAACACGTCTTGACGGGCAAGAATCTCGATCTTGGAACGACAACACCGTGGGCACCATCGAAATGTCTGATGGCAGCACCGCACGCGGTTTCTAACTGTAAAACGTTGATTTCATGACCGTCTCTTGTTATAGTCTTTTGGTTTGGAATAATCTCCATTTCCAAGTTACTTGATTCGATCAACCTCTTGACAGCTTTCAAGTTGATCCAAAGGTTGTTTGTGTTAAAGTTGGTGAACTTTCTAATGTTTTTGAATTCATCGATGTGCTCTTTTGGCACTTGCGCGACTTCCAATAAACGGACTTGACCGTCATACGAGATTAGCGTACCACCCTTGACGTCGGCTCTAGTCTTATCGGTCAATTCCATTATGTATTCGGCGCCCGTTTCGATCATGTGGCTCAGAACCTTCAAGTCGACGGTGGCTCCCAAGTTGTCACCGTTGGACACGAATAATACCTCTCTTCCTTGAGCAATCAAGGCATCCAGCTCGCCGGAGACATGTAGAGATTCGAACAAATCACCGTGGCCTGGTGGGTACCAGGCGTCAAGTGGAGAGTCGTATTGGGTTGGGACGGGCAACAAAGAGTCCTTGTAGACCCTTGGGAACTTGGACTGGTTGAAAGATCTGATTCTGATTCTGTTAGCGGAGTACTTCTTGATCAAGTGCTCCGTGTCCTTGTCAGTGTTGAAGGAATTCATCAACAACAATGGCACGTCACTGTCGTACTGTCTGTTCAAATATTCAATTTGACGAACAGAAAGATCCAAAAAGGTGTTCCCCTCTCTCACTTCAATGACGGATTTAGGACCAACACAACCCATAGAGGTACCCAGCCCACCGTTCAGCTTCAAAACGGCTAATTTGGCCAGGTTGGCCACATTTTCTGGCTGCTGCGCAATGATCTCGTACTTGACCACTTCGTCCGGATTGGGAGACTTGATCTTGTCCCACTCCAACGTAGTTCTGGACGATTTTTCCACCAGATACCTCCTGAAAAGAGTGAAAAACGAATCCAGTTCGTTTTCAAACCTGGTGCGGCTCGCATCGTCAAGCTTGCTAGAATCCGCCAACTTGTTCAACGCATTTCTCATTTGTGAGGCGGCAACACTGTTGGTGTTGCTTTCGAATGCATAAGTGGAATGTGTCTTGGTGTGCTTCTTAGTGGACATTGTGTTATGTTATGATGCAGATGGTGCAGGCGCTATATTATGTAATCGGGAGACGACAAGGCCTTTTAACGGTGCTGATCTATGTAAAGGTCAAGAATTGAACTTTAAGAACGAAAATCAGGACTATTAGTCTATGCGACCTTCTGGAAGAACTTTGTTGTTTGTTTAGATTTATATACTCAGTCCAGAACAGGGAAGGGAAAAACAAAAGTGGGCCGAGCCAGCCAGAGGAAGAGGACGCGCGTCAAACTGCTCGAGAAGGGGCGGGGGGGGGGGGGGGAAGAAAGGGGATCAGGTTACCAAACCATTGTACGGGGTCGACGTGGCACTAAACCGGCACGCGAACTCTGAACTTTGCCAGCGTTAGAACTGAAGCAGCTGGAAATAATAGCAGCAGCAACCGGAAGTGGCAACGTGGGTTATAAGGACATGCCCCTGAAAAGTATGCCAAAGTAGGAGCAATAAGGACTCCTTTACTGTGGAGGAGGAAGGTACTCTCTGTCCATTGTTTCCACGCGCCCCTGAGCTTGGCGCGTCTCGAAGACCGCGGAGGTTAATGGAGCTCTAAAGTCAAAAGGCCGTGCTCTCTCTTGGCGTGACAGTATTGTTACAGGTTAAAACAGCTAGTATATGTGTGCGTATGTACGTATTATGTATGTGTTTCATTTAGGTAAGCCATTGCCCGGCTGTTTTTAGGTTTTTGTTTCTCGTTGAAGGGGAGGGGAGGGGAGAACCCTGTTTGGCAGGGGAAGGGTGTGTAGTTGTGCGTTAGTACCAGCCCAGCTCGGAATCATCTAGCAGCTTCCAGCCGATACTGACGAAGTTCTCGAGGGCAAGGTTCTCGAGCCCGGGCTCTGGCGCAGTTTCAGACACCAGCGCTGTCTGTGTGTTGGAGGTGCGGCGTTCGCCGAACAATGTCTTCATAACTGACGTCTCGCGGATGCTTTGGCCTGACCCTGTCCACAAGAGCTCATTTCCGGCGGCAGGTGAAAGCCCCCCCGTGGAGGACATCATGGGCTTGTTGAGCTCGTGCTCGAAGATCTTGAACGGTTTGATCATTGTAAGCACGCTGGTGATCTGCACTACTTCGTTCATGGAGTTTGACAGCTTCATGACGAGGTCTTGCGACTTCTTGGTGTCCTGACTGTTTTGGGTTGTGGTGGCTGTCATCATAATACTGATCAGCGACGTGGGCATCTGCTTGACCAGTTCGGTGATGTTGTAGACCTCATGCAGTATGCCGATTGCAAAGGGCGAGACTACTCCCCGACACAGGTCTGAAAGGATAGTCCTGGTGTCTTGCTTCAAGCCCAGCAGTTTCCTGTAAAAGTCCGGGCTCCCCTCGGATGCAGCTGTAGGGTCAGCATTTCCGGGTGCTGTGGATGAAGCGACGGCGGATGATGTCTCTTGTACGGTGGAGTCGTTGGTGGGTGGGTTCGGCGGTCTATAATTGAAGTCAATACTGTTTGTAGGGTTCAGTCTTAATACCAGGGTTAATATTTGCAAGATTATTGATATCAGCGAACACAGAGAGTCTGCTAGCTTCGAACTGAGGTCCAAGGTCAGCTGCAGATAAACACCTGTTTCCATATCATACAGTGATAGCAAGCGATTGATGAAGTTGTGCTTACCAATCAACAGTTTGCAAAATAATTGCGCCACTGATATGGGTTGGCTTTCCACGTATTCCGACAAAAATAAAGACGATTTGGTGGTGTCGAACCCGGGCTTCCTAATCCCATTCATTGATATTCTATTCCTGGTTAGCTCACTCAATAATTCGCCCAATTTTAAACTTTGCAGAACACATTTCAGTCTCGGTTGGCTTTGCTCCAGGCACCACTTGGAAGCTAGATCATTGGAAAAAAACCTTTCCGTGGAGCCTTGGATGGATATGTTTAACAGTTTGGGCCCACCAAATGCACAGCTTTGCAAGGAATCAAAAACAGAAAGTAGAACGTATAATCTTTTGAACAGCACGGAATAGTGGCTCATGTCTTCGTCCATGGAATTTGGTGAATTGGATGGATTTATGTGCCCAGCACTTCCGGATCCTATCTCATATTCCGACGGCTTCACGTTCTCATTTCCCGGGGTATCTTCGCCGCCAACCGCGGCTGTCGCGTCGTCCATATCCGTCCCAGGAAACAGTAGTAATTTGTATAGTTTGAATTCGTTGAAAATTGTCACTGACATTCCCAGAACAAATGAGTTGTCGTATCCAACAAACGCCAAGATATAATTTAATAGAATAAAAGTGGATAAATAGATAACTTTGATTTTTGGCGAAATTTGGTCGTTATTCTCTCTGAATTTAGGATGAATATCCACAATTTTTTGGAAACATTCATTCAGAGCTGCAATGAAAACACTTTGCACTTCTAAAGTCTCCTGTACTTCATTATTTGAGCCATGTCTTGTTTTCTCGGCATCCTCTCTTGCCGCAGCCGTGGTAAATGCAGTTTTGTTATTGTCGTTCCCAGCAGGTAAAGGCATGCCAACGATATCGTCAAAAAATTTCCCACCCGGTTTTTGTTTCAAAGCCACACGAACCAACAGTTCCATTGAGTTTCTAAACCACAAAATAACATAGGAATTAACTTCGTGTATATTGGAAATTGGCTGAGTGTTAACTAGCAGCAAATCGTTAGTCAGAGTCGTTTTGTTCAAAGGTATGATGGGGAACTCCACGTGTATAAACTCATAATAGGCATCGATCAAGTCCACATCGGATATTTGCCCATACACTATTGTCGAAGAAGAGGACATCGGGTGAGAAGAACCTTCCGATGATATGGAAATAGACGAGCCCCTCTTTGGTTTTCCCTTCTTGGAAACATAACTTTTCCTGCGTTTTTTCGTACTTCTCTGCGGTGTAGATCCGGGGCTCGACACTTCTAAAACTGCCGGTGTTGTTACAGATTCTTGGGAATGCTGAGATAACTCCTTGGAAGAGCCGCTATTATGGCTACTGTTATTGTTATTCATATTACCATTATTATTTTCATTTCCATTCAGTCTGTCTGCGGACAGCGTTGCTGATACCGGAGCCGATTGTCTTCTTTTATTTACGTCCGAATTCGATGAAAATTGGGGCACTGGTTGACCTTGAGGCCTTGGTGTTTGCTGTACAGCACTGCCGGGATTTGCTGATGTACTGGCAAACATAGCAGGCGCACTGGGGGACATAGCTTCACTGGCGATCGACCCTTGTCGGGAATGGAAGCCATTAGCAGCGAATTGTCCAAAAGATGATATGGATGGATTGTATGGTTGCTGCTGAGAAAACTGAGAGTAGGAGTAGAGATTCTGTCCTTGCTGCGACTTTGGTTGTTGCAATTGAGGCTGCGATTGCGGCTGCGGTTGCTGCTGAGGAGGGGGGAGTTGAGGCTGGCCACCTAATAAAAGAGAATTTGAGGTATTTCGTAGCAAAGAGGGTATAGAACTTGATCTTCTTGTTTGCTCCTCGTTGTGATCATCAGTAGGAGCTAGTAAACCGGACGTCCTTATAAAAGACCAATAACCACCACTACCAGAAGCGCTACCTGAGCCGGTGATACTTCCGTTTGTATTACCAGAATCATTCGTGGTTTTATTCGTTATGGGGGACTGTTGTACAGTATTATAAGACAGTTGTTCGTTCGGATTCATGGTTTTTACCGAGATATCGCTTTGCAAGGAATCAATAGACCCCTTTCTTTGATGTTGAAACTCATGGTAGGGCACTTTCCAAAACTGCTGCTGACCAATATTACCGGCGGGCATAGTTGATTGAATCGCTGTATTCGGAAAACTGGGAGGCATGCCGCCAGCTTGAGGAATATACTGTGTCAGTGGAGGCAAAAGAACCGAGTTTGACCTCGAAGGGGTACTTGGAACGGTATTGCTATTGACGCCATTGTTGTTGGTCATATTACTGTTCGTACTATTACTGTTTTCAAATGTGTTATACGATTTTGTGCTGTTATACTCTTGCACTTCATTAGTTCTTGGATGGCTAGCGCTCCTCGTATAGCCTTTTGAGGGCCCTCTTTTCAGAGGAACTCTTTCAAAACTACAACGATCTCCGTTTCTTTGACAGTTTGAGCAGACACCCCTTTCATCCTTATAGTCACATTTAATCTTCTTCTTGCGGCATTGATCACATGCACGAGAAGCCTTTGTTCTTTTCTTCATTGCATGACTGGTAGCTGCAGCAGGGTCCATATCCTCGGGGCTATTGGAAGTACCACCGTTCTTGGTGGAATCACTAGAGTTCGTTGAAACAGTGTTCAGTTCGCTCATAGGTTATGATATGCTGGAGTTTGAAAGAAGAGTACAGCTTTTATATAAAAATGGGAACTGAGAAAGCGTACTATTGTTGCACCAATGAAAATTGCGGGAACAATGCTGTATAATAATATATAAGGGAGAGACGATTTCCAACGAAGTCTATGGCAAAAGAGCAGAATATGTTGGATAGACAATACTCAAGCCTCAAAACTCCAGGTACGGTTCGTAACTGACGCGTTATGTATCTTGACTTCCCTTTATTTTCTCAACTGCAGTTATTACTACAATTTTTTTTTTTCCTGTTTTTTCTTAAAAGGTTCCCATAATCCTTTTGCTTGGTGCATGAAAAAAAAGGAAAAAATTGAAAGGAAGATAGATGTACAGGACAACTCAAGTTTTTTATGAGTTCGCTACTTATTGCCCCTCCGTAACGTTACATAATCTCTATTCGGTATGATATTTTCTATACCGTGTCTGTTGCCTATAGGCACACGTCACAAAGAAGGATTAACAATACGTTGCATGCATGCCGAATGACCTGCACATTCTAATGATAGTTCTGGGGAGACGCCCAACCTGCATGAGATTGCGCGCGGAACAACCTTACTGGCGAGATTACTCGAGCAATGACGGAGAGTGGAATGGCCCCCTTGGACGATCTCCGGGGGACGTACAAGTATTGGGAAATATAAGACCAAGTTACTACAAATATCATGGCATGTGCATTTTATTACTCAGAGCGTTTGACAAAAAAGTTCTTCTCCCTTTCATTAAAAATGAATCGAAGAGCTGGGTTTATAGCATTGTCACTAAGGACGTGGTCTCATCATAAACAAATAGAATACACATGTTGTCTTATATACGAAAACCGAAAAAGCCAAAGAAAAACTAATAAGGGCAGCATTAGTATAACACACGACCTTATATCCTTTGGGTTCCGCATTCATCCTTGAACACTAGGTTTTTCACTGTCGGCCAACTTCAAGCCGCTTATCTGAAGCTACTGGCCATCACATATCAGGGAATTCTCTTCCATCATTTATTCTTGACAAGTAAAACTTTCTCTTGTTTCGTTTTTATATGATTCACCTTAGCACCGAAAAAATAACAACTGGGCGCGCGGCTCGAAGAAAGTGGACAGGAAAAAGTTAGGTCTAGAATATAGCTCAGTGATTAATGTTATAAACGGGTAAAAAGATAGAGGGCGGCATGCTAACTTTATGTTCGTTTTCACATCTGCATTTACTAGAATTATATACAGTACATACTTTACCTTTTTGAAAAAAAAATTCCGTCGCTGATTTGAAGATATTAATCTTTTTGCCTCTATCCTCTGACCAAACCTGTGTAGAGAGGACGTTATTTTTTTGGATAGGACGGTAAAGGTTCATGACCTAGGCCATGATTATTAACATTATCATTCCCTTCTTCATCATCAGTAAAATTCAAATTCATGTCTTCGTCTATGCCGTGCTCGCCAGTGATGATGCTAGCATCATCTTGATCGTCGAAGGATTGTAAATCACCTAAGTCGAAGTCTGCAACGTTTTCTGGATCTGTAGGTAATTGCTGAGATGCAGCTAACATGTATGAAGTGTCAGTTGGTCTCCATAAGAATGTAATAATGACAAAAACAATGAAATACACTAATGTAGGCCAAAAATCCGTAACGAAGAACCTCGATCTCCAATTTTTCTCAATCATATCAATGGTGTTCATGCCGACGTAAATAAAAGATGAAACTATACTGCCAGCTAGAACACTTAGAAAAGAAGCATACATGATAAGCAGCAACTTTTTGTACATTTTCAGTTTCACAATCTGTCTCTGTTCTTTCAAATAAATAACGGTTTTTGTCATGGATCTGATAATCATGTAGTAGAAAATGACCAATGCAAGCGCCATAGGGATCAAAGTGATCAGGATCAATGGAGATGGTGCTTCCATATTAGTCAAATAACTTTGGATTAAAAATCCAATGCAGATTGCATACGTCAATGCAGCATACATTTGGCAACGCCTCATCAAAGTCTTATTTAACTTAGGGTATACAATACCGTAACCCAGAGCAATAATCAATAATAGGAAAAATGAAAATGTGACTTTACCAGCCGTCAATATAGATAGGAACACCATGTAAACTTTAATTCCCGCTGTATTGCCCTTTTCATTTTTCAAATCATAGTAAGCCCATACAAATATTGTTTCTGCGGTTAAAAACACGAAAAAGGCCAACAAATATTTTTGTAATGGTAGCAATTCGTGCTTGTGTTTCCAGAAGGCGAATGAATATAACGCCATGGCTACAACATACGCCACAGCTAAAAGACCATATAGCGGCAGCTTATTAATCTCAGTGCCTGCAAGATGTCCATACGCATTCCTAAAATTCACCACAGCGTTGAATTTGGTAGAGCCCGTTGATTTGAAGGCAGTGACACAATAAAAACCCGTCTCCGTTACTGGATAGCTAACATCATGTAAACCTACCTCATTTTGAGAAAAGGTCATGATTGGATTGGCCAGAGACCTGTTGGCGGAAGTATACGGATCATATACAACGTCCTGAATAATAAACTTATCACGATCTTCCTCTTCACAAAGTCCGGTATCAACAGCATAATCATCACAAACATAGTACATTTCTCCGTCGGACATTTCTACGCCCAAGTGCTCGAAATCTTGAAAATCATAAATTGCAACAATTATACCAGGATCAGAATCTATACTCAATCCACTTATTTTCTTAAGATTGAATGATATAAATGGATTGACTTTGCCCTTCCAGTCTTCCTTGGAATACATTCCTGCACACACCTGATAATCACGTTGATTTATCTTCTCCTTGTTAGCTGTTACAAACACTAGGAAACAACATAGAAAAGATGCGAGCAGTTGGAAAGGTCGGCAATACTGGCTCATTCTCGTTGTGCTTATGTACTTTTTAATTCCTGTAAACTTACTGCTACTGAGGTTGCACCTGGTATTTATTAAAACTCGCCGAGATGTTTTCTATTCCACTTGATTAATGCAAAATCTGAGTAAAATACTGACGCTATTAGCAGGATAGTATAATATGAAGTTAGGTTAATTGTGCAACTCTCCCTATTTCTCTCCTATTTTTTTCCATATCTTACTTTGTCTTTTTCTTAAAGTTCGTTTTTCCACACACTGTCCAAAGGACCAAGCTTAAACGTGACGTGCACGGGTGCAGTATCCAAATCAGGCAATACAACTAACAAGAATAGAAGTAATCATTCTTAGTTACAACGGGCATCAAGAGAACTTTAAAGAAGATACTGATGTATATATCAGGTGAGATTGATGTTACTGTCCACAAATGATATAGCAAGCCATAGAGTAAGGGTGAAAAGAAGTACTATGTACAAATTGTGCAACAGTGCTTTCAGAATGAAAGACACACGTTTTGTGGTCTGGTCTCTTATGTCTGAGCGTATTCTTTTTGATTACAACATCGCACTAATACTGGCTAGGCATCCTGATGAATATAAAGGAGAGCATTTGATAGAGCTCAAGCTAAGTAAAACCTTTGAATATGCCAACGTACCAAGTGATCAAATAATCAAGCTTTTTCCGATGTTCGGTAATGTACTTTCAAATAATGATTATTAGTCTTAATATGGAAAACCGTATATAACAATATGTTCAATGGCTCATCATATAGCCTAGAGAAGAGAAGCGCGAAAATCCCTAGCAATGTTCAAGTCAATCGCTAAGTTTGCGAGACCAAATTCTTTTTTATTAAATTCTCAAAGATTAATTCATATTAAAACTTTAACAACTCCGAATGAAAATGCCCTAAAATTTCTCTCTACGGATGGTGAGATGTTGCAGACTCGTGGCTGCAAGAGTATCGTTATTAAGAATACTGATGAAAACCTTATTAATCATTCCCAATTGGCTCAGCAAATCTTTGTACAATGTCCCGGAGTGGAATCTTTGATGATAGGTGACGATTTTCTCACCATTAATAAAGATAGAATGGTCCACTGGAACAGTATTGAGCCTGAAATCGTTGATTTATTGACCAAGCAGCTTGCTTCCGGTGATGATATTATATCCAAAGAATTTCATGCTGTTCAGGAGGAAGAAGGAGAGGGGGGCTACAAGATAAATATGCCCAAATTTGAACTTACAGAAGAAGATGAAGAGGTCAGTGAGTTAATTGAAGAGCTAATAGACACAAGAATAAGGCCAGCTATTTTGGAGGACGGTGGTGACATCGACTATCGTGGCTGGGACCCCAAGACGGGTACGGTGTATTTGAGGTTACAAGGTGCATGTACCTCGTGCTCATCCAGTGAAGTGACTTTGAAGTACGGTATTGAGTCCATGTTGAAGCATTACGTCGATGAGGTCAGAGAAGTCATCCAAATTATGGATCCTGAACAGGAGATAGCGTTAAAGGAATTCGATAAGCTTGAAAAGAAGCTGGAATCGAGTAAAACTGTAAACACTGATGCCTGAACTGTTTACCAGGTTTTGATCTTCGAATTGAAGCACGGAAAGACAAAAAGAGAAGACTAAGAGAACCGAGCACTCGCCGTTTTCATTCTCAATGGCTTGCACCATCGTTGTTAGTACCACCATGCAAAGAAAAATATGGTACATCCGCGCATGGGGCACAGGCGCCTTTTTGTACTGTCTCATTCGTATCATTCCTTATTTAATCATCTATTTATTTTTGTACAGTCAAACACTTTAGTTTTGTAAAGCTCTGAGCCTTTCACGCATTTCATTTACCATCTTATCTGCTTCTTCATCAACCTTCTCATCTGGAATTTCCTGATCTTCCTCATTGGTTGGTAATTCTATGGTAGGGACATGATCAACATTCTTGAATTTTTCGTTCGTGTATTGTTCAACTATTTTATTAACTTCCTCGTCCACAGCGTCATCCATTTCTTCGCCTACATCACCAACACTCTCCATTGTATCATCAACCATTTCGCTTATAATACCAGACTTCATCAATTCCTTTTCTAATTCTATCATGGTATTTCTCAATTGAGGTAGTCTCACTAAGGAATTTACTTCCCTCATCAAGCCCGCACTATCAGCCATCTGATTCGATAAGGAGTTCATTCTGACCGCTTCGTCTATCTTCATTCGAACGGAATCTAACTGTGCTCTGGAAGTGTACATTCTATCATACTGTTTATTGATTTGGTATAGTTCTTTAGCATATAATCGAACTGTCTTAATATCATTCTTCTTTGCCGATTTCTTGATAAGTTGTTGGGTTTTATTCTGCAGCACCGCCAGCTCTCGCAGTGATTTATCTATACTTCGACCATTCTTCCTCAGTACAGACTTGATTCTCTTCTGTTGCTCTTTAGGATCAGGACCCCAGATTGCCTTTTTAATATAGTCCATTGAAGCTAAATTATTACTTGAACAGAAAATCGTCCCGGAATGACGTTAAATCAATGAAGATATTTACTAATAAGACCAGCTATTATTTCGGAATTATTCACCTTGAAGAATTGCTTCTTTGGCTTGAGTTTATTGTTACCGCTTAGTGTTATATACCTTCATTATCAAACATGCTACCCTATCAGGACCGTAAACCATATATGCAGTATCGTCTAAAACGATATATTGACATATATGTGGAAAACTATAGATTCTTGGTTCTTGGTGCGTTCAATTCACCATTTTTAGTTAAATCAGTGATCTTCAGAATAAAACTCCACCACTCTAATTCTTTTTGCACTTATATGGATTACCTGAAGTTTCCGTCAGGAAGTAGGCAAAAGAAAAATACTAAAAGAAAAGTAATAATTACAAAATTCTCTGATCATATATCATATAAAGAGAAAATACTTAATATAAAAGACATTCGAGTTTCTTACTTCCAATGCAAAAACAACAATGAAGAAGTAGAGTAAAGACCTTGTATTTTTTTTTGCGCTTGCTTTTTATCCCTACAATTACGCAAGATGCCTAAGTATGTGCTTCAGCGCATTCACTTCCCAAAATTATTATCGGTTATTAGGTGTTGGAGTGGCGAACGTTTCTGACGTGTTATTTTCTGGCTTGGTTTTATTCTTCTCGAACAAATCATTTGAAGAGCACTCTAAGCAAGCATCAGAGGATGGTGAGTAATCGCGATGGGACTGGGAAGAATGACGATGCGTAGTATGATTATGCTTCGAAAGACTGTCAAGTTTTAAGTTATCATTGCCATCCATCATGCTTTGCAGTTCTTGAAGCTGATTATTTAGAGACAATTTCCTCAAATCATGCTTTTTTCTAACGAGTATCTTCCTTTTTAGCTCTTCTATCTCTTCTTCGACACGTTTCAATTCCGCACTCTCATACATCATAATATCATCATCAGACGGATTTACATTGTGTATTGGATTGTATTTTTTCGGTTCTTGAAAATTTAAACGATTATTTATCGGCGATATTGTGTTTAAAGGAGAAGGCAAAGGTGATGCTTTATCATTATTACTGTCTTCTGTCCTCATGACATAATTTGTAAGAACTGAAAGAGTTTTTTCAATTGCTTTTAGCCTGCTGTCTTGTTCTGAACCATTAGACCCTTTGTTGTTCGGGCGAGGATTAATTCTTGCGCCTGGTGCTCTGTTTTTTGGTACGTTTATTTGATCGTAGTCCTGCGAGACAAAGTTTTCATCGACCGCGGGCTCTTTGACATTAGAGTAGCTCCTATCCTTGATGACAGCATTGGCATCAGAAAGTTTCTTTTCCAGATCGTTCAACTTTATCTGAAGATTGAGATTTTGATCTTCAAGCTTTTTGGTGATGTCGACGTACTTCTCCAGTTTTGAGCGCAGTGTTTCGGCTATCTTCTTGAGTTCGAATATTTCGTTTTGTTTTTCTCTCAATTTGAAATTCAGCTCCTTGTTTTGCTGGACAGCTTTGTTGATGAATTCTGTATTCCGTTTGTACTCCTCCGGCACCAGTTTATCGGCATTCATGCGCGACCCTACGTCATTGTAGTCTCTATTCATTGGATTTGGATTGGAATATTGGTACGGAATATTGTAGTAGTCGTCGTGAAGTCTTGAAGATTTGGATGAATATCGCTTAGGAGTGGGAGATCCGTTCATACTGTCTAAGAGAGCCTATTATAGAGCCTTTTCGTTTTTTCTTCTTTCTTTTTTTTTGCGTAGCCAAGCAAAACCCCTATTCCTTTTCTTCTGATTGTGTTCAAAATTGTTTTTTGTGTAACCAAAAGCTAACGCTGCGTTTTTGTATAAGGACATCTTTATTTACAGGTAATTTTTTGGCATGCCTTTTTCCTTTTATTTTGTGCTAAGTTTACAAACCACGACGCGTAATGATATCAAAAAATAAATGATGGCCTGTTTCAAAAAGGTATCATATTATTTTTTTCGCGCGAAAAAGTGACGTTTTCTCCATAGTAGCAACGTCGAGGCATAGGCCTGGTAGACAACATGTTAGTAGTACGGGAAACTGCGGTCAGCATGGGTATTGCAATAAGGGTCCATAGGTTTTTCAGGATAATTGAAAGCCTGCAGTTAATAAAAAATTTAATTTTATGATTTATAATGTTACAAATTTTTTTATGTCCGTTATTTATGTTTTATAGTTAGGAGGGTTTGGCAGTAAATAATTGCACAAACTTTAGCATCCTTTTTTGATTCTTGTTTGCAGCTCAAAGAGTTAACGGATTTTTGCTATCTTTTTAGGATAGTTCATTCTTTGCTCTGCTAGTTTGAGCCTCAGTATCAAAATCGTTAATTTTCAATTGGGTCAGCTCACTCCCAATGTGATTAGATACTCCATTCAACAAGTCTTCACTACCCTTCAGTTTTATTTCGGTAGCAAACTCGTCCTTGCCTTCAGATAACTCTTGCTTGATAGAGCAAGGATTGGATTCAGGAGTTAGAATTTTGTCAGTGGCTTTGCTGGCATCAACCATTGATTCGATATCTTTAACGAAAAGAGGATACATATGATCTAAAATTTGTTCACGTTGAGCCAGGATGTATGCTCTTTCGAAAGGGATCCAGACACCTTTGAGGTGCATGGAGCCAATCTTGACGACTTCTCTAACTTTCTCAGATCTTAATATCCCATCTCTTCTTCCCCTTGTCATTTTTGTGACGTTCAACAACTTGGTACCGTTAATCATGTTGTTATCCGCCCTGCGTACAACGGATATACCGTTTGCCTCGACTTGATAGCAGATAGTACTTTCATCTTCCCACATTGTTGTTATCACACGTGGTTTGAGAACGGAGGTGGAACTAAATCCAGGCATTTTTGTCATTGCAGTCGCAGTCGCCTTCGCCATTGGTGTAAGGGCATTTTGACGTGTGTTATGAACATCATTAGAACCTTGCATGATTGGGGGTAATTCTGTATGTGCATGCAAGGAATTCAAATATGATCCATCAAATTGAACTTCTGGAGACATCACGGCCATCATGGGAAAGGGGGATGGCTGGAAATTGTTGCCAGGAATAGTTGCATAAGGAAGCATAGCTTGTTGGTATGGAGACGGTGGTTGCTGTGGGTAGGCGGGGAAAGGAACAGCATAATAGCGACAGTAATACCCAGATTTAGCCGGAGTTGGTGACGTGGCTAATTGAGCAACGTTTGCATATGCGTTTGGAGTTTTGCGCTGGATGAATGGGAGATTGATCGTGTTTTGATGGGACAACTCGTTGAACGAAGGAAGAGTATTGTCGTAATTTCTAGTGGGTGTTATCGCAGCGTTGGATTGAGTGTTCACCAGGGGATAATGTAACCTCATTTCAGGAACATGGTACATATTTTTCAGCTTGATGAATGATGAATTCCTGCAAAGAAAAGGAAGCAATGGTCTTATTAAAATAAAATATCAAGAAGAAGAAATTGAAGAAGAAGAAAACCACAAAGTTTTAGCTAGGAACTGAGGGGAGGTATGTAGGATGGGAGCGACTGCTTGATTGAAATGACTGACTGTTCGAGCTGTAAAGAGTTCCTATCAAAAATAAAAAAGGAAAAATAGAGAGGGGGGTTATGAGAGAGTATGGCCGTTTTAGTCTGCAAACGAAAGAAGAAAAAAAAGGAAAGGAATATGTGCAGGAAAAACATTCTGCATGCAAGATAGATACATCCATATATGTATATATATATACAATTCCCGTTCTCCTTTCCTAGATCCTCACGCTCGAAGACATCATAATTACGTAACCATTTTTGAGCTTGATTTTGCCTACGCTGCCGGGCCACAGACATTGCCACGAGATGAAACAGGAACGGTTAAGAAAACCTCGTGTGCGCAAGAATTATGTTTCCACACTCTTACATAATGGCCTGCCAAGAATAACGTCTGTTTGCATGAAAAACTAAACATTCGAAAAAAAAACAAAGGAAGAAAATTAGCCTCGCAGCAAAAAGCCCGTAGACCGCAGCGTTCGGTTGCATTCTTCCCTTGACCTAATCTGAAGTTATCCTTGATTCCACGATATTCTAAGTTATCCTCGTGAGGGGTGGGCGTATGACTGGAATTAGTCTTTACAACTGACACGTTGTGCAGCGGTTTGTGGGCAGGTGCAAGCACTGTCCCTAAAATTTATCATCGCATCGTGCAAATCCGCCCACACCGTTTTTAACTTCCGAGTGGGCTGATTTTCCATGTAGCGTTATTGTGGCTGCTTTTTTTCTTTCCTTCGAAGGAGCCAAACGTGTTTATCCTACAGGAATGGGTGCGGTTTGAGGTCCGCGGAAAGGAAAATGGGCGATATTCTTCAATAATATCGCACAAACTCTAATCTATGAGCGGTGTAAAATAACCTTCTATACTTTTTAGTCACAGAATACCTGCATAAGGAAATATTAGATCTTCCCGGTTTTTTACTTCCGCTGTTGCCAAAAACCGGATCCTCCAGGTTGCATCACAGCATTACCAAATCGGCGGGATACTGCCCCTCCTGTGCGTTTGCAGGTTTGCTACGTATTCAGAAAACGCAGCATTTGTATTTTTTGGTACCGGAGGCTATACCGGAAAAGGTAGCTCTCCTACTGCAGCAGGTTCTTCCCCAGTAAATGCCCGTGGATGGACCCGTGCAACAAAATCGTAGGTCTGAACGAAAAAAGTGGCCCCGCCTGCAATGGAAGAAGGTGGCAGGTTTGGTCGAAGAAACAGGTCCAAAGCACAAGCGGTACGCTTTTCCCTCTTGCCTGTGTCAGAGCAACAGCGCAATGACTTGCAGCCACGGAAGTATAAAGTTTCTCTGGCCAGCTATTATAGTATGAGGAAAAATCGGAAAATATACATATCTTGGCTGTCTTTGAGATAATGTACGCACGCAGTAATATATTGTGCAGCGGTTATCGTTTCTTACTTTTTTTATTCATTCTGGGTTTTTACTTATAGTAGACTAAATTACGTATCGCTTCGGTTCTATTTGCTTGTTTTTCCTTTTTCTTCCTTCTTCTCTCTTTTCATGCACTAATGATTGCCATTATCAGAGAGTTTTTCCTTTTCTAGCTTCAGCTTTTTCTTTTGCAGTTGCCGTGACCTTTCAAAGTAGAGGTTAGGATGGGCAATATGCGTTTGTTCTCCAACCTCCAAATCCGCTGAGGCAGAATTGTGTGTCATTTCGAACACTTTGGTGCATGCAATTGTGTATTCACCCTTTTGGCACGAATCGAGGACGCTGATGATTTGCGTTTGGGTCAACTTCATGGAACGCAATTCCGCAGATAGTCTCTCGTGACCCCAGTCACGGAAGGGGCATCCGTGATAATCACCACGCCCGGGTCTGGGCTTTGATAAAATAGTGTGACAGTCCCATGGTTTATAGTTGATCCTGTTACCTTCAAGACCGTAGTTGTGCCTGAAACTGTAGCGGTATTCTTTATTGAACTTCTCCATTGTCATGTTCCCGTTTCTCGTAAATGCCTCAGACCAAAATTTCAAAGCTTCATCAGCGCTCAACCCGATACCTTTTAAAAACAGACTCAGTTGTTGTCTACCGTAATACCTTAAGTGGTGGTTCTTCTTAAGGCCCTCCATCAAGTTTTTGATGCTTAGTGGGTAATTTGAGCTAATTTCCTCAGACCAGACACTTTGCGCATTTATTTCGTCGTCTACGTTCCCAGTGAATTGGTTTGCCTTTTGCTGGTTGAAATCCGCAATTGTGTACCCTGATGAGAGATGGTTTAGAATCGGTAGTAACCTATCATCTTCATTAAGTCTTGGTAAATAAAGGTAGGTCCTTAATAATTCCTCGTTCAATTTGCTGGCAAACTCATTAGAAAGCAAATTCAGTTGTTGAAATTGCGGTAAATAGGCGTACCCGCTCTTCAAAAAAACTTGACGGTTTCCCACTAGTTCTATCACATTTTCGAAAGGTAACTTGATGAATTTTTCTTGTTGGAAATACTGTTTTCTTTGGTGTTCCTCGTTAAGGTTCAATTGAAACTGTAGAGAAGCTGAAATTGTTTGATACAATTGGTGTGAGAGTTCCGCTTTTTCTTCACTGGAGATGAACTGCAATAGGGGTAGAGCTAACGACTGGACGAATTTTGTCTGGTCAGAGGAAGTTAACATATTGAATCTGATCTTAAACAGGAAAGTTTCAGCTCTAATAAACTTCTCCCGTAGTTCCTTGGAACGGCAAAAGCATAATCTCAAAATGAAATGAGAGTAAAAGTCCTTTTTTTTATCTTCCAAACTCTCTGTATTGAAAGGCAGTGTTTTCTGGAGTTGCGGCTTGATTATAGTCTCGATTTCCTTAATGGATTTGTTTCTGGAGAGACAGGATTCGATTTCTAGCAGAATCTTGAGACGATCGATGGCCCACATCTCAAACTGTTCTAAAGTTATTTCTCCCTGCGGTGGCAAATCATAAAACGATAATTTGGACTCGTACAATTTGGCATACAGTTTTTTTTCTTCTTCAGATGATGTGGAACCTAAGATAACCTGATTGGCTGCATTTGCGTTCCCTTTATCCAATTCACTCTTGACCATATCATCGTATGGGCTAAAGTTTTTCCTTGAAGCAATCCTTCTTTTTGATTGTCTGAACATTTCTCCTCTAAATTACTTCTCGCGCACTGTCACTGAATACTTCACTTGGATCCTTAACCAATATGTCAAGTTTTATAAACTGAATAGTTGCTAGCAATGAAAATTTCATTCAAAAATAAAACGATAATAATATCGAGTTTACGCGACTTCCCCGCGACGCGTCATTTCAAGCGTGGTTGATTAGAAATAGCAGAGAACAAGTAAGTAACCAGGAGAGGCAAATTGACCTTAAAACAAGATTAAAAGTTAGACTACCAATTTCGGAGTGACATGTCGACGCTCCAGCACCAGGCCTTAGAAGTTAGAGCGATTCCATGCAATTTTTCCGCACCCTCATAAAAGCAAGCCCTTCCCACTTCGAGAACAGGCGGCTTTCCGTCTAGTTCACTGCGATCCGGAGAACATTCAATCATTTCCTCTCAATCATTACCTCTCAATAGCGTAGCATATACGCATTGAATTATGTATATCATATATAACATATTCTATTCATAGCGGGCCTGTCGCGTCACCCGGTTTCGCGCCTCAAACGGGCGCGAATTAACTTCGTACATGCAGAAAGAAAAATTGTCAGATGGGGGAAAGCCCTGATTTCATGATCAGCGCAGCGATTACTTGAATGATGCATTTATCTCTCATTGCTCACTGCTGACTCTACATTCATATTCTTTCGTTTATTAAGCTAGTCTGCAACACTGAAAGACTTCGGTAAAGAGACGCTCGAATAATAGAAAGACGAAAGAGTGACTACACCACGGAAATCTTTCGAAAAACATACTATAGTGAGCACAATAAACACACACTCCTTCCTCTTTTCTGATTTTCCTTTTCATTTGGGTTTGCCTGAAAAACGAGAACATCTAAAATGCTACTAAACAAAGTTATAGGGTTACTAAGCGTACTCTTCTTCACGAAATTTTCAAATGCCGTCGAATTGGATTTAGACAACTACGAATCTCTAGAAAATGCTACATCACTGATCGCTTATGGTTTGATGGATTATTACACAGGCAATCAGTATGGTAAGACAATCGGTATGTTTTCGGATCCATATTATTGGTGGGAAGCTGGTGGTGCATGGGGCTGCATGCTGGATTATTGGTTTTTCATGGATAACGATACTTATAATGATGAAATTATAGCTGCTATGGTACACCAATCCGGTGATGACAATGACTATATTCCACTGAATCAATCTACCACCGAGGGTAATGATGATCAAGCCTTTTGGGGTATTGCTGCCATGACTGCCGCGGAGAGAAATTTCACTAACCC